>NC_086453.1:48090948-48403448 GCF_028390025.1 Pseudophryne corroboree
ATACATTCATACATACACTGCCTCTCACATACATACATACATACATACATACCCTGCCTCTCATATATACATTTATACATACACTGCCTCTCATATATACATTCATACATACACTGCCTCTCATATACATACATACCCTGCCTCTCTCATATATACATTCATACATACACTGCCTCTCACATACATACCCTGCCTCTCTCATATATACATACATCCATACATACACTGCCTCTCACATACATACCCTGCCTCTCTCATATATACATCCATACATACACTGCCTCTCACATACATACCCTGCCTCTCTCATATATACATCCATACATACACTGCCTCTCACATACATACCCTGCCTCTCTCATATATACATTCATACATACACTGCCTCTCTCATTCGTACGTACACTGCCTCTCTCATATATACATTCATAAATACACTGCCTCTCTCGTATATACATTTATACATACACTGCCTCTCATATGCATACATATATACAATACCTCTCATATACATACATATGTACACTGCCTCTCTCGTTTGTACGTGCATATGTACGTACGTAGCCTCTTTCATCCATCCATCCACTGTCTCTCATATATACATTGCCTCTCACATATGTACATCCATATACTGCCTCTCACACATATATATATATATATACATACATACACACACAACATTGCACTTCCTTGTATACTGTATACATACATGTGCGGCCTCTCTCATTCATACATACATATATGGCCTTTGTCATACATACATAAATATACGGCCTCTCTCATACATACATACATACATACATACATACATAGCCTCTCTCATACATACATACATACATATACGGCCTCTCTCATACATACATACATACATACATATACGGCCTCTCTCATACATACATACATACATACATACATACACGGCCTCTCTCATACATACATACATACATATATGGCCTCTCTCATACATACATATATACATATACGGCCTCTCTCATACATACATATATACATATACGGCCTCTCTTATACATACATATACGGCCTCTCTCATACATACATATATGGCCTCTCTCATACATACATATATGGCCTCTCTCATACATACATAAATATACGGCCTCTCTCATACATACATACATACGTACATACACGGCCTCTCTCATACATACATACATACATACATACATACATACATATACGGCCGCTCTCATACATACATACATACATACATACATATACGGCCTCTCTCATACATACATATACGGCCTCTCTCATACATACATAAATATACGGCCTCTCTCATACATACATATACGGCCTCTCTCATACATATATAAATATACGGCCTCTCTCATACATACATATACGGCCTCTCTCATACATACATAAATATACGGCCTCTCTCATACATACATAAATATACGGTCTCTCTCATACATACATAAATATACGGCCTCTCTCATACATACATAAATGTACGGCCTCTCTCATACATACATATACGGCCTCTCTCATACATACATAAATATACGGTCTCTCTCATACATACATAAATATACGGTCTCTCTCATACATACATAAATATACGGCCTCTCTCATACATACATACATACATACATACATATACGGCCTCTCATACATACATACATACATACATACATATACGGCATACTTACCTACTCTCCCGGAAGCTGCGGGAGGCTCCTGTTTTTTGGGGTAGCCCCCCGCACGCCCGGAAGAGTGGGCAGGTCTCCCGCATCCTGCTCGCACCCTAGTGATGCGAGCAGGATGGAGAGATAACCTCCCGCATTCGCAGGTCCGTCGGGTGGAGAAGGGGTTAAAATGACGCAAATCGCGTCATTTTAGCCCCGCCCCCTCCCTCGTGGACCCGCGAATCGCGGCATTTCCCGATGCGGGGGCGGGGCTTAGTGATGTCACAGTCCGGCCCCGCCCCCGAAGACACCTGCAGCGTCTCCTCTCCGGGCTTCTCCCGGAGAGGAGACATACAATGTTGGTAAGTATGATATACGGCCTCTCATACATAAATACATATATGGCCTCTCTCATACATACATACATACATACATATACAGCCTCTCTCATACATACATACATATACAGCTTCTCTCATACATACATATACAGCCTCTCTCATACATACATACATATACAGCTTCTCTCATACATACATACATATACAGCTTCTCTCATACATACATATACGGCCTCTCTCATACATACATAAATATACGGCCTCTCTCATACATACTGTACATACATATACAGCCTCTCTCATACATAGCCTCTCAAACATACATCCATGCACATATATATCCATACCCTACCTCTCTCATACATAAATACACTGACTGCCTCCATAGTCCATACATATATGTAGCCAGGGCACACTGTGACCACTACCACGTTCTCGGGGAGTGACTCCTCCATGCAGCCCTACTCCGGATGCCGCATCACCACAAAGTAATCTTACCGCTGGCTGGGTTACTGCTCCTTGTAGCTGCCAATGTCTACCGGCTCATGGTCCCGCCAGCCAGGTTGGCGCTGCTGCTGCTGGCGGGGAGGCAATGCTCCCCGTTGCTGTCACTGGCTCCGGAGCGCCGCTGGCGGTGTTACCGTGCCGCTGGTGAGGAGCGGGCACCTGCTGCCTCTGATTGCACGTGCGCTTGTTCTCAATCACCTCCCCCCTGGAAATATTAAGTAAAAAATGAACAGTGCTTTGGGTTGCGGGGGGAAAAGTGGCGGCCGCTGCTGTCACCGGCATCAGGTACAGTAGGTGAAAGATGTTAAAGAAACGTCTTTCATTTTAATGTTGGGCTAAATAAGAGGCGCCCTCCAGCGGCTGCCGCCCTAGCCAGCTGCCTAAAGCTGCCTAGTGGTAGCGCCGGCCCTGCACGTACCCCAGTGATAATAAGAATGGAAAGTGACAAACTAGGAGTCAGCGGATGTCCTGTCCTATAAGACTCCTGAGTCACTGATTTCTGACGTTGTGACAAATAATGAGACTTTACAGACCATAAAGATGCCTCATTATTCATCTAGAAATAATAACACAATTACTACAAATTCTAAAAGGCGTTTTCTACTATAGAAGCACAGTAAGGACATGAAAGCAGAAGCATGTGGGTAAATGAGGAACATGAAGAAGAGTGAAAGCAACGGTTCTCACACAGGTGTCGCTCACGACTTCAGCAAAAGACGTCTCAGCGCTGTCAGAAAAATATCATGTGAAAAAACTGTATAGAATAACACAAATGTATGAAAAATGTGTGTCTGTATAATAAATGATGTATATTAATGGAGTACCAAACACCCTACTAGTAACCAAGAGCACTGTAGATTGGTGTGACTAACGGCAAAGCACACACATGAAAGAAATGGCTCAAGTGAAAAAAACCCACACATTTTCATTAATACAGGTAAACAATGTGAATATAGTATATAATATATTAAGAAACAATATATTTTTCTCGTAGTCTGTAGTGGATGCTGGGGACTCCGTAAGGACCATGGGGAATAGACGGGCTCCGCAGGAGACTGGGCACTCTAAAGAAAGATTCAGTACTATCTGGTGTGCACTGGCTCCTCCCTCTATGCCCCTCCTCCAGACCTCAGTTAAGGAAACTGTGCCCGGAAGAGCTGACATTACAAGGAAAGGATTTTGGAATCCAGGGTAAGACTCATACCAGCCACACCAATCACACTGTACAACTTGTGATAAACTTACCCAGTTAACAGTATGAACAACAACTGAGCATCACTCAACCGATGCTACATAACCATAACCCTTTGTTAAGCAATAACTATATACACGTATTGAAGTAAGTCTGCACTTGGGACGGGCGCCCAGCATCCACTACGGACTACGAGAAATAGAATTACCAGTGAGTAAATTCTTATTTTCTCTAACGTCCTAGTGGATGCTGGGGACTCCGTAAGGACCATGGGGATTATACCAAAGCTCCCAAACGGGCGGGAGAGTGCGGATGACTCTGCAGCACCGAATGGGCAAACACCAGGTCCTCCTCAGCCCGGGTATCAAACTTGTAGAATTTTGCAGATGTGTTTGAACCCGACCAAGTAGCAGCTCGGCAAAGCTGTAATGCCCAGACCCCTCGGGCAGCCACCCAAGAAGAGCCCACCTTCCTTGTGGAATGGGCTTTCACTGATTTTGGATGCGGCAATCCAGCCGCAGAATGAGCCTGCTGAATCGTGTTACAGATCCAGCGAGCTATGGTTTGCTTTGAAGCAGGAGCACCCAGCTTGTTGGATGCATACAGGATAAACAGCGAGTCAGTTTTCCTGACTCCAGCCGTCCTGGCCACATAGATCTTCAAAGCCCTGACTACATCAAGCAACTTGGAGTCCTCCAAGTCACGAGTAGCCGCAGGCACCACAATGGGTTGGTTCAAATGAAAAGATGACACCACCTTTGGCAGAAACTGCGGACGAGTCCGCAATTCTGCCCTATCCATATGGAAAACCAGATAGGGGCTTTTACATGACAAAGCCGCCAATTCTGACACACGCCTAGCTGAGGCTAAGGCCAACAGCATGACCACTTTCCACGTGAGATACTTTAGCTCCACTGTCTTAAGTGGCTCAAACCAGTGGGATTTCAGGAAACCCAAGACCACGTTAAGAACTTAAGATCCCAAGGTGCCACTGGTGTCACAAAAGGAGGCTGAATATGCAGCACTCCCTTAACGTCTGAACCTCAGGCAATGAAGCCAGTTCTTTTTGAAAGAAAATGGATAGGGCCAAAATCTGGACCTTTATGGACCCTAATTTTAGGCCCATAGTCACACCAGACTGTAGGAAGTGCAGGAATCGACCCAGCTGGAATTCCTCTGTAGGGGCCTTCCTGGCCTCACACCAAGCAACATATTTTCGCCATATACGGTGATAATGTTTCGCTGTCACGTCCTTCCTAGCCTTTATCAGCGTAGGAATAACTGCATCCGGAATGCCCTTTTCTGCTAGGATCCGGCGTTCAACCGCCATGCCATCAAACGCAGCCGCGGTAAGTCTTGGAACAGACAGGGCCCCTGTTGCAACAGGTCCTGTCTGAGAGGCAGAGGCCATGGGTCCTCTGTGAGCATTTCTTGCAGTTCCGGGTACCAAGTCCTTCTTGGCCAATCCGGAACAATGAGTATTGTTCTCACTCCTCTTTTTCTTACGATTCTCAGTACCCTGGGTATGAGAGGAAGAGGAGGAAACACATAGACCGACTGGAATACCCATGGTGTCACCAGTGCGTCCACAGCTATCGCCTGAGGGTCCCTTGACCTGGCGCAATACCTCTTTAATTTTTTGTTGAGGCGGGACGCCATCATGTCCACCTGTGGCAGTTCCCATCGATTTACAATCTGCGTGAAGACTTCTTGATGAAGTCCCCACTCTCCCGGGTGGAGGTCGTGTCTGCTGAGGAAGTCTGCTTCCCAGTTGTCCACTCCCGGAATGAACACTGCTGACAGTGCTTGCACGTGATTTTCCGCCCAACGAAGAATCCTGGTGGCTTCCGCCATTGCCACCCTGCTTCTTGTGCCGCCCTGGCGGTTTACATGAGCGACTGCCGTGATGTTGTCTGACTGAATCAGCACTGGTTGGTCTCGAAGCAGAGGCTCCGCTTGACTCAGTGCGTTGTATATGGCCCGTAGCTCCAGGATATTTATGTGCAGACAAGTCTCCTGACTTGACCACAGCCCTTGGAAGTTCCTTCCTTGAGTGACTGCCCCCCACCCTCGGAGGCTTGCATCCGTGGTCACCAGGACCCAGTCCTGTATGCCGAATCTGCGGCCCTCGAGGAGGTGAGCACCTTGCAGCCACCACAGAAGAGACACCCTGGCCCTGGGGGACATGGTGATCATCCGATGCATCTGAAGATGCGATACGGACCACTTGTCCAGAAGATCCCACTGAAAGATCCTCGCATGGAACCTGCCGAAGGGAATGGCTTCGTAGGACGCCACCATCTTTCCCAGGACTCGTGTGCAGTGATGCACCGACACCTGTTTTGGCTTTAGGAGGTCTCTGACCAGAGTCACGAGCTCCTGAGCCTTCTCCTCCGGGAGAAACACCTTCTTCTGGTCTGTGTCCAGAATCATGCCCAGGAAGGGCAGACGCGTCGCAGGAATCAGCGACTTTGGAATGTTCAGAATCCAGCCGTGCTGACGCAACACTTCCTGAGAGTGTGCTACGCTGATCAGCAACTGCTCTCTGGACCTCGCCTTTATGAGGAGATCGTCCAAGTATGGGATAATTGTAACCCCTCGCTTCCGAAGGAGCACCATCATTTCCGCCATCACCTTGGTAAAAACTATCGGTGCCGTGGACAGGCCAAACGGCAACGTCTGGAATTGGTAATGACAGTCCCGTACCACAAACCTGAGGTACTCCTGATGAGGCGGATAAATGGGGACATGCAAGTAAGCATCCTTGATGTCCAGAGACACCATAAAATCCCCCTCTTCCAGGCTTGCAATGACCGCTCCGAGCGATTCCATTTTGAACTTGAATTTCTTCAGATAAATGTTCAGGGATTTTAAATTTAAAATGGGTCTGACCGAACCGTCCGGTTTCGGTACCACAAACATAGTGGAATAGTAGCCCCTTCCCCGTTGAAGGGGGGGAACCTCTACCACCACCTGCTGGAGAAAAAGTTTGTGACTTGCTGCCAACACTATCTCCCTTTCCATGGGGGAAGTTGGTAAGGCCGATTTTAGGTAACGGTGAGGGGGCGTCACCTCGAATTCCAGCTTGTATCCCTGAGACACAATTTGTATAGCCCAAGGATCCACCTGTGAGCGAACCCACTGGTGGCTGAAATGTCGGAGACGCGCCCCCACGGCTCCTGGCTCCGCCTGTGGAGCCCCAGCGTCATGCGGTGGATTTAGTGGAAGCCGGGGAAGACTTTTGTTGCTGGGAACTAGCTGCATGGTGCAGCTTTTTTCCTCTACCCCTGCCTCTGGCAAGAAAGGACGCACCTCTGACCTTCTTGCTCTTCTGAGAACGAAAGGACTGCATTTGGTAATACGGTGCTTTCTTAGGCTGTGGAGGGACATAAGGCAAGAAATTTGACTTCCCAGCCGTAGCTGTGGAAACTAGGTCCGAGAGACCGTCCCCAAACAATTCCTCACCCTTATAAGGTAAAACCTCCATGTGTTTTTTAGAGTCGGTATCCCCTGTCCATTGCCGAGTCCATAAGACCCTTCTGGCAGAAATGGACATTGCGTTTACTCTAGAGCCCAGCAGGCAAATGTCCCTCTGGGCATCCCGCATATATAGGACCGCGTCCTTGATATGTGCCAGGGTCAGTAGAACAGTGTCCCTGTCCAGGGTATCTATCTCCTCAGACAGAGTATCTGTCCATGCAGCTACCGCACTACACATCCAGGCCGAAGCAATTGCTGGCCTCAGCAGTGTGCCAGAATGTGTATAAACAGACTTCAGGATAGCTTCCTGCTTTCTATCCGCAGGATCCTTTAGGGCGGCCGTATCCTGAGACGGCAGGGCCACCTTCTTAGACAAGCGTGTCAACGCCTTGTCTACCCTAGGGGAGGATTCCCAGAGTAACCTGTCTGTTGGCGGGAAAGGATACGCCCTAAGTAATCTCTTGGAAATTATCACCTTCCTGTCAGGGGAATCCCACGCTTTTTCACATAATTCATTTAATTCATGTGAAGGGGGAAAAGTCACTTCATGCTTTTTCTCCCCATACATATAAATCCTCTTGTCAGGGACAGGATTTTCCTCAGAAATGTGTAATACATCCTTCATTGCTACAATCATGTAGCGGATGGCTTTAGTCATTTTAGGCTGCAACTTTGCCTCATCGTCATCGACACTGGAGTCAGATTCCGTGTCGACATCTGTGTCAACTATCTGGGATAGTGTGCGCTTTTGAGACCCTGACGGCCTCTGCGCTGTAGGATCAGGCATGGGTTGAGACCCTGACTGTCCCAAGGTTACAGTTTTATCCAATCTGTTATGCAAGGAGTTTACATTATCATTTAACACCTTCCACATATCCAACCAATCAGGTGTCGGCACCGTCGGCGGCGACACCACACTCAGCTGCACTTGTTCTGCCTCCACGTATCCTTCCTCATCAAACATGTCGACACAGGCGTACCGACACACAGCACACACACAGGGAATGCTCTGACTGAGGACAGGACCCCACAAAGGCTTTTGGGGAGACAGAGAGATAGTATGCCAGCACACACCCCAGCGCTATATAACCCAGGGATTACACTGTACCTTAGTGTTTACCTCGTAGCTGCTGTTAAATATATATCTGCGCCTAAATTTATGTGCCCCCCCTCTCTTTTTTACCCTCTATTGCACCTGTATACTGCAGGGGAGAGCCTGGGGAGCGTCCTTCCAGCGGAGCTGTGAAGAGAAAATGTCGCTGGTGTGCTGAGGAAGAAGGCCCCGCCCCCTCAGCGGCGGGCTTCTGTCCCGCTTTAATGTGTAAAAAATGGCGGGGGCTCGGGCATATATACAGTCCCAGACTGTATATATGTCTATTTTTGGCAAAAAGGTAATTAATTGCTGCCCAGGGCGCCCCCCCCCCCTGCGCCCTACAGTGACCGGAGTGTGCGGTGTGCTGTGGGAGCAATGGCGCACAGCTGCAGTGCTGTGCGCTACCTTAAGTGAAGACAGGAGTCTTCAGCCGCCGATTTCGATGTCTTCATGCTTCTGCTGCTTCTGTATTTCTGGCTCTGCGAGGGGGATGGCGGCGCGGCTCCGGGAACGGACGATCAAGGTTAGGTACCTGTGTTCGATCCCTCTGGAGCTAATGGTGTCCAGTAGCCTAAGAAGCACAAGCTAGCTGCAAGCAGGTAGGTTTGCCTCTCTCCCCTCAGTCCCTCGTAGCAGAGAGTCTGTTGCCAGCAGAAGCTCTCTGAAAATAAAAAACCTGACAAAATACTTTCTTTTCTAGCAAGCTCAGGAGAGCCCACTAGGAGCACCCAGCTCTGGCCGGGCACAGATTCTAACTGAGGTCTGGAGGAGGGGCATAGAGGGAGGAGCCAGTGCACACCAGATAGTACTGAATCTTTCTTTAGAGTGCCCAGTCTCCTGCGGAGCCCGTCTATTCCCCATGGTCCTTACGGAGTCCCCAGCATCCACTAGGACGTTAGAGAAATATATTTAAAAAAGTGATGATTGCGCTGGTCTTGCTAGATAAATTCAAGCTCATTGACAAAACTCATCAATTACTTTTATATTTCTGGTGTTCTGCCAAGAAAAACAACACTGAGGAGCTCTGGTACCTGGAGAAAGGGAGGTCACAGCCTTTCCTACTCTGAGCAGAATACCACGCCTAAAGCAAGATAAACTATAGGCAAAATAATACATAGTTAGTGAGGTTGAAATGAGGCAAAATGCCCATCGGGTTCATCCTATATTCTGTGTTAAGCTGTGCATATTATAATGCACCTGCTGAAGTAATGGTTTAGGACCAATTGACAACTATGATTCTTACCACTTCCAGATATTAATGTCACTTTGTTAAATGCTATAGCCCTGGATACTTTTTCCAGTTCCAAATTTGTCCAATCCGTTTTTAAATGCATTTACAGAGTCTGCCGTTATTACCTTCTCCGGCAGGGAGTTCCAAATCTTTATTGCCCTTACCGTGAAGAATCCTTTCCTACGCTGTGTACAGAATTTTCTCTCCTCTACACACATACCACGTATAGCCCTGATGTTGTTTATGTATTGAACAAAGGGTGCAGGTGCACCATACACCATTAAAATTATTATAACCATAATATAATATTTGAGGTTCTTGGCATATATTGGCCAGTATATGAGCCTGCCCACCTGCTTCACGGTGACCTCATCGGACAGGTCCCTAACACTATAGGGGTTCACCTCCGGGACGCAGAGCACCCCCAGACCACCCCAGCCAAACCACCCCAGGGCATCACACAGAAAAAAGGATAGGAGTGAAAGATCAGTGTTAAGCAAATGAAAGAGGCTGCTGAATGTAAAAGAAAAGAGGACAGCAGTAAAGTGTTAGAATGTGAAGTTTAGCTGAGCAGTGTTTAGAAGTGTAAAAAATGTGAAAAAAGCTACATAAATATAAAACAAACACAATGTGATATAAGTGTTAAAAGTAAATGTAAGATGGTGATGCCCCAAGGTGGCTCAGCCAGAGCAATATAGGGAGCTCCACGCCCCAACACTGATCTTTCACTCCTATCTTTTTTTCCTACCGCCAGAAGGGTCTTATGGACTCGGCAATGGACAGGGGATGCCGACTCTAAAAAACACATGGAGGTTTTGCCTTATAAGGGTGAGGAATTATTTGGGGACGGTCTCTCGGAAGTCAAATTTCTTGCCATATGTTCCCTCACAGCCGAAGAAAGCACCGTATTACCAAATGCAGTCCTTTCGTTCGCAAAAGAGCAAGAAAGTCAGAGGGGCATCTTTTCTTGCCAGAGGCAGGGGTAGAGGAAAAAAGCTGCACCATGCAGCTAGTTCCCAGGAACAAAAGTCCTCCCCGGCTTCCACTAAATCCACCGCATGACGCTGGGGCTCCACAGGCGGAGCCGGGAGCGGTGGGGGCGCGTCTCCGAAATTTCAGCCACCAGTGGGTTCGCTCACAGGTGGATCCTTGGGCTATACAAATTGTGTCTCAGGGATACAAGCTGGAGTTCGAAGTGACGCCCCCTCACCGTTACCTAAAATCGGCCTTGCCAGCTTCCCCCATGGAAAGGGAGGTAGTGCTGGCGGCAATTCACAAGCTATACCTCCAGCAGGTGGTAGTAAAGGTTCCCCTCCTTCAACAGGGAAGGGGTTACTATTCCACTATGTTTGTGGTACCGAAACCGGACGGATCGGTCAGGCCCATCTTGAATTTAAAATCCCTGAATATTTATCTGAGGAAATTCAAGTTCAAAATGGAATCGCTCAGAGCGGTCATTGCAAGTCTGGAAGAGGGGGATTTCATGGTGTCTCTGGACATCAAGGATGCTTACTTGCATGTCCCCATTTATCCACCTCATCAAGAGTACCTCAGGTTTGTGGTACAGGACTGTCATTATCAATTCCAGACGCTGCCGTTTGGCCTGTCCACGGCACCGAGAATATTTACCAAGGTGATGGCGGAGATGATGGTGCTCCTTCGGAAGCAAGGAGTTACAATTATCCCATACTTGGACGATCTCCTCATAAAGGCGAGGTCCAGGGAGCAATTACTGATCAGCGTAGCACACTCTCAGGAAGTGTTGCGGCAGCACGGCTGGATTCTGAATATTCCAAAGTCGCAGCTGATCCCTACGAAGCGTCTGCCCTTCCTGGGCATGATTCTGGATACAGGCCAGAAGAAGGTATTTCTCCCGGAGGAGAAGGCTCAGGAGCTCGTGACTCTGGTCAGGGACCTCCTGAAACCAAAACAGGTGTCGGTGCATCACTGCACGCGAGTCCTGGGAAAGATGGTGGCGTCATACGAAGCCATTCCCTTCGGCAGGTTCCATGCCAGGATTTTTCAGTGGGATCTGTTGGACAAGTGGTCCGGATCGCATCTTCAGATGGGGGCCAGGGTGTCTCTTCTGTGGTGGCTGCAGAGGGCTCACCTCCTCGAGGGCCGCAGGTTCGGCATGCAGGACTGGGTCCTGGTGACCACGGATGCAAGCCTCCGAGGTTGGGGGGCAATCACTCAGGGAAGAAACTTCCAAGGGCTGTGGTCAATTCAGGAGACTTGTCTACACATAAATATCCTAGAACTAAGGGCCATATACAACGCCCTAAGCCAAGCGGAGCCTCTGCTTCGAGACCAACCAGTGCTGATTCAGTCAGACAACATCACTGCAGTGGCCCATGTCAACCGACAGGGCGGCACAAATAGCAGGGTGGCGATGGCAGAAGCCACCAGGATTCTTCGTTGGGCGGAGAATCACGTGCAGGCACTGTCAGCAGTGTTCATTCCGGGGGTCGACAACTGGGAAGCAGACTTCCTCAGCAGACACGACCTCCACCCGGGAGAGTGGGGACTTCATCAAGAAGTCTTCACGCTGATTGCAAACCGATGGGAACTCCCACAGGTGGACATGATGGCGTCATGCCTCAACAAAAAGCTAAACAGGTATTGCGCCAGGTCAAGGGACCCTCAGGCGATAGCTGTGGACGCACTAGTAACACCATGGGTGTTCCAGTCGGTCTATGTGTTTCCTCCTCTTCCTCTCATACCCAAGGTGCTGAGAATTGTAAGAAAAAGAGGAGTGAGAACAATATTCATTGCTCCGAATTGGCCAAGAAGGACTTGGTACCCGGAACTGCAAGAAATGCTCACAGAGGACCCATGGCCTCTGCCTCTCAGACAGGACCTGTTACAACAAGGGCCCTGTCTGTTCCAAGACTTACCGCGGCTGCGTTTGACGGCATGGCGGTTGAACGCCGGATCCTAGCGGAAAAGAGCATTCCGGATGCAGTTATTCCTACGCTGATAAAGGCTAGGAAAGACGTGACAGCAAAACATTATCACCGTATATGGCGAAAATATGTTGCTTGGTGTGAGGCCAAGAAGGCCCCTACAGAGGAATTCCAGCTGGGTCGATTCCTGCACTTCCTACAGTCAGGAGTGACTATGGGCCTAAAATTAGGGTCCATAAAGGTCCAGATTTCGGCCCTATCCATTTTCTTTCAAAAGGAACTGGCTTCACTGCCTGAGGTTCAGACGTTTGTTAAGGGAGTGCTGCATATTCAGCCCCCTTTTGTGCCACCAGTGGCACCTTGGGATCTTAACGTGGTCTTGGGGTTCCTGAAATCCCACTGGTTTGAGCCACTTAAGACCGTGGAGCTAAAGTATCTCACATGGAAAGTGGTCATGCTGTTGGCCTTAGCGTCGGCTAGGCGTGTGTCAGAATTGGCGGCTTTGTCATGTAAAAGCCCCTATCTGGTTTTTCATATGGACAGGGCAGAATTGCGGACTCGTCCGCAATTTCTACCAAAGGTTGTGTCTTCGTTTCATTTGAACCAACCTATTGTGGTGCCTGCGGCTACTCGTGACTTGGAGGATTCCAAGTTGCTGGACGTGATCCGGGCTTTGAAGACTTATGTTAACAGAACGGCTGGAGTCAGGAAGACTGACTCGCTGTTTATCCTGTATGCATCCAACAAGTTGGGTGCTCCTGCTTCAAAGCAAACTATTGCGCGCTGGATCTGTAACACGATTCAGCAGGCTCATTCTGCGGCAGGATTGCCGCATCCAAAATCAGTGAAAGCCCACTCCACAAGGAAGGTGGGCTCTTCTTGGGCGGCTGCCCGAGGGGTCTCGGCATTACAGCTTTGCCGAGCTGCTACTTGGTCGGGTTCAAACACTTTTGCAAAATTCTACAAGTTTGATACCCTGGCTGAGGAGGACCTTGTGTTTGCCCATTCGGTGCTGCAGAGTCATCCGCACTCTCCCGCCCGTTTGGAGGCTTTGGTATAATCCCCATGGTCCTTACGGAGTCCCCAGCATCCACTAGGACGTTAGAGAAAATAAGATTTTACTCACCGGTAAATCTTTTTCTCGTAGTCCGTAGTGGATGCTGGGCGCCCGTCCCCAGTGCGGACTTTCTGCAATACATGTATATAGTTATTGCTTAATAAAGGGTTATGTTATATTGGCATCCTTTGGTTGATGCTATGTTGTTTGTTCATACTGTTAACTGGGTAAGGTTATCACAAGTTATACGGTGTGATTGGTGTGGCTGGTATGAGTCTTACCCTGGATTCCAAAATCCTTTCCTTGTAATGTCAGCTCTTCCGGGCACAGTTTCCTTAACTGAGGTCTGGAGGAGGGGCATAGAGGGAGGAGCCAGTGCACACCGGGTAGTACTAAATCTTTCTTTAGAGTGCCCAGTCTCCTGCGGAGCCCGTCTATTCCCCATGGTCCTTACGGAGTCCCCAGCATCCACTACGGACTACGAGAAAAAGATTTACCGGTGAGTAAAATCTTATTATAATAAGCTAGGATGTGCTGTCATCTTCTTTTCTTTTACATTCAGCAGCCTCTTTCATTTGCTTAACACTGATCTTTCACTCCTATCCTTTTTTCTGTGTGATGCCCTGGGGTGGTTTGGCTGGGATGGTCTGGGGGTGCTCTGCGTCCCGGAGGTGAACCTCTATAGTGTTAGGGACCTGTCCGATGAGGTCCCCGTGAAGCAGGTGGGCAGGCTCATATACTGGCCAATATATGCCAAGAACCTCAAATATTATATTATGGTTATAATAATTTTAATGGTGTATGGTGCACCTGCACCCTTTGTTCCTATGTTGTAGTATTACAGTACTTAGTCCCAGCAAGGTAGCACATCCCATTATAATAAGCTAGGGTGTGCAGTCCAGGCCCCGTTTCCATATAGTTGTTTATGTATTGATAAGGATTAAGGACAAAAAAGGCGGAATTGTTTCCTATTATTTTCATATCCAATGCTAGAATGAATGTGTGCATACAAATTACAATACAGGCTCATCTCACTGCACTATCTGCAAGAGCTGCAATCCAAGACTTCAGTGAGTTCCTGCATACTATTCATACTAGACAGACCGGCCTGCATACTATTCTGATGTCTACTGTACAGCGAGACAGACTGCCTGCATAACATTCTGATGTCTACTGTACAGCGAGACAGACTGGCCTGCATACTATTCCGATGTCTACTGTACAGTGAGACAGGCTGGCCTGCATACTATTCTGATGTCTACTGTACAGCGAGACAGACTGGCCTGCATACTATTCCGATGTCTACTGTACAGTGAGACAGACTGGCCTGCATACTATTCTGATGTCTACTGTACAGCGAGACAGACTGGCCTGCATACTATTCTGATGTCTACTGTACAGCGAGACAGACTGGCCTGCATACTATTCCGATGTCTACTGTACAGTGAGACAGGCTGGCCTGCATACTATTCTGATGTCTACTGTACAGCGAGACAGACTGGCCTGCATACTATTCCGATGTCTACTGTACAGTGAGACAGACTGGCCTGCATACTATTCTGATGTCTACTGTACAGCGAGACAGACCGCCTGCATAACATTCTGATGTTTTCTGTACAGCGAGACAGACCAGCCTGCATAACATTGGATTCCCACTTGCGCAGTGGGCGAGTACTATGCTGCCACCACCAGACTCCTCCTTGCTGTGGCGTCTGGAACCACGGTTCTGCCCTGTATGCGTCGACATGCTGTCTTGCCACACTTGTGTGGCGTTGACTGATCCCCACTAGTTGCTTGCCCAAGCACAGTAGCTGGCGGAAGGCAGAGCTTGGAGACACATAGCCTTACAGGTCACAAGATGAAGCGGTCGTCTTGAGGCAGAAGATGCTTGTTTGCTCAAATAGTTCTAAAAAAATACTCGTCCCTATTTCTAGGGGCAACTGCAATACAGCAGATGTTTACAGCAGAAGAAGATGGTATAATACACTTTACACAGGGCAGTAGCCCTCCTTTTATCTTACTCCAACACACATACCACAGTGGGCAAGCCCACCCTGTTGTTCTCAACCAATCATTGTTTACCCATGTGCTGTGCATGCCTTGGCCACATACACAGCTACCACTATCCTCTATGGACAGTGGGGAGTGGTCACTCTCCTTTGACCGTCCCATCCTGGAGTGTTGGTACCCTCCCTGGAGTTGTTCAGTCTGGGCTGGGGGAAGTTTTCCCACCTAAACTACTTCCAGAAATATGCCCGGGGACCCAGCTCACAATCTTTAGCCTGGATTTGAGCCTCAGAGATGGGCAGCCTAGACCCCTTGCCAGGGTTTCCTGACCACCAGGGGTGATCCCTATGGAGCTCCAGGGTTCCTTGTTTTAAAGCTGAGCTGCTCCTCTCTCTCCCACATACACTAACATACATTTACATTTGAGGTGGCGGGAGCGTAGTGCCCAGACCTCAGCGCCCAGCTCGCAGTGTCCTCTTCCACCGCACAGGGAGCCGGCTAGTCCGATCCCCCTGTGAGCGGCACATCGGCTCTCCCCTTCAGCTCGGCAGCTTGAGACCCTTGTCCCGGCTGCCGCAGCTCTCCAACTCTGTGTAGCGCTGAGGCGCCGGGAGCGTAGCTCTCGGACCTCAGCGCCCAACACACAGTGCACCATCCCCCGGTAGTGGCAGACTGGGATCCGGAGGTCCCAGTCTCCCATTCGCAGCGATACGCAGCCTCCCTCACCCGCCGCGGGATGTGCAGTGGCTCCCTCTCTCCCCCGGCACATCAGGGGGGTTAACATGCATTGCCGCGCCCGCTGGAGAGGTCCAGGGCCACGACACATAAAAATACATTTTTAAACAGTCGGCGCCTAGCGCCCATAACATTTCAAAGATGGTGCCTAGCGCCAGTGCATTTTTATAAGTGGCACCAAGCGCCCATTCGTGCTAAGCCTGGAGACAGCATAAGGAAGTGATAAACCAGTGAAAAGTGCAAGGTGATAAACGCACCAGCCAGCGCCGTAACTACGTGTGTGCCAGGTGTGCATGGCACACAGCGCAGTTGCCCTGAGGGCGCACGGCCAGCGGCTTGTTTTGGTAGTAGCGCCGCTGCAGCAGTCCCCTCTCCTTCCGCATTGGCTGCCCGGCGCTGCTGTGAATGCTGGGATGCGCTTCCCTCATATCAGCATCACAGCGGTGGCCAGCCAATGCGGAAGGAGAGGGGACTGCTGCAGCGGTGCTATTACCTGACTGCCAGCGGGGAGAGATGGTAAGTATCTCTCTCTTCTGTCTGCCACAATGTGTAAAAAGGGAGACTGGCTGCCGTAATGTGTAATAAGGGGGACGCTGTCTGCCGTAATATGTAAAAAGGGGGATCCTGTCTGCCGTAATTTGTAAAAAGGAGGACGCTGTCTGCCGTAATGTGTAAAAAGGGGGATGCTGTCTGCTGTAATGTGTAAAGAGGGGAGGTGTCTGCCGTCATGTGTAAAAAAGGGGACGCTGTCTGCCGTAATGTGTAAAAAGGGGACACTGTCTGCTGTAATGTGTAAAAAGGGAGACTGTCTGCCGTAATGTGTAAAAAGGCACGCTGTCTGACGTAATGTGTAAAAAGGGGGACACTGTCTGCCGTAATGTGTAAAAAGGGGACGCTGTCTGCCATAATGTGTAAAAAGGGGGACTGGCTGCCGTAATGTGTAAAAGGGGCTCTACCTGGTGTAGTGGCGCTACTGTGCAGCGTAATTTGCATAATGGAGACTACTGTGCCGTAGTAGGAATTGGTATTATTTTGTGGCCATGCCCCTTCCCCTATATATGTTTTGCGCGCCTGCGGCGCGCACTGCCCCTATCTTGCATAGGGGCGCCAAAACCGTTTCTTGCACACAGCGCTAAAATAACTAGTTACGGCACTGGCACCAGCCAATCAGCTCCTAATTATTAATTTACATACTGGATCTGATTGGCTGGTACGTTTATCACCTTGCACTTATCACTGGTTTATCATTTCCTTATGCCTTATCCTGGTTAATGCATCTGTCCCACTGTCCTTTAAAATGGTGCCGGGCACTGAGAGTTAACCCCTTCAGTGCCGCCGCGGCCATTAACCATATGGCCAAGGGGTCTCCGGCCAGAAAGAGATAAGCTGTTGTATTTTTGTTCTCCTTATTGTTATAACAACTGCCACTGGTGAAACTACCATTGTCCAATGTCATTACTGAACCAATACAAATGACCTAGTTATACTGTATTTTGGTAGTGCTGATATCTTTCCTCTCACAGACTGCAGAGGGGCTGAGTAATTAATTCCCACGTGTGACAAGCTGGAGAGAAGTATAGGTACTGAAGCAGAAGAGTGAATATGTAGGAGGCATGCTATTTTAAAAATGATACACTTTGCGCTATATGCCGCAGGGCAAACTGACATTTAAAGGGTTATTCATCTTTATACAAGCCATTATACATTCCCCCTACAGTCAGAAAGGTGAAGAGCCAGGCTGCAGTGTGGGTCTCAGTGGCGCACGCAGGAGGGGGGGGGGTTTCCGAGCACCCATGAGCATTATTAATGGCTGTCTAGCGTCCTCTGCAGCCTGCTGTCTTCCTGGTGGCACTTGTAAGTGCTTAAAAAAGGTTTACTTTATTTTAATTATAGTACATATATATCCATGTGCATACATATATACACATGTATATACATACATATAAACACACACACATATGATATATATACATGTGAATATATACGTGTACTGTATGTATATATATATATATGTATGTTTAATATGCTATGTATATGTGTATATGTATGTATGTATATATATATATATATATATATATATGTGTAGATATGTATATATATATATATATATATATATATATACATATACATACACACAGACACACTAGTTTTACGCACCCAGCATATACTGGGTCACCTCAGTCCCCACCCCCGTGATTGGCTCCACCCAGTTCTGGAAACCCCCCCCATGCAAATCCTGCGTTTGCCACTGGGTCCCCTGCTTATGGATGAAATCCGACCATAGCCATAGCTAATTCTTAACCCCACCATAAATCACTATCCCAGGGCCCCGGCACTTTTATATAGGGATGCACTGGTTAGGTTAGCCTGCCTCTGTATTGTGAAGACTACAATTTCTCTGTGAGATGTATAAGAGCATGTTTTTAGGTTCTTTGGACAAGACATAGGGCCTGATCTTCCATGCATCCGGCCACAGTAGCCTGCATGCTAATTTATTCCAATGTGAGTATCCGCCAAACTCAATAGTGAATATCTGTTTGCCTTCATGCGGCTGGCGCACCGCCCAGTTTCCTTCTGCAGCAGTCATCATTAGTAACGGGATGTACACTCCCCCCCATGCTGGCTGCAGAAGACCCTTTGAAACAGATCCATCCCACGCACCCTGCAAACAAGCACGGAAGACTACCTGCACACCCCTGGCACTCATATGGCACTTCCACGAGTCGGAACAGTTTGTTTCGATCGCATGGTTGCCTCCCTATAAAATGCCCATTTCACAGAAATCTGTCCGCACATTAAAGCTGGGTGCACACCTGGCCGACCCGCTGACCTACCTAATGCTTAGTAAGTGCATACATACTTACCAATTGTCCGGCCATTGTGTCGTGCCTGATGTCACAACTGGGCGGGAATTTAAGTTGAGATGTCAGTCACTGGCGGTCCATGCAGCGAGTGTACGGGTCTTGGGCGGACCGCCCATACACACAGCCAGATGCGCAATATGTTTATGAAGAACGTTGTTGAGATATATTGGGGGTACACACTCGCCGGCAGGCTCGGATATATCAGTTGCTTGAATTGCCGATATATCTGCAGATATTAAGTATCCCCTGAATGTATGTATACCTGCTGCAATCCCTCCATTCTGGAATACAGCCGCATCCCCCATAGGTTTCTATGAGTGATGCAATGCTGCCAGATTTACCAATATCCAGAATGCAAAGCATTCCTGATATTGGCCCCTGCAGCTACAGCCATTTTCAGTTTGTGGTAGCCCGTTGTAGCATATGGGCTACAGATTAGGGCTGTAGTTCTGTCAGGAACCCTCCGTTGGAAATGTCCGCTGTGTGTGGTGGTCAGCGTGGGCGGCATCACACTCGGCACATCTTAGGGACGGGCTCCTTTCCCTGCACATGCCGGGTGATACATTTACCCAAGGGTGGTCATTCCGAGCTGATTGCTAGCTGCATTCGTTCGCTGTGGTGCGATGAGGCAAAAAATAAGATTTTACTTACCGGTAAATCTATTTCTCGTAGTCCGTAGAGGATGCTGGGGACTCCGTAAGGACCATGGGGAAGAGACGGGCTCCGCAGGAGACATGGGCACTTTAAGAAAGAATTTAGTTCCTGGTGTGCACTGGCTCCTCCCTCTCTGCCCCTCCTCCAGACCTCAGTTAGAGAAGCTGTGCCCAGAGGAGATGGACAGTACGAGGAAAGGATTTTTGTTAATCCAAGGGCAAGATTCATACCAGCCACACCAATCACACCGTATAACTTGTGACAACAATCCAGTAAACAGTATGACAATAACATAGCATCAGTTCATGCCCGATGCGACAATAACGTAACCCTTATTGAAGCAATAACTATATACAAGTATTGCAGAAGAAGTCCGCGCTTGGTACGGGCGCCCAGCATCCACTACGGACTACGAGAAATAGATTTACCGGTAAGTAAAATCTTATTTTCTCTAACGTCCTAGAGGATGCTGGGGACTCCGTAAGGACCATGGGGATTATACCAAAGCTCCCAAACGGACGGGAGAGTGCGGATGACTCTGCAGCACCGATTGAGCAAACATAAGGTCCTCCTCAGCCAGGGTATCAAACTTATAGAATTTTGCAAAGGTGTTTGTACCCGACCAAGTAGCAGCTCGACACAGCTGTAGTGCCGAGACCCCTCGGGCAGCCGCCCAAGAAGAGACCACTTTCCTAGTGGAATGGGCCTTGATCGATTTAGGCAACGGCAATCCTGCCGTAGAATGCGCCTGCTGAATCGTGATACAGATCCAGCGAGCAAGAGTCCGCTTTGAAGCAGGGCCGCCAAGCTTGTTGGCTGCATACAGAACAAACAGTGCTTCTGTTTTTCGGACTCTAGCCGTCCTGGCTACATAAATTTTCAAAGCCCTGACCACATCAAGGGACTCGGAATCCTCTAAGTCCCGTGTAGCCACAGGCACCACAATAGGTTGGTTCATATGAAAGGATGAAACCACTTTTGTCAGGAACTGAGGACGTGTCCGCAATTCCACTCTATCCATATGGAAAACCAGATAGGGGCTTTTATGTGATAAAGCCGCTAATTCCGACACTCGCCTAGCCGAAGCCAGGGCTAATAACATGACCACCTTTCAAGTGAGATATTTCAACTCCACCGTTTTCAGTGGTTCAAACCAGTGTGACTTTAGGAAGCCCAAGACCACATTAAGGTCCGAAGGCGCCACCGGAGGCACAAACGGAGGCTGAATATGCAGTACTCCCTTAACAAACGTCTGAACTTCTGGGAGAGAAGCCAATTCTTTTTGAAAGAAAATGGATAGGGCCGAAATCTGGACCGTAAGGGAGCCTAATTTAAGGCCCAAATCCACTCCAGTTTGTAGGAAGTGAAGGAAACGGTATACAAAGGAAAGAGAACAGAGTTGCCTTTTTGTGGTGCACACTACTAATAATAAAAATTAACTTTTAATTTGTATCAATAAAATAGTTGCGAAATATAAAATAAGAATTTACTTACCGATAATTCTATTTCTCGTAGTCCGTAGTGGATGCTGGGAACTCCGTAAGGACCATGGGGAATAGCGGCTCCGCAGGAGACTGGGCACAAAAGTAAAAGCTTTAGGACTACCTGGTGTGCACTGGCTCCTCCCCCTATGACCCTCCTCCAAGCCTCAGTTAGGATACTGTGCCCGGACGAGCGTACACAATAAGGAAGGATTTTGAATCCCGGGTAAGACTCATACCAGCCACACCAATCACACCGTACAACCTGTGATCTGAACCCAGTTAACAGCATGATAACAGGGGAGCCTCTGAAAAGATGGCTCACAACAATAATAACCCGATTTTTTGTAACAATAACTATGTACAATTATTGCAGACAATCCGCACTTGGGATGGGCGCCCAGCATCCACTACGGACTACGAGAAATAGAATTATCGGTAAGTAAATTCTTATTTTCTCTGACGTCCTAGTGGATGCTGGGAACTCCGTAAGGACCATGGGGATTATACCAAAGCTCCCAAACGGGCGGGAGAGTGCGGATGACTCTGCAGCACCGAATGAGAGAACTCCAGGTCCTCCTCAGCCAGGGTATCAAATTTGTAGAATTTAGCAAACGTGTTTGCCCCTGACCAAGTAGCTGCTCGGCAAAGTTGTAAAGCCGAGACCCCTCGGGCAGCCGCCCAAGATGAGCCCACCTTCCTTGTGGAATGGGCTTTTACAGATTTTGGCTGTGGCAGGCCTGCCACAGAATGTGCAAGCTGAATTGTACTACAAATCCAACGAGCAATAGTCTGCTTAGAAGCAGGAGCACCCAGCTTGTTGGGTGCATACAGGATAAACAGCGAGTCAGATTTTCTGACTCCAGCCGTCCTGGAAACATATATTTTCAGGGCCCTGACTACGTCCAGCAACTTGGAGTCCTCCAAGTCTCTAGTAGCCGCAGGTACCACAATAGGCTGGTTCAAGTGAAACGCTGAAACCACCTTAGGGAGAAATTGAGGACGAGTCCTCAATTCCGCCCTATCTGAATGGAAGATCAGATAAGGGCTTTTACAGGATAAAGCCCGCCAATTCTGACACACGCCTGGCCGAGGCCAGGGCCAACAACATGACCACTTTCCATGTGAGATATTTTAACTCCACAGATTCAAGTGGTTCAAACCAATGTGACTTTAGGAACCCCAAAACTACATTGAGATACCAAGGTGCCACTGGAGGCACAAAAGGAGGCTGTATATGCAGTACCCCTTTTACAAACGTCTGAACTTCAGGAACTGAAGCTAGTTCTTTCTGGAAGAAAATTGACAGGGCCGAAATTTGAACCTTAATGGACCCCAATTTTAGGCCCATAGACACTCCTGTTTACAGGAAATGCAGGAATCGACCTAGTTGAAAATTCCTCCATCGGGGCCTTAATGGCCTCGCACCCCGCAACATATTTTCGCCAAATGCGGTGATAATGCTTTGCGGTTACATCCTTCCTGGCTTGATCAGGATAGGGATGACTTCATCTGGAATGCCTTTTTCCTTCAGGATCCGGCGTACAACCGCCCTGCCGTCAAACGCAGCCGCGGTAAGTCTTGGAATAGACAGGGTCCTTGCTGGAGCAGGTCCCTTCTTAGAGGTAGAGGCCACGGGTCCTCCGTGAGCATCTCTTGAAGTTCCGGGTACCAAGTCCTTCTTGGCCAATCCGGAGCCACGAGTATAGTTCTTACTCCCCTCCGTCTTATAATTCTCAGTACTTTTGGTATGAGAGGAAGAGGAGGGAACACATACACTGACTGGTACACCCACGGTGTTACCAGAGCGTCCACAGCTATTGCCTGAGGGTCCCTTGACCTGGCGCAATACCTGTCCAATTTTTTTGCTTAGGCGGGACGCCATCATGTCCACCTTTGGTTTTTCCCAATGGTTTACAATCATGTGGAAGACTTCTGGGTGAAGTCCCCACTCTCCCGGGTGGAGGTCGTGCCTGCTGAGGAAGTCTGCTTCCCAGTTGTCCACTCCCGGAATGAACACTGCTGACAGTGCTATCACATGATTTTCCGCCCAGCGAAAAATCCTTGCAGCTTCTGCCATTGCCCTCCTGCTTCTTGTGCCGCCCTGTCTGTTTACGTGGGCGACTGCCGTGATGTTGTCCGACTGGATCAGCACCGGCTGACCTTGAAGCAGAGGTCTTGCTTGGCTTAGGGCATTGTAAATGGCCCTTAGCTCCAAAATATTTATGTGAAGTGATGTCTCCAGGCTTGACCACAAGCCCTGGAAATTTCTTCCCTGTGTGACTGCTCTCCAGCCTCGCAGGCTGGCATCCGTGGTCACCAGGACCCAGTCCTGAATGCCGAATCTGCGGCCCTCTAGAAGATGAGCACTCTGCAACCACCACAGGAGAGACACCCTTGTCTTTGGTGACAGGGTTATCCGCTGATGCATCTGAAGATGCGATCCGGACCATTTGTCCAGCAGGTCCCACTGGAAAGTTCTTGCGTGGAATCTGCCGAATGGAATTGCTTCGTAGGAAACCACCATTTTTCCCAGGACCCTTGTGCACTGATGCACTGACACTTGGCCTGGTTTTAGGAGGTTTCTGACTAGTTCGGATAACTCCCTGGCTTTCTCCTCCGGGAGAAAACACCTTTTTCTGGACTGTGTCCAGGATCATCCCTAGGAACAGAAGACGAGTCGTCAGGATCAGCTGCGATTTTGGAATATTGAGAATCCAACCGTGCTACCGCAGCACTATCTGAGATAGTGCTACCCCGACTTCCAACTGTTCCCTGGATCTTGCCCTTATCAGGAGATCGTCCAAGTAAGGGATAACTAAAACTCCCTTCTTTCGAAGGAGTATCATCATTTCGGCCATTACCTTGGTAAAGACCCGTGGTGCCGTGGACAATCCAAACGGCAGCGTCTGAAACTGATAGTGACAGTTCTGTACCACAAACTTGAGGTACCCTTGGAGAAGGGTAAATTGGGACATGTAGGTAAGCATCTTTGATGTCCAGAGAGACCATATAGTCCCCTTCTTCCAGGTTTGCAATCACTGCTCTGAGTGACTCCATCTTGAATTTGAACCTTTGTATGTAAGTGTTCAAGGATTTTAGATTTAAAATTGGTCTCACCGAGCCGTCCGGCTTCGGTACCACCAATAGTGTGGAATAGTACCCCTTTCCCTGTTGCAGGAGGGGTACCTTGATTATCACCTGCTGGGAATACAGCCTGTGAATGGCTTGCAATACTGTCTCCCTGTCTGAGGGAGACGTCGGTAAAGCAGACTTTATGAAACGGCGAGGGGAAGACATCTCAAATTTCTTGAGACGGGCCCCCACCGTGCCTGAGACCGCTTGTAAAGCCCCAGCGTCATGCTGAGGACTTTGCGGAGGCGGGAAAAGGCTTTTGTGGGAATTGGCTGTTTGCTGCAGCCTTTTTCCTCTCCCTCTGCCACGGGGCAGAAATGAGGCGCCTTTTGCCCGCTTTATGGGGCCGAAAGGACTGCGCCTGATAATACGGCGTCTTCTTAGGTTGAGAAGCTACCTGGGGTAAAAATGTGGATTTTCCAGCCGTTGCCGTGGCCACCAGGTTTGTTAGACCTACCCCAAATAACTCTTCCCTTTTATAAGGCGATACTTCCATATGCCTTTTGGGATCAGCATACCTGACCACTGTCTTGTCCATAACCTTCTTCTGGCAGAAATGGACAGCGCACTTACTCTTGATGCCAGTCGGCAAATATCCCTCTGTGCATCACGCATATATAGAAATGCATCTTTTAAATGCTCTATAGTTAGTAATATACTGTCCCTATCTAGGGTATCAATATTGTCAGTCAGGGAATCCGACCAAGCCACCCCAGCACTGCACATCCAGGCTGAGGCGATTGCTGGTCGCAGTATCACACCCGTGTGAGTGTATATACATTTTAGGATATTTTACTGCTTTCTGTCAGTAGGTTCCTTAAGGGCGGCCGTATCCGGGGACGGTAGTGCCACCTGTTTAGACAAGCGTGTGAGCGCTTTATTCACCCTAAAGGGTGTTTCCCAACGTGCCCTATCCTCTGGCGGGAAGGGGTATGATGCCAATAACTTTTTTATCGGGGGAAACCCACGCATCATCACACACTTCATTTAATTCCTCAGATGCAGGAAAAACTACAGGCAGTTTTTTCCTCACCCAACATAATACCCTTTTTAGTGGTACTGGTATTATCAGAAATGTGTAAAAACATTTTCCATAGCCTCAATCATGTAACGTGTGGCCCTACTGGAAGTCACATTCGTCTCTTAATCGTCGACACTGGAGTCAGTATCCGTGTCGGCGTCTGTATCTGCCATCTGCGGTAACGGGCGTTTTAGAGCCCCAGATGGCTTTTGAGACACCTGGACAGGCACAGACTGAGTCGCCGGCCGTCTCATGTTATCAATCTTTTGTAAAGAGCTGACACTGTCACATAATTCCTTCCATAAGCTCATCCACTCAGGTGTCGACTCCCTAGGGGGTGACATCTCTGTTACAGGCAATTGCTCCGCCTCCACCTCATTTTCCTCCTCATACATGTCGACACAACGTACCGACACACAGCACACACACAGGGAATGCTCTGATAGAGGACAGGACCCCACTAGCCCTTTGGGGAGACAGAGGAAGAGTATGCCAGCACACACCAGAGCGCTATATATATATACAGGAATAACCTTATATAAGTGTTTTTCCCCTTATAGCTGCTGTATTGTTATACTGCGCCTAATTAGTGCCCCCCTCTCTTTTTTAACCCCTTTCTGTAGTGTAGTAACTGCAGGGGAGAGCCAGGGAGCTTCCCTCCAACGGAGCTGTGAGAGAAAATGGCGCCAGTGTGCTGAGGAGATAGGCTCCGCCCCCTTCTCGGCGGCCTTTTCTCCCGTTTTTCTGTGGAATCTGGCAGGGGTTAAAATACACCCATATAGCCCTGGGGGTTATATGTGGTGTATTTATGCCAGCCAAGGTGTTTTACATTGCTGCTCAGGGCGCCCCCCCCTAGCGCCCTGCACCCTCAGTGACCGGAGTGTGAAGTGTGCCTGAGTAACAATGGCGCACAGCTGCAGTGCTGTGCGCTACCTTGTTGAAGACTGATGTCTTCTGCCGCCGATTTTTCCGGACCTTTTCTTGCTTCTGGCTCTGTAAGGGGGCCGGCGGCGCGGCTCCGGGACCGAGCTCCGAGGCTGGGCCTGTGTTCGGTCCCTCTGGAGCTAATGGTGTCCAGTAGCCTAAGAAGCCCAATCCACTCTGCACGCAGGTGAGTTCGCTTCTTCTCCCCTTAGTCCCTCGATGCAGTGAGCCTGTTGCCAGCAGGTCTCACTGAAAATAAAAAACCTAAAACTAAACTTTTCACTAAGAAGCTCAGGAGAGCCCCTAGTGTGCACCCTTCTCGGCCGGGCACAAAAATCTAACTGAGGCTTGGAGGAGGGTCATAGGGGGAGGAGCCAGTGCATACCAGGTAGTCCTAAAGCTTTTACTTTTGTGCCCAGTCTCCTGCGGAGCCGCTATTCCCCATGGTCCTTACGGAGTTCCCAGCATCCACTAGGACGTCAGAGAAAGTAAAATATAAAGAGATGAAAAGATAGGAAGAATCTTTAAAATATATGACTTCCTGCACACAAGGCGTCCGCCAAACTATGGGTTCTATATGTCTGTATAGTATACAGATATCTAAACGTCTCGTATCTATAAGTAGACGTTATATGATCTCCGGCAGTGGTTCAAATCTTATTTCGTGTTGATATGCAAGTATGCAGATGCTAGCAATTTATATCTTATATCTTGTTTTTTATTAATGCCTTTGTTGGTATATTATGTGATTTTTTAGGGATGTTTGTGTATTGTTTATTACTCTTATATTCCCAGTGTGGCTGTTATAGGTCCTGTATAGCAGAATAAACTGCCATTCAATCTGTATGTATGATAAGCACTGTGCTGATCTCTAAAGAATCAGTCTGCGCGTAAAGAGAGCCCTAAAATATCGATCCCTTTAATTGTATCACTGGAAGATCCAAAGAATTCAATGCTGTATATCTGTTAAACTGTGACTCATATATTTGCTCCTTATTGTAATTAATTAGATGGGATAAATCCCTTTTACACAAATACTTACTTGCAAATATAAATATAATCCCCCAGAGTGTGTGTCCTTTATTGTCAGTAAAAGGTGACACAGTCCAATCATTACTTATGTGTTGCTCAAAAAGTTTCAGTACTATAGCTGTTTCTCACAGATGTAACCTCTGTTGGCACACACAGTTATGAGTTTGTTATACTGTGTCTATTCCCTTCAATGGTGATTAGATTGTAGAATCTTGCTATGACTCATATAGTATTGTACGTGTTACAATTCTGCAACCGTTTCAATAGGAGTGCCTCTCATGCAAACGGCTATAAGGACATGTGTTTTACTGTTGTGATTACTCCAATAAGATTGATTCCTGTCATCACAGGTAGCTTTCAATGAATGTAATTACACAGCGTCTATCTTCTATTATCAGTACAAGTCACACATATTCTGGCCGTAGCTCAGTGGTCAGTATTGTTACTGTGTCCATAAAGATCAGCTACTGTTAATTGTCCTTTATTATCAGCATAAATCATAAGCACTGACATTAGTCAGTATTATTACTGTCTCTAATGGACTCAGTTCCTATTGATAAATATGGTTACACTGCATTCACCCTTTGTTATCGACACGGGTTACACACGTTCTGTCCGTAGCTCAGTAATTAGTATTATTGCTGTTTTTAATGAGCTCAGCTGCTGTTAATAAATGTAATTATACAGCATTTACCCCTTGTTATCAGCACAGGTTATGCACAATGATCGTAGCTCAGTGGTCAGTACTGTTATTATTTCAAATAAAATCGGCTCCTGTTAATGTATGTAATTAAATTACGTTTATCCTTTATTGTCAGCACAGATCATACATCATAATCATAGCTCAGTAGTTGGTATCGTTGCTGTCTCTAATGAGCTGAGCTTTTGTTTATAGAGATAGCTATTGGTTGCTGCTATTGCATTGTATTCAGGACGTATTCCACCTGAATAAATATATATATTATGTGCTAAACTGTCTGTTTACACATGCTTTCTATATGTATGATAGCACTCTTCGAGGGGTGTGATGTCTCAGTGTCAATCTGGAGTACTAATATATTAAATCACTGACACAGCTATCTGGGCACACTTAATATCTGTGTAGATACACCCTTCGAGGGGTGTGCTGTCTCAATATCCACCTAAATGGTTGTCTCACTAGGTTGCTGTATTGCACATTGCTATCTACATACACATTTGTCTGTCTAAATTACTATACTGCACACTGCTATCTTCATACACATTTATCTGTCTTAATTACTGTATTGCACACTGCTATCTACACATACATTGGTCTGTCTAAATTGCTATATTGCACATTATTTTCTGCATACACATTTATCTATCTAAATAGTCTCTCCCCTCTGGGAGTGTGTTTGGTGTGTGATTCACTGCCCCGGCATTTAGTTAATGGCGGACGCCGTTGTGCGCAGGGAGGCCTGACGCACGTTTCGCAAATGCTTCTTCTGAGGTAGCCTGGATAAATGGGGACATGAAGGTATGCATCCTTTATGTCCAGTGACACCATAAAATCCCCCCCTTCCAGGCTGGCGATGACCGCTCTTAGCGATTCCATCTTGAACTTGAACCTCTTCAAGTATAGGTTCAGAGATTTTAAATTCAATATGGGTCTGACCGAACCGTCCGGTTTCGGAACCACAAACATGGTCGAATAATAACCCCTTCCCTGTTGAAGGAGGGGAACCTCGACCACCACCTGCTGAAGATACAATTTTTGTATTGCATTTAACACTATCTCCCTCTCTAGGGGGGAAGACGGTAGGGCCGATTTGAAAAACCGGCGAGGAGGCACCTCTTCGAATTCCAGCTTGTAACCCTGAGACACAATTTCTATAGCCCAGGGATCCACCTGGGAGTGAACCCACATGTGGCTGAAATTCCGAAGACGCGCCCCCACTGGCCCCGACTCCGCCAGTGGAGCCCCAACGTCATGCGATGGATTTTGCAGAGGCCGGGGAGGACTTCTGTTCCTGGGAACTAGCTGTATTGTGCAGCTTCTTTCCTCTGCCCCTCCCTCTGGCAAGAAAGGACGCACCTCGGACTTTCTTGTTTCTTTGTGAACTAAAGGACTGCATTTGATAATGCGGTGCTCTCTTAGGCTGTGAGGGAACATAAGGCAAAAAATTTGACTTTCCAGCCGTAGCTGTGGAGACCAGGTCCGAGAGACCTTCACCGAACAATTCCTCACCCCTGTAAGGTAAAACCTCCATATGTCGTTTTGAGTCGGCATCACCTGTCCATTGCCGAGTCCACAGGACCCTTCTGGCAGAAATCGACATAGTCTTTAATATGCCCCAGGGTCAATAAAACAGTATCCCTATCTAGGGTATCAAACTCCTCTGATAAGGTATCAGTCCATGCGGCTACTGCACTACAGACCCAGGCCGACGCGATTGCCGGTCTGAGCAAGGTACCTGAATGTGTATAAATGGACTTCAGGGTACCCTCCTGTTTGCGATCAGCAGCATTCTTGAGGGTAGCCGTATCCTGGGACGGCAGGGCTACCTTTTTGGATAAGCGTGTTAAAGCTTTGTCCACCCTAGGGGAGGATTCCCATCGTAACCTGTCCGTTGGCGGGAAAGGATACGCCATAAGAATCCGTTTGGAAATCTGCAGTTTTTTATCTGGAGATTCCCAAGCTTTTTCACATAACTCATTCAGTTCGTGTGAGGGGGGAAAAGTTACCTCAGGTTTCTTTCCCTTATACATATAAACCCTTGTGTCAGGGACAGGGGTTTCCTCTGTGATGTGCAAAACCTCCTTAATTGCTATAAACATATATCGGAGTGATTTAGCCAACTTTGGCTGTAACTTTGCATCATCGTAATCAACACTGGAGTCAGAATCCATGTCGGTATCTGTGTCAACAATTTGGGATAGTGGGCGCTTATGAGACCCCGACGGTCCCTGCGACATAGGATCAGGCACGGGTTGAAACCCTGCCTGTCCCAATGCATCAGCCTTGTCTAATCTTTTATGCAAGGAATTTACATTATCATTTAAAACCTTCCACATATCCATCAAATCAGGTGTCGGCGCCGTCGGCGGAGACACCACATTCATTTGCTCCCGCTCCTCTCCCACATAGCCTACCACATCAGACATGTCGACACAAGCGTACCGACACACCACACACACAGGGAATGTCCTTTCTGAAGACAGTTCCCCCACGAGGCCCTTTGGAGAGGCAGAGTATGCCAGCACACACCCCAGCGCTATATAAACCAGGAATAACACAGTAACTTAATGTTAACCCAGTAGCTGCTGTTTATATACTTTTTTGCGCCTAATTATGTGCCCCCCTCTCTTTTCAACCCTCTTCTACCGTGTATCAGCAGGGGAGAGCCTGGGGAGCTTCCTCTCAGCGTGCTGTGGAGAAAAAATGGCGCTGGTGAGTGCTGAGGAAGAAGCCCCGCCCCCTCGGCGGCGGGCTTCTGTCCCGCTTAAATTTTATTTCTTTGGCGGGGGCTCCTACATATATACAGTGCCCAGCTGTATATATGTGTTCATTTGCCAGAATGAGGTCCCAAATGCTGCCCAGGGCGCCCTCCCTGCGCCCTGCACCCTAACAGTGACCGAAGTATGTGTAGGTGTGTGGAGCAATGGCGCACAGCTGCAGTGCTGTGCGTTACCTCCAGTGAAGATCACGAAGTCTTCTGCCGCCTGTGAAGTCTTCTTGCTTCTCATACTCACCCGGCTTCAGTCTTCCGGCTCTGCGAGGGGGACGGCGGCGCGGCTCTGGGACGGACGGCGAGGGTGAGATCCTGCGTACCGATCCCTCTGGAGCTAATGGTGTCCAGTAGCCTAAGAAGCAGGACCTAGCTTCAGAGAGTAGGGCTGCTTCTCTCCCCTCAGTCCCATGATGCAGGGAGTCTGTTGCCAGCAGAGCTCCCTGAAAATAAAAAACCTAACAAAAACTTTCTATCAGCAAACTCAGGAGAGCTCACTGAAAAGCACCCAGCTCCTCAGGGCACAGAATCAAACTGGAGGAGGGGCAGAGAGGGAGGAGCCAGTGCACACTAGGAACTAAATTCTTTCTTAAAGTGCCCATGTCTCCTGCGGAGCTCGTCTCTTCCCCATGGTCCTTACGGAGTCCCCAGCATCCTCTAGGACGTTAGAGAAAAACGGCACTACTGCACATGCGGCGCAATGCGCACGCGCGTCGTACTATTGCAACGAACGATGTAGTTTCACACACGGTCTGGCGAAGCTTTTAATTCGTACTGCTGGCAGCAGAGTGATTGACATGAAGCGGGCGTTTCTGGGTGTCAACTAACCGTTTTCAGGGAGTGTTCAGAAAAACGCAGGCGTGCCAGGAAAAATGAAGGCGGGGCTGGGCGAACGCAGGGCATGTTCGTGACGTCAAAACAGGAACTGAACAGTCTGAAGTGATCGCAAGCGCTGAGTAGTTCTGAAGCTACTCTAAAACTGCACAAAACAATTTGCCGCCGCTCTGCGATCCTTTCGTTCGCACTTCTGCTAAGCTAAAATACACTCCCGGTGGGAGGCGGCATAGCGTTTACACGGCTGCAAAAAACTGCTAGCGAGCGAACAACTCGGAATGACAACCAATGTCACCATATGCTGCAATGCGATCCTAGGTGCTAATATAGTACTCAGATCACAGTGCAAATGCAATCAATGATAATTATGGGCCCCTTAATATCTGTCCATCATCGTGAGCATGATACAGGACATGTGACCGCTTTTTGTGGCACATGCGCAGATTGCATATATATTGTCTGCATTTGGACTTGTATCAGAATCAGGTTCCTTGCCTAATTCTTATATGCAATCTAATTAATTGGTGGCGTAGGTTGTGTGCAGTGTTCTCCTGAACCTGAACCAGTGACCTCCGAGATCTGCTCTCTTGCTACAGCCCTGCACCCAGGGGGTCATTCCGAGTTGTTCGCTCGCAAGCTGCTTTTAGCAGCTTTGCACACGCTAAGCCGCCGCCTACTGGGAGTGAATCTTAGCTTATCAAAATTGCGAACGAAAGATTAGCAAAATTGCGAATAGACACTTCTTAGCAGTTTCTGAGTAGCTCCACACTTACTCGGCATCTGCGATCAGTTCAGTCAGTTTCGTTCCTGGTTTGACGTCACAAACACACCCAGCGTTCGCCCAGACACTCCTCCGTTTCTCCAGCCACTCCTGCGTTTTTCCCAGAAACTGTAGCGTTTTTTCGCACACACCCATAAAACGGCCAGTTTCCGCCCAGAAACACCCACTTCCTGTCAATCACATTACGAACACCAGAACGAAGAAAAAACCTCGTAATGCCGTGAGTAAAATACCTAACTGCATAGCAAATTTACTTGGCGCAGTCACACTGCGGACATTGCGCATGCGCATTAGCGACTAATCGCTCCGTTGCGAGAAAAAAATAACGAGCGAACAACTCGGAATGACCCCCCCAATGTGCTCCCTGACGTTTTTACCCATGCAGAAGGTGAAGAGGCACTGACAACAGTTGTCGGCGTGATGAAAAGAGTGAGGAGAGCATCACTGAATTAAAATGGATGTTCTCTTATATACAACAGGTTTTACTCTCCTAAAATTGAGAAAGTGACAAGTTATGTATTTGAAGAGTGATTTGTGTGAAACGTCAGGTGCCGGTTCGGTCAGGCTCCATCACTCTGGGAAAGCTTTGCAAGTCTGCGGCAGGAAATATGGAAGCCATACAGCAGAGTGACCTACTTTGTACAAAGCACAGGATAATTCAGGACAACTCTGTCCTAGCTCATGCTGTATCATTAGTCGTAACGCTGCTCTTCTCCCCAAATGCAAACATTAATATTAACAAGTTGCTAAAGGGACAGTCGTATGTAAATCAACAACTGCAATGAAACATCGAATTGTCAGCGGAGGGTAATAGAGGAAAACAGAACAGCTGGTAGACGGCAGAGGGGATTATAGGCTGCGTGGGCACTGATAACATGAACAAACAATGGGGGCTATGATGGACTGCAATTAAATAAATTAACATTTTCACACTAGTGTAGGCCACGTATAATAATCATTTCTTATTAGTCTTTATTTATATTGCACCAACATACCACGCAGTGCTGTACAATAAGGGATCAAGTCATTGACACAATGCATACAATCATAGACTGAAACATAAGGTAGCGACGGCCCTAGCAAACATGCTACCAGCTACATTGGAGTTGCAGGGAAGAGGTGAGGTAAGAACGGGAGCTGCGGGTGAGGGAAGTTAAGAGTAGTAAGTACTGTGGGGTGCACACGGCTACAGGGGTCCTTGTTACCCGAGCCCCTGCCACCCTTGATGGTGCTAGTGTCCACGATTTAGGGGTGACGGCGCCCCTAGGCACAGCAATAGTGGACCGCTTCCCCGCCTAATTTTATTATTTGCATTGATGATTATAAACTTTTTTTTTATATAATAGCCAATTTAATGAAAGAATAAAACAGTGACTTTTTATTTTTAATTATGTATACATATTTACTAAGTAGGACAGTTTACAGGGGCAGTATGTGCATGTGTTACCCGTTTACACTCCATTCCAGATGCACATAGTACAGTATAGTAGAAATATTTAGCAGTTACTGCCACATTTCAGTCTGATAGTACCAACACAAGGATCCAAGTGCTGCCCCTATCAAGTGCCGCCCCTAGCCACGTGCCTTATATGCCTAATGGGAAGCTCCCCCTGCTGGTGTCACTATCAGTGTAGCTCCGGCAGGTGGGATGATTAGTCTGTATGGGTACACTTCTTCCATCGCTCCTTACAGAGCCTCCCATGGGTGGTATATTCACCACTATTGCCAACTTCTTACCCAGGAGATGCCGGAGGGTGGAGGCTCAGATAGCAGGTGCGTGAAGCCATGAAAGGTGTAATCGTGGCTCAGATCCCTGCTATACAACGCCATGAATAAGAGCACTGTGTAAGTAGGTAGAGCCATGATGAATCAATCTCCATGCAAATTATATTTCTGGGAATGTTGGTGGACTCGGGAAGCAGGTGTATACTCTGATGGACAACTATGCTATTAGCTGCGGGCTATCAGCCCACCGACCACTGCCTCACAGACAGCCATCCCACATCGGTGAAGAGAAGCAGGCTGCCACTGAAGGACACCCACTGACCGGGAAATTCTATCCAATAAAAGGAGTGCATGCTTTCTGCGTCCTCTCTCAGTCAAGTCAAAATGGAATGGTTGCCTGGTGGCTCAGTCATAGAAGTAAAGGCAGAAAGGCAATGCTTATGGAGAAGAGGGATAGGAGTCTTTGATGGTATCCGGATGGTAGATAGACAGTACATAGATAGTCAATAGGTCGACACCCGATGGTCCACATGATCAAAAGGTCAACCGGGTCAAAAAGTCGACAGGTAAATGATCGACATGGGCTTAGGTCAATGGGGTCAAAAGGTTGACATGATCAAAAGGTTGACACAAATGGACAACACAGAAAAAGTTGACACATGGTTTTTCATGATTTTGCATGATATTTAGGGTTAGGTTTAGGGTTAGACACTTGGGGAGGGTTAGGCTGCAGAAGGGAATGGTTGAGGCTAGGCACTAGGGGGAGTGTTAGGCTGTGGAAGGGGACGGTTAGGGCTAGGCACTAGGGAGAAGCTCAGGGTTAAGCTACGGAAGGGGACAGTTAGGGCTAGGAACTAGGGGAGGGTTAGGGTGAGGACGGGGACGGAGAGAGCTAGGCACTAGGGGGAGGGTTAGGGTTAGAATGCGGAAGGGAACAGTTAGGACTAGGCACTAGGGGGAGGGTTAGGGTTAGGCTGTGGAAGGGGACAGTTAGGGCTAGGAACTAGGCGGAGGGTTAGGCTGAGGAAGGGGACGGTTAGAGCTAGGCACTAGGGGGAGGGTTAGATTTCGGAAATGGGACTTTAGGGCTAGGCACTAGGGGAAGGGGTAGGCTGCGGAGGGGACGGTTAGGGCTAGGCACTAGGGGAAGGGGTAGGCTGCAGAGGGGACGGTTAGGGCTAGGCACTAGAGGGAGGGGTAGGCTGCGGAAGGGGACAGTTAGGGCTAGGCACTAGGGGGAGGGCTAGGCTACGGAAGGGACGGTTAGGGCTTAGGGGAGGGTTAGGCTGCGGAAAGGGGGCGGTTAGGGCTAGGAACTAGGGGGAGGGTTAGGCTGCGGAAGGGGACGGTTAGGGCTAGGCACTAGGAGGAGGGTTAGGATTATGCTGCGGAAGGGGACTGTTAGGGCTAAGCACTAGGGGGAGGGTTAGGATAAGGCACTAGGGGAAGAGTTAGGGTTAGGCTGCGGAATGGGACTGTTAGGACTAGGCACTAGGGGGAGGGTTAGGGTTAGGCTGCGGAAGGGGACTGTTAGGACTAGGCACTAGGGGGAGGGTTAGGGTTAGGCTGCGGAAGGGGACTGTTAGGACTAGGCACTAGGGGGAGGGTTAGGGTTAGGCTGCGGAAGGGGACTGTTAGGACTAGGCACTAGGGGGAGGGTTAGGGTTAGGCTGCGGAAGGGGACTGTTAGGACTAGGCACTAGGGGGAGGGTTAGGGTTAGGCTGCGGAAGGGGACTGTTAGGACTAGGCACTAGGGAGAGGGTTAGGGTTAGGCTGCGGAAGGGGACTGTTAGGGCTAGGCAATAGAGGAGGGTTAGGATGAGGCACTAGGGGGAGAGTTAGGGTTAGGCTGCGGAAGGAGACTGTTAGGACTAGGCACTAGGGGGAGGGTTAGGATAAGGCACTAGGGGAAGAGTTGGGGTTAGGCTGCGGAAGGGGACTGTTAGGACTAGGCACTAGGGGGAGGGTTAGGGTTAGGCTGCGGAAGGGGTCTGTTAGGGCTAGGCAATAGGGGAGGGTTAGGATGAGTCACTAGGGGGAGAGTTAGGTTTAGGCTGCGGAAGCGGACTGTTAGGACTAGGCACTAGGGGGAGGGTTAGGGTTAGGCTGCGGAAGGGGTCTGCTAGGGCTAGGCAATAGGGGAGGGTTAGGATGAGGCACTAGGGGGAGAGTTAGGGTTAGGCTGCGGAAGCGGACTGTTAGGACTAGGCACTAGGGTGAGGGTTAGGGTTAGGCTGCGGAAGGGGTCTGTTAGGGCTAGGCAATAGGGGAGGGTTAGGATGAGGCACTAGGGGGAGAGTTAGGGTTAGGCTGCGGAAGCGGACTGTTAGGACTAGGCACTAGGGGGAGGGTTAGGGTTAGGCTGCGGAAGGTGTCTGTTAGGGCTAGGCAATAGGGAAGGGTTAGGATGAGGCACTAGGGGGAGAGTTAGGGTTAGGCTGCGGAGGCGGACTGTTAGGACTAGGCACTAGGGGTAGGGTTAGGCTGCGGAAGGGGACTGTTAGGGCTAGGAAATAGGGGAGGATTAGGATGAGGCACTAGGGGGAGAGTTAGGGTTAGACTATCGACCATTTGACTCTGATGACCTTTTGACTCAGTTACCTATTGCTTGTTGAGCATTGGCAATTGCTATTGTTTTTGAGCATCTGGTGTCGACCTACAGTATATACTGTCTATCCTTCAATCCACACCGGTCTGGGAGGGTGGATCTTCAGGATGTATTCCATTATTCAGAGGTCTACATACAAACAAGCCACCAGATCTAATACACTTTGGGGGGTCATTCCGAGTTGTTCGCTCGTTGACGATTTTCGCAACGGAGCGATTAAGGCGAAAATGCGCATGCGCATGGTACGCAGTGCGCATGCGCTAGATTTACTCACGTCCGAACGAAGAATTTTCATCGTTGAAGTGATCGGAGTGTGATTGACAGGAAGTGGGTGTTTCTGGGCGGAAACTGACCGTTTTCTGGGAGTGTGCGGAAAAACGCCAGAATAAAACGCGGGAGTGTCTGGAGAAACGGGGGAGTGGCTGGCCGAACGCAGGGCGTGTTTGTGACGTCAAACCAGGAACGAAACGGGCTGAGCTGATCGCAATGTGGGAGTAAGTCTCGAGCTACTCAGAAACTGCTAAGAAATTTCTATTCGCAATTCTGCTAATCTTTCGTTCGCAATTCTGCTAAGCGAAGATACACTCCCAGAGGGCGGCGGCCTAGCGTGTGCAATGCTGCTAAAATCTGCTAGCGAGCAAAGAACTCGGAATGACCCCCTTTATTAGCACATATCACGGCAATAAAAAAGCTGTTATTATGGTTATATAGGCATGTGTATGCACAGTGGAAAGCATCCATTAACAAAAAAAATAAGATTTTACTCACCGGTAAATCTATTTCTCGTAGTCCGTAGTGGATGCTGGGTACTCCGTAAGGACCATGGGGAATAGACGGGCTCCGCAGGAGACTGGGCACTCTAAAGAAAAGATTAGGTACTACATCTGGTGTGCACTGGCTCCTCCCTCTATGCCCCTCCTCCAGACCTCAGTTAGGGAAACTGTGCCCGGAAGAGCTGACATTACTAGGAAAGGATTTGGAATCCAGGGTAAGACTCATACCAGCCACACCAATCACACCGTACAACTTGTGATAATTATACCCAGTTAACAGTATGAACAACAACTGAGCCTCATTAAACTGATGGCTCAGAACAAATAACCCTATAGTTAAGCAATAACTATATACAAGTATTGCAGAATTCCGCACTTGGGACGGGCTCCCAGCATCCACTACGGACTACGAGAAATAGATTTACCTGTGAGTAAAATCTTATTTTCTCTGACGTCCTAGTGGATGCTGGGTACTCCGTAAGGACCATGGGGATTATACCAAAGCTCCCAAACGGGCGGGAGAGTGCGGATGACTCTGCAGCACCGAATGAGCAAACTCAAGGTCCTCCTCAGCCAGGGTATCAAACTTGTAGAATTTTGCAAACGTCTTTGATCCAGACCAGGTAGCAGCTCGGCAAAGTTGTAAAGCCGAGACCCCTCGGGCAGCCGCCCAAGAAGAGCCCACCTTCCTCGTGGAATGGGCTTTGACTGATTTAGGATGCGGCAGTCCAGCCGCAGAATGTGCAAGTTGAATTGTGCAACAGATCCAGCGAGCAATAGTCTGCTTAGAAGCAGGAGCACCCAGCTTGTTGGGTGCATGCAGGATAAACAGCAAGTCAGTTTTTCGGACTCTAGCCGTCCTGGAAACATAGATTTTCAGGGCCCGGACTACGTCCAGCAACTTGGAAGCCTCCAAGTCCCGAGTAGCCGCAGGCACCACAATAGGTTGGTTCAAATGAAACGCTGATACCACCTTAGGGAGAAATTGGGGACGAGTCCTCAATTCTGCCCTGTCCATATGGAAGATCAGATAGGGGCTTTTGCATGACAAAGCCGCCAATTCTGACACATGCCTAGCCGAAGCCAAGGCCAAAAGCATGACCACTTTCCACGTGAGATATTTCAACTCCACGGTCTGAAGTGGCTCAAAACAATGTGATTTCAGGAAATCCAACACAACGTTGAGATCCCAAGGTGCCACTGGGGGCACAAAAGGGGGCTGAATATGCAGCACTCCCTTAACAAACGTCTGAACTTCAGGCAGTGAAGCCAGTTCTTTTTGAAAGAAAATAGACAGGGCCGAAATCTGGACTTTAATGGATCCCAATTTTAGGCCCATAGTCACTCCTGACTGTAGGAAGTACAGAAATCGACCCAGCTGAAATTCTTCTGTTGGGGCCTTCATAGCCTCACACCAAGCAACATATTTTCGCCATATGCGGTGATAATGTTTTGCTGTCACATCCTTCCTAGCTTTTATCAGCGTAGGAATGACTTCAACCATTCAACCATTCCGGCAATCAGCCATCAGGCATTCCGGCATTCAACCATCAGGATCCGGCGTTCAACCGCCATGCCGTCAAACGCAGCCGCGTTAAGTCTTGGAACAGACAGGGCCCCTGCTGTAGCAGGTCCTGTCTGAGAGGCAGAGGCCAAGGGTCCTCTGAGATCATTTCTTGTAGTTCCGGGTACCAAGTCCTTCTTGGCCAATCCGGAACGATGAGTATAGTTCTTACTCCTCTCTTTCTTATTATCCTCAGTACCTTGGGTATGAGAGGAAGAGGAGGGAACACATAAACCGACTGGTACACCCACGGTGTCACTAGAGCGTCCACAGCTATCGCCTGAGGGTCCCTTGACCTGGCGCAATATCTTTTTAGCTTTTTGTTGAGGCGGGACGCCATCATGTCCACCTGTGGCCTTTCCCAACGATTTACAATCAGCTGGAAGACTTCTGGATGAAGTCCCCACTCTCCCGGGTGGAGGTCGTGCCTGCTGAGGAAGTCTGCTTCCCAGTTGTCCACTCCCGGAATGAACACTGCTGACAGTGCTATCACGTGATTTTCCGCCCATCGGAGAATCCTTGTGGCTTCTGCCATCGCCATCCTGCTTCTTGTGCCGCCCTGTCAGTTTACATGGGCGACCGCCGTGATGTTGTCTGACTGAATCAGCACCGGCTGGTTTTGAAGCAGGGGTCTTGCCTGACTTAGGGCATTGTAAATGGCCCTTAGTTCCAGAATGGTTATGTGTAGGGAAGCTTCCTGACTCGACCATTGTCCTTGGAAGTTTCTTCCCTGAGTGACTGCCCCCCAACCTCGGAGGCTTGCATCCGTGGTCACCAGGACCCAGTCCTGTATGCCGAATCTGCGGCCCTCGAGTAGATGAGCACTCTGCAGCCACCACAGCAGAGACACCCTGGCCCTCGGGGACAGGGTGATCAGCCGATGCATCTGAAGATGCGATCCGGACCACTTGTCTAACAGATCCCACTGAAAGATCCGTGCACGGAACCTGCCGAATGGAATTGCCTCGTAAGAAGCTACCATCTTTCCCAGGACTCGCGTGCAGTGATGCACCGACACCTGTTTTGGTTTTAGGAGGTCTCTGACCAGAGATGACAACTCCTTGGCCTTCTCCCCCGGGAGAAACACCTTCTTCTGTTCTGTGTCCAGAATCATACCCAGGAACAGCAGACGCGTCGTAGGAACCAGCTGTGACTTCGGGATATTCAGAATCCAGCCGTGCTGTTGTAGTACTTCCTGAGATAGTGCTACTCCGACCAACAACTGCTCCCTGGACCTTGCCTTTATACGGAGATCGTCCAAGTACGGGATAATTATAACTCCCTTCTTTCGAAGGAGTATCATAATTTCGGCCATTACTTTGGTAAATACCCTCGGTGCCGTGGACAGACCAAACGGCAACGTCTGGAATTGGTAATGGCAGTCCTGTACTACAAAACGGAGGTACACCTGGTGAGGTGGGTAAATGGGGACATGTAGGTAAGCATCCTTGATGTCCAGTGATACCATGTAATCCCCCTCTTCCAGGCTTGCAATAACCGCCCTGAGCGATTCCATTTTGAACTTGAACTTCCTTATATAAGTGTTCAAGGATTTCAAATTTAGAATGGGTCTCACCGAACCGTCTGGTTTCGGTACCACAAACATTGTGGAATAGTAACCCCGTCCCTGTTGAAGGAGGGGAACTTTTATTATCACCTGCTGGAGGTACAGCTTGTGAATTGCCGCCAGTACTACCTCCCTGTCCTGGGGAGTAGCTGGCAAGGCTGATTTGAGGTAACGGCGAGGGGAAGACGTCTCGAACTCCAGCTTGTATCCATGAGATACGACTTGTAGAACCCAGAGATCCACCTGTGAGCGAACCCACTGGTCGCTGAAGTTCCGGAGACGGGCCCCCACCGCACCTGGCTCCACATGTGGAGCCCCAGCGTCATGCGGTGGACTTAGTGGAAGCAGGGGAGGATTTTTGTTCTTGGGAACTGGCTGTATGGTGCAGCTTTTCCCTCTACCCCTGCCTCTGGGCAGAAAGGACGCGCCTCTAACCCGCTTGCCTTTCTGAGGCCGAAAGGACTGTACTTGATAATACGGTGCTTTCTTAGGCTCTGAGGGAACCTGAGGTAAAAAAGTCGACTTCCCAGCTGTTGCTGTGGATACGAGGTCCGAAAGACCGTCCCCAAACAATTCCTCACCCTTATAAGGCAAAATTTCCATGTGCCTTTTAGAATCAACATCACCCGTCCACTGCCGAGTCCATAATACTCTCCTGGCAGAAATGGACATTGCATTAATTCTAGATGCCAGCCGGCAAATGTCCCTCTGTACATCTCTCATATATAAGACTACGTCTTTAATATGCTCTAGGGTTAGCAATATAGTGTCCCTGTCAAGGGAATCAATGTTATCAGACAGGGAATCAGACCACGCTGCTGCAGCACTGCACATCCATGCTGAAGCAATAGCAGGTCTCAGTATAGTACCTGAGTGTGTATACACAGACTTCAGGATAGCCTCCTGCTTTCTATCTGCAGGCTCCTTTAAGGCGGCCGTATCCTGAGACGGCAGTGCCACCTTTTTTGATAAGCGTGTGAGCGCCTTGTCCACCTTAGGGGATGTCTCCCAGCGGAACCTATCCGTTGGCGGGAAAGGGTACGCCATTAGTAACCGCTTAGAAATTACTAGTTTCTTATCTGGTGAACCCCACGCTTCTTCACACAATTCGTTTAACTCATCAGATGGGGGAAAAGTCACTGGCTGCTTTTTCTCCCCAAACATAATACCCTTTTTTATGGTAACCGGGTTAATGTCAGAAATGTGCAACACATTTTTCATTGCCGTAATCATGCATCGGATGGCCCTAGTGGATTGTATATTTGTCTCATCCTCGTCGACACTGGAGTCAGACTCCGTGTCAACATCTGTGTCTGCCATCTGAGGTAGCGGGCGTTTTTGAGCCCCTGACGGCCTCTGAGATGCCTGGGCAGGCGCGGGCTGAGATGCCGGCTGTCCCAAAGCTGCGTCATCGAACCTTTTATGTAAGGAGCTGACACTGTCGGTTAATACCTTCCACATATCCATCCACTCAGGTGTCGGCCCCGCAGGGGGCGACATCACACTTATCGGCACCTGCTCCGCCTCCACGTAAGCGTCCTCATCAAACATGTCGACACAGCCGTACCGACACACCGCACACACACACAGGGAATGCTCTGACTGAGGACAGGACCCCACAAAGTCCTTTTGGGGAGACAGAGAGAGAGTATGCCAGCACACACCACAGCGCTATATAAACAGGGATTTACACTAACAAAAGTGATTTTTCCCTATAGCTGCTTAATATACTCAGTTTGCGCCTAAATTTAGTGCCCCCCCCTCTCTTTTTTACCCTTTGAGCCTGGAAACTGCAGGGGAGAGCCTCGGGAGCTGTCTTCCAGCGGAGCTGTGAAGAGAAAATGGCGCCGGTGTGCGGAGGGAGATAGCCCCGCCCCCTTCTCGGCTGACTTCTACCGCTTTTTTATATACTTTTATGGCGCGGGATTATGCACATATACAGTTTATTAGACTGTATTATGTGCTTTTTGCCATGTAAGGTACTCTAATTGCTGCCCAGGGCGCCCCCCCCCCCAGCGCCCTGCACCCATCAGTGACCGGAGTGTGTGGTGTGCATAGGGAGCAATGGCGCACAGCTGCAGTGCTGTGCGCTACCTTAATGAAGACCGAAGTCTTTAGCCGCCGATTTCCTCCGGTTTCTTCCGTCTTCTGGCTCTGCAAGGGGGACGGCGGCGCGGCTCCGGGAACGGACGATCGAGGTCGGGCCCTGTGTTCGATCCCTCTGGAGCTAATGGTGTCCAGTAGCCTAGAAGCACAAGCTAGCTGCAAGCAGGTAGGTTCGCTTCTCTCCCCTCAGTCCCACGTAGCAGTGAGTCTGTTGCCAGCAGATCTCACTGAAAATAAAAAACCTAACAAATACTTTTCTTTCTAGGAAGCTCAGGAGAGCCCCTAGTGTGCAACCAGCTCTGGCCGGGCACAGATTCTAACTGAGGTCTGGAGGAGGGGCATAGAGGGAGGAGCCAGTGCACACCAGATGTAGTACCTAATCTTTTCTTTAGAGTGCCCAGTCTCCTGCGGAGCCCGTCTATTCCCCATGGTCCTTACGGAGTACCCAGCATCCACTAGGATGTCAGAGAAATATAAAATGAAATGTAAAAGTGTTCCTTTAAAAAGGAAACAAATATTTTGTCCACTGAACAAAATAAGAATGAAGCACTTTTTTCACTGATTTTCCAATGTTATTCTGAGGTGGCAGTAACCGAAAAAGAACTGGGGGATACATCCATGATGAATGCTACATCCCACTTATAGCATTACTTCTGGCTACAGTCCTTGGCTGATTGATTGTTATGGGTAACTTCTCCACTGGTCGTCTACTAACCATCCCCCCCAAATCCCACACTGCAAAATGCTTTCCTGTAGGAGAGTCAGTAGGTACATACCTTTTACAGTCGGCCAGGATCCTGGCTGTTATGATCCCAACAGCGGGATCCCAGCCACCAGTATGCCGGCAGCGGGGTGAGTGATAGAAAGCCCGCCACAGGATCTATTTTCCCTCTATGGGTGTCGTGGACACCCACAGAGAGAGAAAAGTCTGTGGCACAGCAGTTCACCACCTGTCTGGATTCCGGCATGAGCACTGTGATCCCGACAGGCGGTCTCGTGATTGCCTCCCGGTCCAGGTATTGAAGCCAACTCAAACTGCTGATTAAATTTAGTGTTTGAAAAACTGGAGGATGTCTGAGAGCCCGCTTAGGGCTTATGACGAATGCTCTTCATCATGAGAGAAGATTCCAAACCAAAACTCTCAGCTTCAATCAAGGTCCACACTCACGGAGAGGGTACAGTTCCAAAGCACATATTGAGCAAGCCGTGCCGCTAAATAACAATGTGTGAAATCAGGGATGCCTAGGTTACCACTCTTTACAATGCCCGCAATCACGGCTTTGCATAACGGGGCAGGGTCACATTGGCAAAGACGCAGCTGCTGTATGTACTGCATCCATGTCAGAAGCAGGCCCATTAGTAGTTAGACCATCAATATATGCACTCTGGAACAGTCACACCAATGGACTGTATGAACAACTCCCAAACTTATGAGGAACAGGCTTTAGCTGGGCTATTACATCTGCACATACAATGGATCTCCCCTAGTGCTCCTTTCTATTGCAGGCAGCTGAATACTTCAGAAAGGATTGCAATCCTTTGAATCGCATGCTGGGGGCCGCTCATCGCTGGGCAAGGCCGCCCAGCATGCTGACCGATGTCTCCCCCCAGTTTCACAAGCACAAATTGCGAACGCATCGCAAGCTGTTAGCAGAAACTAAGGACGGCTCCTGCCGATGTGGTCACGCCCCCAACACGCTTCATCCGCGCCACACTGCCCCCCCCCCCCCATTCGTCCGGCTCCGCCCCTGCATCGCTCCGTCCCCTCCCTGGAAAAGAAGCATTGCCCCCCGCAACCGCCTCTGTCTGATTGACAGGCAGAGGCAATCGCATTTTCTGCGGCCCCCTGCAGAAAATGCGGGTGCATGCACAGGACGGTCGCTGCGCATGTGCCCGCATCTTATTCTCAATAATTCCAGTTGGATCGCACACTGTGATCCAACCTGAATTAGGCCCATGGGGGTAATTCAGACCTGATCGCTTATTGCACAGCAGGCATTCCAATGTGAACTGCACATGCGTATGCACCGGCGTGTCGCACAACAGCACCAGGCATTGGTGCCTAGCGGCGGGATGATGAGCAAAAAAGATTGCATGGGCGATCGCAAGGTGATTGACAGGAAGAGGCCGTTTGTGGGTGTCAACTGACCGTTTTGCAGGAGTGTCCAGGAAAACGCAGGCGGGCTTGGGCATTTGGAGGGAGGGTGTCTGATGTCAGCTCTGGCCCCGATCACCAGGAATACATAACAGCGGCTGAGTAAGTCCTGGGCTGCGCAGAGACTGCGCAAACTGATGTTTGTGCAGCTCTGCTAAGGAAGTGAACACACACTTGCACAGACTTTACTCCTCCCCTGTAGGCAGTGACCATCTGATCGCAGGGCTGCAAAAAAAGCACCCTAGCGTTCAGGTCTGAATTACCCACCATGATACGGTGGTCGTCTTGTGGCTAAAATCCACACTGGCTCACTGGGCTGCTTACACTCCTGGAAACAGTAAGCAAAAGATTACATAAAGTAGCGGTAACTAGTTTCCTCTTGATGTAGTAGTAACAAATGAGAAAATGGGCAGGAAAACGCAACAGAAACTGACGCGTTTCATCTCACCTGAGACTTTTAAACACAGGGTACAGAGGACCTTGCTAATTAAGGTACTTACATTGTAACTGGAAGATGAAATGAAATGAGAGAAGTGTGACTTAGCATGCAGATTGGGACAGGTGTGATAATGTGGGTGGGTGGAGGGTGCGGCGCCCCTAAAACTTACTCACTTACCTAACACCTCCCATTCCCACCTTCAGTCCGTTGAGGCGACTTGGACAGAACTGGAACGCGTTTTGGACACAGACGGAAGCCTCCTGGGTTAACCTGGAAAGAATGGGGTGACCTCCACTGGGCTCAGTGAATGGTCATCATTGGCACTTGTGGCCTCAGACTGGGTGCCCCTGTTGTGGTGCAAAGCACCATGCGCGACCCTGAACGAAAACGCCCAAAGGAGAAATGGGAAAAGGGACAACATACACACACGGATGACACACGAAAACGAGTTTTATGGTAAGAACTTACCTTTGTTAAAACTCTTTCTGCGAGGTACACTGGGCTCCACAAGGAAAGACATAGGGGTGTAGAGTAGGATCTTGATCCGAGGCACCAACAGGCTCAAAAGCTTTGACTGTTCCCAGAATGCATAGCGCCGCCTCCTCTATAACCCCGCCTCCCTGCACAGGAGCTCAGTTTTTAGTTAACCAGCCCAATGCAGTAGCAGGAAAAGAGAAGACAACGGATAGTAGCTACATACACCACACTCTCACGACAGGAGAAGTGTCAGCGGCTAATGCCATACCAACCCAAAGAAGCTTAGTGCGTCAGGGTGGGCGCCTTGTGGAGCCCAGTGTACCTCGCAGAAAGAGTTTTAACAAAAGTAAGTTCTTATCATAAAACTAATTTTCTGCTGAGGGGTACACTGGGCTCCACAAGGAAAGACATAGGGGATGTCCTAAAGCAGTTCCTTATAGGAGGGGACGCACTGTAGCGGGCACAAGAACCCAGCGTCCAAAGGAAGCATCCTGGGAAGCGGCAGTATCGAAGGCATAGAACCTTATGAACGTGTTCACAGTGGACCACGTATCCGCCTTGCACAATTGTTCGAAGGTCGCACCACGGCGGGCCGCCCAAGAAGGTCCAACAGACCGAGTAGAATGGGCCGTAATGTGAGCAGGAGCTGATAGACCAGCCCTCACATAAGCATGTGCAATCACCATTCTAATCCATCTGGCCAAAGTTTGCTTGTGAGCAGGCCAAAGAGAGAACAGATTTCCTAATAGAAGCAGTTCTCTTCACATAGATACGGAGAGCCCGTACCACATCCAAAGACCGCTCTTTGGGAGACAGATCAGGAGAAACAAGTGCCGGAACCACAATCTCCTGGTTAAGGTGGAACGAAGAAACCACCTTAGGTAAATATCCGGGACGCCCGGTCACGGTGAAATATCAGATATGGGGAAGTACAAGACAAGGCACCCAAATCTGACACTCTTCTAGCTGACGCAATAGCCAGCAGAAACACCACCTTAAGGGAAAGCCACTTAAGATCAGCTGAACCAAGAGGTTCAAACGGAGACTCTTGTAACGCCTCCAAAACCAGCGACAAATCCCAAGGAGCCACAGGCGGGACAAAGGGAGGTTGGATACGCAACACACTCTGAGTAAAGGTATGCACATCAGGTAAGGTCGCAATCTTCCTCTGAAACCACACCGACAAGGCAGATACTTGAACCTTGAAGGAGGCCAGACGCAGGCCTAAGTCCAGGCCCTGCTGAAGAAAGGCCAACAACTTGGCTATACTAAACTTGGAAGCGTCATAATTGTTAGATGCGCACCAAACAAAGTAAGAATGCCAGACCCTATAGTAAATCCAAGCAGAAGCCGGTTTCGGGCCCGCAACATAGTTTGAATGACCGCCTCAGAAAACCCTTTAGCCATTAAGACGGAAGCTTCAAGAGCCACGCCGTCAAAGACAGCTGGGCTAGGTCCTGGTAGACACAGGGGCCCTGAACGAGGAGGTCTGGGCGTTGTGGAAGTAGAATTGGACGCTCTGACGATAGGCCCTGCAGGTCTGAGAACCAGTGCCCTCTGGGCCACGCTGGAGCTATGAGAAGCAGAATTCCTCTTTCTTGCTTGAACTTCCGAATTACCCTGGGCAGGAGTGACACCGGAGGGAACACGTACGGCAACCGAAACCTCCACGGCACCACCAGCGCATCCACGAATGCTGCTTGAGGATCCCTTGTCCTTGCTCCGAAGACCGGAAACCTTGTGATTGTGTCGAGACACCATCAGATCCACGTCTGGAAGGCCCCACTTTTCCACTAGGAGTTGAAACACTTCTGGATGGAGGCCCCACTCTCCGGCGTGTACGTCCTGACGACTGAGAAAGTCCGCTTCCCAATTCAGGACTCCCGGAATGAATATTGCCGATATGGCCGGTAGATGGCGTTCCGCCCAATGTAGAATCCGTGAGACTTCCTTCATTGCCAAACGGCTTCGAGTGCCGTCTTGATGATTTATGTAAGCCACTGTGGTGGCGTTGTCTGACTGTACTTGAACAGGACGGTTCTGAATTAAATGCTGGGCCAGGTTCAACGCATTGAAGACCGCCCGCAATTCCAGAATGTTGAGGAGTGTTGCTCCAGCACCGTGCCCCAACCTCTTAGACTGGCATCTTTCGTCAACAGGACCCAGTCGGATATCCAGAAGGGACGGCCCCTGCACAATTGTTGGTCCTGGAGCCACCAGTGCAGCGACAGACGGACCTCCGGAGTCAATGAGATCATGTGAGACCTGATCCGGTGAGGCAGGCCGTTCCACTTGGCTAGAATCAGCCTCTGGAGGGGGCGAGAATGGAATTGAGCAAACTCCACCATGTCGAATGCTGACACCATGAGGCCCAGCACCTGCATCGCAGAATGTATCGACACTTGCGGACGAGAAAGGAAGCAACGAATCCTGTTCTGAAGCTTCAGGACTTTCTCCTGAGACAAGAACAACTGCTGGTTGTGAGTGTCCAATAGCGCTCCCAGGTGCACCATGCTCTGAGCAGGGACCAGGGAGGATTTCTTCCAGTTGATGAGCCACCAGTGGGCTTGTAGAAACCGGACAGTCATATCCAGATGACGTAGGAGAAGTTCTGGGGAATTTGCCAGGATTAACAAGTCATCCAGATACGGCAGTAGCCATGACTTTGGTAAAGACTCGCGGAGCCGTAGTTAAACCAAAAGGTAACGCCCGAAACTGGTAATGGAGGTTGCCAATCGCAAACCTCAGGTATTGCTGATGTGACACTGCTATAGGAATATGCAGGTAAGCATCCTGTATGTCCAGGGAGACCAAGTAGTCCCCAGGTTCCAAGGCCAGAACTATAGAGCGAAGGGTTTCCATACGGAACTTGGAAACTTTCACAAACCTGTTCAATGCCTTAAGGTTGAGAATGGGCCAGGAGGACCCATTCGGTTTCGGGACCAGAAACAGCGGAGAATAGTACCCCCGGCCCCTCTGAGCAAGAGGCATCTGTACTACGACTCCTGTATCCAGGAGGGTCTGTACCACCGAATGTAGAGTGTTTGCCTTTGTCTGGTCCAACGGGACGTCTGTCCGGCAAAATCGATGAGGGAGACGGTTTTTGAAGGCTATGGCGTAACCTCGAGTGACGACTTCCCGTTCCCAGGCATCTGAAGTGGTCTTCAAACATTCCTGGGTATACCCTAGAAGCCGGCCCCCCACCCTGGGATCCCCCAGGGGGAGGCCCGCCCCATCATGCGGCAGGCTTATCGGTCTTGGAAGCTGGCTGACGGGCAGCCCAGGCTCTTTTGGGCTTCGGCTTACCAGGTTTGGAAGTGCGGGCCTGCTTGTTGTACGCCTGACCTTTTGCTTTACCTGAAGGATGAAAGGGGCGAAAGGAAGTACCTTTAGCCTTCGACACAGAAGGAGCGGTACTTGGCAGACAGGCAGTAGCCAAGTCAGCCACTATCTTATTTAAGTCCTCCCCAAACAGATTATCTCCCTTGAAAGGGAGTACCTCCAGGGTTTTTCTAGAGTCTAGATCCACAGACCAGGATCTCAGCCACAATATCCAGCGAGCCAGGACTGATGTAGTAGAGGCTTTGGCTGCTAGGATACCGGCATCAGAAGCTGCCTCTTTAATATAGTGAGAAGCTGTGACAATATATGACAAGCACTGTCTAGCATGATCAGTAGAGATTTCAGCTTCTAACTCTAGGGCCCATGCTTCAATAGCCTCTGCAGCCCATGTTGCTGCAATAGTGGGCCTTTGTGCAGCACCCGTGAGGGTGTAAATCGCTTTCAGACAACCCACCACACGTTTATCCGTAGGCTCTTTTGGAGACGTGACGGTAGTGACAGGCAGAACAGAGGAAACCACCATCCTAGCCACATATGAGTCTACTGGAGGAGGCGTTTCCCAATTTTTAGACAGCTCTGGCACGAGGGGATAGCGAGCCAGCATCTTCTTTTGAGGCACAAACTTCTTTCCCGGGTTTCCCCAGGGTTCCAGACGTATATCCACTAGGTGGTCAGAGTGAGGTAAAACTTGTTTAACCATCTTCTGACGCTTGAACCTATCTGGTTTCTTAGGAGGGGCGGATGGCTCGGGATCATCCGTAATCTGTAAAATTAACTTAATAGCCTCCAAAAGATCAGGAACATCCACATGTGAACTACCCTCCCCATCAGCAGTATCTGTGTCAGAATCTGTGGGGTCAGTGTAAGCGCCATCTTCATCAGACGAGGTGTCACAGTTACAGCAGTGGATTGTGAGGAGATAAGAGCTCGCTTAGAGGACCCCTTGGTCTTAGGCGAGCGAGGGTCAGACTTTTTAGTAGTCAGGGACTGGTTCAACTTCTTCAATTGAGCAGACAAATTATCTGCCCACGGCGGGTTAGCTGCGGGGATCACATACGGTTGCACCGGCATAGGGGGTCCCATAGGGGGTGTTAGTTTAGTAACTAGCGTATGTAGAAGCGTGGAGAAAGTAGCCCATGGTGGGTCATGCTGTACTCCCGTTGCCACAGTCCCACTGGGGGGCAAGGAGCCCACAGCTGCTATATTCTCCTCATAGGGATCTGTGGCGTCAGCAACACCGGCAGTGTGTTCAGCCCCAGAACCGTTACCCTCAGAAGCAGACATGATGGGGGTAATTCCAAGTTGATCGCAGCAGGAAATTTTTTAGCAGTTGGGCAAAACCATGTGCACTGCAGGGGGGGCAGATATAACATTTGCAGAGAGAGTTAGATTTGGGTGGGTTATTTTGTATCTGTGCAGGGTAAATACTGGCTGCTTTATTTTTACACTGCAATTTAGATTGCAGATTGAACTCACCACACCCAAATCTATCTCTCTCTGCACATGTTATATCTGCCTCCCCTGCAGTGCACATGGTTTTGCCCAATTGCTAACAGAATTCCTGCTGCGATCAACTTGGAATTACCCCCGATATAACTTGCAGTATCAGGTAACATAGTGCAATTGTCAGCAGCACAATACCTCTTACCCAAACCCCGGCACAGTGTAGTCAACACAAGCAGAGATACAGGAGAGATATAGTGACTAAAATCACAAAGAAAAAATAAGAATTTACTCACCGGTAATTCTATTTCTCGTAGTCCGTAGTGGATGCTGGGAACTCCGTAAGGACCATGGGGAATAGACGGGCTCCGCAGGAGACTGGGCACTCTAAAAGAAAGATTAGGTACTATCTGGTGTGCACTGGCTCCTCCCTCTATGCCCCTCCTCCAGACCTCAGTTAAGGAAACTGTGCCCGGAAGAGCTGACACAACAAGGAAAGGATTTGGAATCCAGGGTAAGACTCATACCAGCCACACCAATCACACTGTACAACTTGTGATAACCATACCCAGTTAACAGTATGAACAACAACTGAGCCTCAGTAACAGATGGCTCATAACAATAACCCTTTAGTTAAGCAATAACTATATACATGTATTGCAGAGAGTCCGCACTTGGGACGGGCGCCCAGCATCCACTACGGACTACGAGAAATAGAATTACCGGTGAGTAAATTCTTATTTTCTCTGACGTCCTAGTGGATGCTGGGAACTCCGTAAGGACCATGGGGATTATACCAAAGCTCCCAAACGGGCGGGAGAGTGCGGATGACTCTGCAGCACCGAATGAGCAAAGGCAAGGTCCTCCTCAGCCAGGGTATCAAACTTGTAGAACTTATCAAATGTGTTTGAACCCGACCAAGTAGCAGCTCGGCAAAGCTGTAAAGCCGAGACCCCTCGGGCAGCCGCCCAAGAAGAGCCCACCTTCCTTGTGGAATGGGCTTTTACTGATTTAGGATGCGGTAACCCTGCCGCAGAATGAGCTCGCTGAATCGTGTTACAGATCCAGCGCGCCATAGTTTGCTTTGAAGCCGGAGCACCCAGTTTGTTGGGTGCATGCAGGATAAACAGCGAGTCAGTTTTCCTGACTCCAGCCGTCCTGGCTACATAGATTTTCAAAGCCCTGACTACATCAAGTAACCTGGAGTCCTCCAAGTCCCGAGTAGCCGCAGGCACCACAATAGGCTGGTTCAAATGAAACGCTGATACCACCTTAGGGAGAAATTGGGGACGAGTCCTCAACTCTGCCCTGTCCATATGAAAGATCAGATATGGGCTTTTACATGACAAAGCCGCCAATTCTGATACACGCCTAGCTGAAGCTAAGGCCAACAGCATGACCACCTTCCATGTGAGATACTTTAGCTCCACGGTCTTAAGTGGCTCAAACCAGTGTGATTTCAGGAAATCCAACACAACGTTAAGATCCCAAGGTGCCACTGGAGGCACAAAAGGGGGCTGAATATGCAGCACTCCCTTAACAAACGTCTGAACTTCAGGCAGTGAAGCCAGTTCTTTTTGAAAGAAAATAGATAGGGCCGAAATCTGGACCTTTATGGACCCCAATTTTAGGCCCATAGTCACCCCTGACTGTAGGAAGTGCAGAAATCGACCCAGCTGGAATTCCTCTGTTGGGGCCTTCCTGGCCTCACACCAAGCAACATATTTCCGCCATATGCGGTGATAATGCTTTGCTGTCACAGAATCACTTCATCCGGAATGCCCTTTTCCGTTAGGATCCGGCGTTCAACCGCCATGCCGTCAAACGCAGCCGCAGTAAGTCTTGGAACAGACAGGGCCCCTGCTGTAACAGGTCCTGTCTGAGAGGCAGAGGCCATGGGTCCTCTGAGATCATTTCTTGTAGTTCTGGGTACCAAGTTCTTCTTGGCCAATCCGGAACGATGAGTATAGTTCTTACTCCTCTCTTTCTTACTATCCTCAGTACCTTGGGTATGAGAGGAAGAGGAGGGAACACATAAACCGACTGGTACACCCACGGTGTCACTAGTGCGTCCACAGCTATCGCCTGAGGGTCCCGTGACCTGGCGCAATATTTTTTTAGCTTTTTGCTGAGGCGGGACGCCATCATGTCCACCTGTGGCAGTTCCCAACGATTTACAATCTGTGTGAAGACTTCTTGATGAAGTCCCCACTCTCCCGGGTGGAGGTCGTGCCTGCTGAGGAAGTCTGCTTCCCAGTTGTCCACTCCCAGAATGAACACTGCTGACAGTGCTAGCACGTGATTCTCCACCCATCGAAGAATCCTTGTGGCTTTTACCATTGCCATCCTGCTTCTTGTGCCGCCCTGGCGGTTTACATGGGCGACCGCCGTGATGTTGTCTGACTGAAACAGTACAGATTGGTTTTGAAGCAGGGGCTCTGCTTGACTCAGGGCGTTGTAGATGGCCCATTGTCCTTGGAAGTTTCTTCCCTGAGTGACTGCCCCCCATCCTCGGAGGCTTGCATCCGTGGTCACCAGGACCCAGTCCTGTATGCCGAACCTGCGTCCCTCGAGAAGATGAGCACTCTGCAGCCACCACAGCAGAGACACCCTGGCCCATGGGGACAGGGTGATCAACCGATGCATCTGAAGATGCGATCCGGACCATTTGTCCAACAGATCCCACTGAAAGATCCTTGCATGGAACCTGCCGAAGGGAATTGCTTCGTAAGAAGCCACCATCTTTCCCAGGACTCGCGTGCAGTGATGCACCGACACCTGTTTTGGTTTCAGGAGGTCCCTGACCAGAGATGACAATTCCTGGGCCTTCTCCTCCGGGAGAAACACCTTCTTCTGTTCTGTGTCCAGAATCATTCCCAGGAAAAGCAGACGCGTCGTAGGAATCAGCTGCGACTTTGGGATATTCAGAATCCAGCCGTGCTGTTGCAACACTTCCTGAGAGAGTGCTACGCTGACCAACAACTGCTCTTTGGACCTCGCCTTTATGAGGAGATCGTCCAAGTACGGGATAATTATAACTCCCTTTCTTCGAAGGAGTATCATCATTTCGGCCATTACCTTGGTAAATATTCTCGGAGCCGTGGAGAGACCAAATGGCAACGTCTGGAATTGGTAATGACAGTTCTGTACCACAAACCTGAGGTACTCCTGGTGAGGTGGGAAAATGGGGACATGCAAGTAAGCATCCTTGATGTCCAGCGACACCATAAAATCCCCCTCTTCCAGGCTTGCAATAACCGCCCTGAGCGATTCCATTTTGAACTTGAACTTCTTTATATAAGTGTTCAAGGATTTTAAATTCAGGATGGGTCTCACCGAACCGTCTGGTTTCGGTACCACAAACATTGTGGAATAGTAACCCCTGCCCTGTTGAAGGAGGGGGACCTTGATTATCACCTGCTGGAGGTACAGCTTGTGAATTGCCGCCAGTACTACCTCCCTTTCCCTGGGAGCAGCTGGCAAGGCTGATTTGAGGTAACGGCGAGGGGGAGTCGCCTCGAACTCCAGCTTGTATCCCTGAGATAAAATTTGTACAGCCCAGAGATCCACTTGTGAGCGAACCCACTGGTTGCTGAAGTTTCGGAGACGCGCCCCCACCGCACCTGGCTCCGCCTGTGGAGCCCCAACGTCATGCGGTGGACTTAGTGGAAGCAGGGGAGGATTTTTGTTCCTGGGAACTGGCTGCCTGGTGCAGCTTCTTTCCTCTACCCTTGCCTCTGGCCAGAAAGGATGCTCCTCTGACCCGCTTGCCTTTCTGAGGCCGAAAGGACTGAATTTGATAATACGGTGCTTTCTTAGGCTGTGAGGGAACCTGAGGTAAAAAAGTCGACTTCCCAGCAGTTGCTGTGGATACGAGGTCCGAGAGACCGTCCCCAAATAATTCCTCACCCTTATAAGGCAAAACCTCCATGTGTTTTTTAGAATCAGCATCACCTGTCCACTGCCGAGTCCATAATACTCTCCTGGCAGAAATGGACATTGCATTAATTCTAGATGCCAGCAGGCAAATGTCCCTCTGGGCATCCCGCATATATAAGACGACGTCTTTTATATGTTCGAGGGTTAGCAAAACAGTATCCCTGTCGAGGGAATCAATGTTGTCTGACAGGGAATCAGTCCATGCTGCTGCAGCACTACACATCCAGGCTGAAGCAATAGCAGGTCTCAGTAGAGTACCAGAGTGTGTATACACAGACTTCAGGATAGCTTCCTGCTTTCTATCCACAGGCTCCTTTAGGGCGGCCGTATCCTGAGACGGCAGTGCCACCCTTTTAGATAAGCGTGTTAGCGCCTTGTCCACCCTAGGGGATGTTTCCCAACGTAACCTATCCGTTGGCGGGAAAGGGTACGCCATCAGTAACCTCCTAGAAATCACTAGTTTCTTATCAGGGGAACTCCACGCTTCTTCACACAAATCATTTAATTCATCAGATGGGGGAAAAGTCACTGGCTGCTTTTTCTCCCCAAACATAATACCCTTTTTGGTGGTAACCGGGTTAATATCAGAAATGTGCAATACATCTTTCATTGCAGTAATCATGCATCGGATGGCTTTTGTAGACTGTACATTTGTCTCATCCTCATCTACACTGGAGTCGGACTCCGTGTCGACATCTGTGTCTACCATCAGAGCTAGCGGGCGTTTATGAGCCCCTGACGGCTTCTGAGTCGCATGGGCAGGCGCGGGCTGAGACCCCGGCTGTCCCAAGGCTGCTGCGTCATCAAACCTTTTATGTAAGGAGTTGACACTGTCGGTTAAGACCTTCCACATATCCATCCAATCAGGTGTCGGCCCCGTCGGGGGCGACACCACATGTATCTGCCCCTGCTCCGCCTCCACGTAACCCTCCTCATCAAACATGTCGACACAGCCGTACCGACACACCGCACACACACAGGGAATGCTCAGACTGAGGACAGGACCCCACAAAGTCCTTTGGGGAGACAGAGAGAGAGTATGCCAGCACACACCACAGCGCTATATAATGCAGGGATTTACACTGCTAATAAGTGATTTTCCCAATAGCTGCTTGTTTGTATCGATTTGCGCCTAAATTTATGTGCCCCCCCCCTCTCTTTTTAACCCGTCTTGTACCTGGATACTGCAGGGGAGAGCCTGGGGAGCGTGCTTCCAGCGGAGCTGTGAAGGGAAAATGGCGCTGGTGTGCTGAGGAAGAAGGCCCCGCCCCCTCAGCGGCGGGCTTCTGTCCCGCGTTTTCTGTAACTTAATGGCGGGGGTTTTTACACATATACAGTTAACTGACTGTATTATGTGTATTTTTTGCCAAAAGGTAATATAATTGCTGCCCAGGGCGCCCCCCCCCACAGCGCCCTGCACCCTACAGTGACCGGAGTGTGTGGTGTGCTGTGGGAGCAATGGCGCACAGCTGCAGTGCTGTGCGCTACCTTAATGAAGACAGGAGTCTTCTGCCGCCGATTTCATCGTTCTTCTGTCTTCTGGCTCTGCAAGGGAGGCGGCGGCGCGGCTTCGGGAACGGACGATCGAGGTCAGGCCCTGTGTTCGAACCCTCTGGAGCTAATGGTGTCCAGTAGCCTAAGAAGCACAAGCTAGCTGCAAGCAGGTAGGTTTGCTTCTCTCCCCTCAGTCCCACGTAGCAGTGAGTCTGTTGCCAGCAGATCTCACTGAAAATAAAAAACCTAACAAATACTTTCTTTCTAGCAAGCTCAGGAGAGCCCACTAGGTGCATCCAGCTCTGGCTGGGCACAGATTCTAACTGAGGTCTGGAGGAGGGGCATAGAGGGAGGAGCCAGTGCACACCAGATAGTACCTAATCTTTCTTTTAGAGTGCCCAGTCTCCTGCGGAGCCCGTCTATTCCCCATGGTCCTTACAGAGTTCCCAGCATCCACTAGGACGTCAGAGAAATATGTATTAAGGTATATCTTGTGAAAATCCTATATAATCATAAAACCTGACACACCAAGCCCCCTCAGGTTATAGAATATAGGGATAGCAAGTTGAGTGAGAGACACGAAATGGAAACCACTCAGCAAGCTAATGCACACACATATAGTCACAGTTAAACAATGCAGAGGTTATTACTAACAATAATACCGCACTGGACCAGCTAATATATAGCTATGTAGTCAATAGCTATAACACTGCACAGTAAGAACTGGATGTATATCACAGGGTACTTGTACCAGAGAACCCTGACTAAATGCACTCTTTCTTAACTAACAATGTCTAAGTGACATGTAGAATACTTAAGTGTCATGTAAAGTCACAGCGCTGACAACCAGGCGGCTTTACACAGGAGGATTTGCCCAAGCAGTCCCAGCAACAGTGTAGCTGAAAGAAATGGTGCCCAAACACTGATAGGGAGTGAGGGAGAGACAGATATGCAGCTCCAGGGCGGGAACATTTACTGGAAATGGCGCCCTGGGGCTGGGGGAGGGGCTCCAGGTCTAAGCCTTATCCCCTCTGCTGGCAAAACCACCAGGTACTGTGGGCTACACATAAAAATAAGATTTTACTCACCGGTAAATCTATTTCTCGTAGTCCGTAGTGGATGCTGGGAACTCCGAAAGGACAATGGGGAATAGCGGCTCCGCAGGAGACTGGGCACAACTAAAGAAAGCTTTTAGGTCACCTGGTGTGCACTGGCTCCTCCCACTATGACCCTCCTCCAAGCCTCAGTTAGGACACTGTGCCTGGACGAGCTGACATAATAAGGAAGGATTTTGAATCCCGGGTAAGACTCCTACCAGCCACACCAATCACACCGTATAACTCGTGATACTATACCCAGTTTAACAGTATGAAAACAACTGAGCCTCTCAACAGATGGCTCAACAATAACCCTTTAGTTAACAATAACTATGTACAAGTATTGCAGACAATCCGCACTTGGGATGGGCGCCCAGCATCCACTACGGACTACGAGAAATAGATTTACCGGTGAGTAAAATCTTATTTTCTCTGACGTCCTAGTGGATGCTGGGAACTCCGAAAGGACCATGGGGATTATACCAAAGCTCCCAAACGGGCGGGAGAGTGCGGATGACTCTGCAGCACCGAATGAGAGAACTCAATGTCCTCCTCAGCCAGGGTATCAAATTTGTAGAATTTTGCAAACGTGTTTGCTCCTGACCAAGTAGCAGCTCGGCAAAGTTGTAAAGCCGAGACCCCTCGGGCAGCCGCCCAAGATGAGCCCACCTTCCTTGTGGAATGGGCTTTTACTGATTTAGGATGCGGCAGTCCAGCCGCAGAATGCGCCAGCTGAAGTGTGCTACAAATCCAGCGAGCAATAGTCTGCTTAGAAGCAGGAGCACCCAGTTTGTTGGGTGCATACAGGATAAATAGCGAGTCAGTTTTCCTGACTCTAGCCGTCCTGGAAACATAAATTTTCAAGGCCCTGACTACGTCCAGTAACTTGGAATCCTCCAAGTCCCTAGTAGCCGCAGGCACCACAATAGGTTGGTTCAAGTGAAAAGCTGATACCACCTTAGGGAGAAACTGGGGACGAGTCCTCAATTCCGCCCTATCCATATGGAAAATCAGATAAGGGCTTTTACATGACAAAGCCGCCAATTCTGACACACGCCTGGCTGAAGCCAAGGCCAATAACATGACCACTTTCCACGTAAGATATTTTAGATCCACGGTTTTAAGTGGCTCAAACCAATGTGATTTTAAGAAACTCAACACCACGTTGAGATCCCAAGGTGCCACTGGAGGCACAAACGGGGGCTGAATATGCAGCACTCCTTTCACAAACGTCTGAACTTCAGGTAGTGAAGCTAGTTCTTTCTGGAAGAAAATCGACAGAGCCGAGATCTGTACCTTAATGGAGCCTAATTTCAGGCCCATAGTCACTCCTGCTTGTAGGAAATGCAGAAATCGACCTAGTTGAAATTCCTCTGTTGGGGCCTTTTTGGCCTCACACCAAGCAACATACTTCCGCCATATGCGGTGATAATGCTTTGCAGTTACATCTTTCCTGGCTTTAATCAGCGTAGGAATGACTTCCTCCGGAATGCCCTTTTCCTTCAGGATCCGGTGTTCAACCGCCATGCCGTCAAACGCAGCCGCGGTAAGTCTTGGAACAGACAGGGCCCCTGCTGCAGCAGGTCCTGTCTGAGCAGCAGAGGCCATGGGTCCTCTGAGATCATCTCTTGAAGTTCCGGGTACCACGCTCGTCTTGGCCAATCCGGAACCACGAGTATTGTTCTTACTCCTCGTTTTCTTATTATTCTCAGTACCCTTGGTATGAGAGGCAGAGGAGGGAACACATAAACTGACTGGTACACACACGGTGTCACTAGAGCGTCCACAGCTATCGCCTGAGGGACCCTTGACCAGGCGCAATATCTCTCTAGTTTTTTGTTTAGGCGGGACGCCATCATGTCCACCTGTGGCCGTTCCCATCGATTTACAATCAGCGTGAAGACTTCTGGATGAAGTCCCCACTCTCCCGGGTGGAGGTCGTGCCTGCTGAGAAAGTCTGCTTCCCAGTTGTCCACTCCCGGAATTAACACTGCTGACAGTGCTAGTACGTGATTTTCCGCCCATCGGAGAATCCTTGTGGCTTCTGCCATTGCCATCCTGCTTCTTGTGCCGCCCTGTCGATTTACATGGGCGACTGCCGTGATGTTGTCTGACTGGATCAGTACCGGCTGGTGTAGAAGCAGGGATTTTGCCTGACTCTGCGGCCCTCTAGAAGATGAGCACTCTGCAGCCACCACAGCAGAAACACCCTGGTTCTTGGAGACAGGGTTATTAGGCGATGCATCTGAAGATGCGTTCCGGACCATTGGTCCAACAGGTCCCACTGAAAGATTCTGGCATGGAACCTGCCGAAAGGAATTGCTTCGTAAGAAGCCACCATCTTTCCCAGGACCCGCGTGCAGTGATGCACCGATACCTGTTTTGGTTTCAGGAGGTCTCTGACTAGAGATGACAGCTCCTTGGCTTTCTCCTCCGGGAGAAACACTTTTTTCTGGACTGTATCCAGAATCATACCCAGGAACAGTAGACGTGTCGTCGGAATCAGCTGTGATTTTGGAATATTCAGAATCCAACCGTGCTGGTGTAGCACCTCCTGAGATAGTGCTACTCCCACCAACAACTGCTCCTTGGACCTCGCCTTTATTAAGAGATCGTCCAAGTACGGGATAATTAAAACTCCCTTTCTTCGAAGGAGTATCATCATTTCCGCCATTACCTTGGTAAACACCCTCGGTGCCGTGGAGAGTCCAAACGGCAGCGTCTGGAATTGGTAATGGCAATCCTGTACCACAAATCTGAGGTACTCCTGGTGAGGATAGTAAATGGGGACATGCAGGTAAGCATCCTTGATGTCCAGGGATACCATGTAATCCCCCTCGTCCAGGCTTGCAATAACCGCCCTGAGCGATTCCATCTTGAACTTGGATTTTTTTATGTATGTGTTCAAGGATTTCAAATTTAAAATGGGTCTCACCGAACCGTCCGGTTTCGGTACCACAAACAGTGTGGAATAGTAACCCCGTCCTTGTTGAAGTAGGGGCACCTTGATTATCACCTGCTGGGAATACAGCTTGTGAATTGCCGCTAGCACAGCCTCCCTGTCTGAAGGAGTAATCGGCAAGGCAGATTTTAGGAACCGGTGTGGTGGAGACGCCTCGAATTCCAGTTTGTACCCTTGAGATACTATTTGCAGGATCCAGGGATCCACCTGTGAGCGAGCCCACTGATCGCTGAAATTTTTGAGGCGGCCCCCCACCGTTCCTGGCTCCGCCTGTGGAGCCCCACCGTCATGCGGCGGACTTGGAAGAAGCGGGGGAGGACTTTTGCTCCTGGGAACCTGCTGTTTGTTGCAGCCTTTTTCCCCTACCTCTGCCTCTGGACAGAAAGGACCCGCCTTTTCCACGCCTGTTTTTCTGAGTCCGAAAGGACTGTACCTGATAAAACGGCGCCTTTTTAGGCTGTGAGGGAACATGGGGTAAAAATGCTGACTTCCCAGCAGTTGCTGTGGAAACTAGGTCCGAGAGACCATCCCCAAATAACTCCTCACCCTTATAAGGCAAAACTTCCATGTGCCTTTTTGAATCTGCATCCCCTGTCCACTGGCGAGTTCATAAGCCTCTCCTAGCAGAAATGGACAATGCACTTATTTTAGATGCCAGCCGGCAAATCTCCCTCTGTGCATCTCTCATGTATAAGACTGAGTCTTTTATATGCTCTATGGTTAGCAGAATAGTGTCCCTGTCTAGGGTGTCAATATTTTCTGACAGGGAATCTGACCACGCAGCGGCAGCACTGCACATCCATGCTGACGCAATAGCTGGTCTAAGTATAATGCCTGAGTGTGTATATACAGACTTCAGGATCGCCTCCTGCTTTCTATCAGCAGGTTCCTTGAGGGCGGCCGTATCCGGAGACGGTAGTGCCACCTTTTTAGACAAACGTGTGAGCGCTTTATCCACCCTAGAGGGTACCTCCCAACGTGACCTATCCTCTGGCGGGAAAGGGAACGCCATTAGTAACTTCTTAGAGATTACCAATCTTTTATCAGGGAAAGCCCACGCTTCTTCACACACTTCATTTAATTCTTCTGATGGGGGAAAAAATAAGAATTTACTTACCGATAATTCTATTTCTCAAAGTCCGTAGTGGATGCTGGGGACTCCGTCAGGACCATGGGGAATAGCGGCTCCGCAGGAGACAGGGCACAAAAAAGTAAGCTTTTAGGATCACATGGTGTGTACTGGCTCCTCCCCCTATGACCCTCTTTCAAGCCTCAGTTAGGTACTGTGCCCGGACGAGCGTACACAATAAGGAAGGATCTTGAATCCCGGGTAAGACTCATACCAGCCACACCAATCACACCGTACAACTTGTGATTTGAACCCAGTTAACAGTATGATAACAACGAAGAAGCCTCTGAAAAGATGGCTCACAACAATAATAACCCGATTTTTGTAACAATAACTATGTACAAGTATTGCAGACAATCCGCACTTGGGATGGGCGCCCAGCATCCACTACGGACTATGAGAAATAGAATTATCGGTAAGTAAATTCTTATTTTCTCTAACGTCCTAGTGGATGCTGGGGACTCCGTCAGGACCATGGGGATTATACCAAAGCTCCCAAACGGGCGGGAGAGTGCGGATGACTCTGCAGCACCGAATGAGAGAACTCCAGGTCCTCCTTAGCCAGAGTATCAAATTTGTAAAATTTTACAAACGTGTTCTCCCCTGACCACGTAGCTGCTCGGCAAAGTTGTAATGCCGAGACCCCTCGGGCAGCCGCCCAAGATGAGCCCACCTTCCTTGTGGAGTGGGCATTTACAGATTTAGGCTGTGGCAGGCCTGCCACAGAATGTGCAAGTTGGATTGTGCTACAGATCCAACGAGCAATCGTCTGCTTAGACGCAGGAGCACCCCTCTTGTTGGGTGCATACAGGATATACAGCGAGTCAGATTTTCTGACTCCAGCCGTCCTTGAAATATATATTTTCAATGCTCTGACAACGTCCAGCAACTTGGAGTCCTCCAAGTCGCTAGTAGCCGCAGGCACCACAATAGGCTGGTTCAAGTGAAAAGCCGAAACCACCTTAGGCAGAAACTGAGGACGCGTCCGCAGTTCTGCCCTGTCCGAATGGAAAATCAGATATGGGCTTTTGTACGATAAAGCCGCCAACTCTGATACTCTCCTGGCTGAAGCCAGGGCCAGTAGCATGGTTACTTTCCATGTAAGATACTTCAAATCTACCGATTTGAGCGGCTCAAACCAATGGGATTTGAGAAAATCCAAAACTACGTTGAGATCCCACGGTGCCACTGGAGGCACAATCGGGGGCTGTATATGTAGTACACCTTTGACAAAGGTTTGTACTTCAGGCACTGAAGCCAATTCTTTCTGGAAGAAAATCGATAAGGCCGAAATTTGAACCTTAATAGACCCCAATTTGAGGCCCATAGACAATCCTGCCTGCAGGAAATGTAGGAATCGACCCAATTGAAATTCCTCCGTTGGGGCCTTCTTGGCCTCACACCACGCAACATATTTTCTCCAAATGCGGTGATAATGTTGTGCGGTCACTTCCTTCCTGGCTTTAATCAAGGTAGGAATAACTTCCTCTGGAATGCCCTTTTCTTTTAGAATCCGGCGTTCAACCGCCATGCCGTCAAACGCAGTCGCGGTAAGTCTTGGAACATACAAGGTCCCTGCTGAAGCAGATCCCTTCTTAACGGTAGAGGCCACGGCTCTTCCGTGAGCATCTCTTGAAGTTCCGGGTACCAAGTCCTTCTCGGCCAATCCGGAGCCACGAGTATTGTTCTTACTCCCCGTAGCCGTATAATTCTCAGTACCTTTGGTATGAGAGGCAGAGGAGGAAACACATACACGGACTGGTACACCCACGGTGTTACCAGAGCGTCCACAGCTATTGCCTGAGGGTCTCTTGACCTGGCGCAATATCTGTCCAGTTTCTTGTTGAGGCGGGACGCCATCATGTCCACCTTTGGTTTTTCCCAACGGTTCACAATCATGTGGAAGACTTCTGGATGAAGTCCCCACTTTCCCGGGTGGAGGTCGTGTCTGCTGAGGAAGTCTGCTTCCCAGTTGTCCACTCCCGGAATGAACACTGCTGACAGTGCTATGACATGATTTTCCGCCCAGCGAAGAATCCTTGCAGCTTCTGTCATTGCTCTTCTGCTTCTCGTGCCGCCCTGTCTGTTTACGTGGGCGACTGTCGTGATGTTGTCCGACTGGATCAACACCGGCTGACCCTGAAGCAGCGGTTTTGCCAGGCTTAGAGCATTGTAAATCGCTCTTAGCTCCAGTATATTTATGTGAAGAGACGTCTCCAGGTTCGACCACACGCCCTGGAAGTTTCTTCCCTGTGTGACTGCTCCCCAGCCTCGTAGGCTGGCATCCGTAGTCACCAGGACCCAGTCCTGTATGCCGAATCTGCGGCCCTCTAACAGATGGGCACTCTGCAACCACCACAGAAGAGACACCCTTGTTCTTGGTGACAGTGTTATCCGCTGATGCATGTGCAGATGCGATCCGGACCATTTGTCCAGCAGATCCCACTGAAATATTCGTGCGTGGAATCTGCCGAATGGAATTGCTTCGTAAGAAGCCACCATCTTTCCCAGGACTCTTGTGCATTGATGTACTGACACATTTCCTGGTTTTAGGAGGTTCCTGACAAGTTCGGATAACTCCCTTGCTTTCTCCTCCGGGAGAAACACCTTTTTCTGAACAGTGTCCAGAATCATTCCCAGGAACAGCAGACGTGTCGTCGGGGTCAATTGAGATTTTGGAAGATTCAGAATCCACCCGTGTTGTTGAAGCACTACTTGGGTTAGTGCTACTCCGACTTCCAGCTGTTCCCTGGACCTTGCCCTTATCAGGAGATCGTCCAAGTAAGGGATAATTAATACGCCTTTTCTTCGTAGAAGAACCATCATTTCGGCCATTACCTTGGTAAAGACCCGAGGTGCCGTGGACAAACCAAACGGCAGCGTTTGAAACTGATAATGACAGTTTTGTATCACGAACCTGAGATACCCTTGGTGTGAAGGGTAAATTGGGACATGCAGATAAGCATCTTTTATGTCCAGGGACACCATGAAGTCCCCTTCTTCCAGATTCGCTATCACTGCTCTGAGTGACTCCATCTTGAACTTGAATTTCTGTATGTACAGGTTCAAGGATTTCAGATTTAGAATAGGTCTTACCGAACCGTCCGGCTTCGGTACCACAAATAGTGTGGAATAATACCCCTTTCCCTGTTGTAGGAGGGGTACCTTGACTATCACCTGCTGAGAATACAGCTTGTGAATGGCTTCCAATACCGTCGCCCTTTCTGAGGGAGACGTTGGTAAAGCAGATTTTAGGAACCGGCGAGGGGGAGACTTTTCGAATTCCAACTTGTAACCCTGAGATACTACCTGCAGGATCCAAGGGTCCACCTGTGAGCGCGCCCACTGTGTGCTGAAAATCTTTAGTCGACCGCCCCTGAGTCCGCTTGCACAGCCCCAGCGTCATGCTGAGGGCTTTGTAGAAGCCGGGGAGGGCTTCTGTTCGTGGGAAGTAGTTGCTTGCTGCACCCTCTTACCCCTTCCTTTGCCTCTGGGCAAATATGACTGTCCTTTTGCCCGCTTGTTCTTATAGGAACGAAAGGACTGCGGCTGAAAAGACGGTGTCTTTTTCTGTTGGGAGGTGACCTGAGGTAAAAAAGTGGATTTTCCGGCTGTTGCCGTGGCCACCAGATCCGATAGACCGACCCCAAATAATTCCTCTCCTTTATACGGCAATACTTCCATATGCCGTTTGGAATCCGCATCACCTGACCACTGTCGCGTCCATAAACTTCTTCTGGCAGATATGGACATCGCACTTACTCTCGATGCCAGAGTGCAAATATCCCTCTGAGCATCTCGCATATAAAGAAAAGCATCCTTTAATTGCTCTATAGTCAATAAAATACTGTCCCTATCCAGGGTATCAATATTTTCAGTCAGGGAATCCGACCACACCACCCCAGCACTGCACATCCAGGCTGAGGCTATTGCTGGTCGCAGTATAACACCAGTATGTGTGTATATACTCTTCAGGGTAGTTTCCAGCCTCCTATCAGCTGGATCCTTGAGGGCGGCCGTATCAGGAGACGGTAACGCCACTTGTTTTGATAAGCGTGTGAGCGCCTTATCCACCCTAGGGGGTGTTTCCCAGCGCGCCCTAACCTCTGGTGGGAAAGGGTATAATGCCAATAACTTCTTTGAAATTAGCAGTTTTCTATCGGGATTAACCCACGCTTCATCACACACGTCATTCAATTCCTCTGATTCTGGAAAAGCTACAGGTAGTTTTTTCACACCCCACATAATACCCCCCTTTGAGGTACCTGCAGTATCAGAGATATGCAAAGCCTCCTTCATTGCCGTGATCATATAACGTGTGGCCCTATTGGAAAATACGTTTCTTTCTTCACCGTCGACACTAGATTCATCTGTGTCGGTACCTGTGTCGACTGACTGAGGTAAGGGACGTTTTACAGCCCCTGACGGTGCCTGAGACGCCTGGACTGGTACTAACTGGTTTTCCGGCCGTCTCATGTCGTCAACTGACTTTTGCAGCGTGCTAACATTATCACGTAATTCCATAATTAAAGCCATCCATTCCGGTGTCGACTCCCTAGGGGGTGACATCACCATTACCGGCAATTGCTCCGCCTCCACACCAACATCGTCCTCATACATGTCGACACACACGTACCGACACACAGCAGACACACAGGGAATGCTCTTATCGAAGACAGGACCCCACTAGCCCTTTGGGGAGACAGAGGGAGAGTTTGCCAGCACACACCAAAGCGCTATAAAAATGTATATAAACAACCCTAAAAGGTGTTGTTTCTGTTATATGCGCTTAATATATAAAAATATCGCCAAAATATGCCCCCCTTCTCTGTTTTACCCTGTTTCTGTAGTGCAGTGCAGGGGAGAGTCCTGGGAGCCTTCCTCACAGCGGAGCTGAGCAGGAAAATGGCGCTGTGTGCTGAGGAGAATAGGCCCCGCCCCCTAAAACGGCGGGCTCTTCTCCCGGAGTTTGCGATATATGGCAGGGGTTAAATACATCCATATAGCCTCAAGGGCTATATGTGATGTATTTTAGCCATAGAAAAAGGTATTATACATTGCTGCCCAGGGCGCTCCCCCCAGCGCCCTGCACCCTCAGTGACCGCTGGTGTGAAGTGTGCCGACAACAATGGCGCACAGCTGCAGTGCTGTGCGCTACCTTATGAAGACTGAAAGTCTTCTGCCGCCTGTTTCCGGACCTCTGGACCTCTTCAACTTCGGCATCTGCAAGGGGGGTCGGCGGCACGGCTCCGGGACCGGACTCCATGGCTGGGCCTGTGTTCGATCCCTCTGGAGCTAATGGTGTCCAGTAGCCTAAGAAGCAAATCCATCCTGCACGCAGGTGAGTTCACTTCTCTCCCCTAAGTCCCTCGTAGCAGTGAGCCTGTTGCCAGCAGGACTCACTGAAAATAAGAAACCTAAAAAACTTTTTCTAAGCAGCTCTTTATGAGAGCCACCTAGATTGCACCCTGCTCGGACGGGCACAAAAACCTAACTGAGGCTTGGAGGAGGGTCATAGGGGGAGGAGCCAGTACACACCATGTGATCCTAAAAGCTTACTTTTTTGTGCCCTGTCTCCTGCGGAGCCGCTATTCCCCATGGTCCTGACGGAGTCCCCAGCATCCACTAGGACGTTAGAGAAACTACGGGTAGTTTTTTCTCCCCAAACATAATACCCTTTTTAGTGGTACCTGGGTTTATATCAGAAATTTGTAACACCTCTTTCATTGCTTCAATCATGCAACGAATGGCCTTAGTGGACATTAGACTAGACTCATCGTCGTCGACACTGGTGTCAGTATCCGTGTCGACATCCGCGTCTGCCATCTGAGGTAGCGGGCGTTTTAGAGCCCCCGATGGCCTTTGAGACGCCTGGACAGGCACGAGCTGAGAAGCCGGCTGTCCCGCATTTGGCATGTCGTCAAATTTTTTGTGTAAGGAGTCGACACGTGCACGCAATTCCTTCCATAAGTCCATCCACTCAGGTGTCTGCCCCGCAGGGGGTGACATCCCTTCTATAGGCATCTGCTCCGCCTCCACATCATTATCCTCATCAAACATGTCGACACAGCCGTACCGACACACCGCGCACACACAGGGAATGCTCTAACAGAGGACAGGACCCACAAAAGCCCTTTGGGGAGACAGAGTGAGAGTATGCCAGCACACACCAGAGCGCTATATAATGCAGGGACTAACTGAATTATGTCCCCTATAGCTGCTGTTATATATACTGCGCCTAAATTTAGTGCCCCCCCCTCTCTTTTTTACCCTTTTCTGTAGTGTAGACTGCAGGGGAGAGCCAGGGAGCTTCCTTCCAGCGGAGCTGTGAGGGAGAAATGGCGCCAGTGTGCTGAAGGAGATAGCTCCGCCCCTTTTTCGCGGACTATTCTCCCGCTTTTTTATGGATTCTGGCAGGGGTAATTATCACATATATAGCCTCTGGGGCTATATATTGTGGTATTTTTGCCAGCCAAGGTGTTTTTATTGCTGCTCAGGGCGCCCCCCCCTAGCGCCCTGCACCCTCAGTGACCGGAGTGTGAAGTGTGTATGAGGAGCAATGGCGCACAGCTGCAGTGCTGTGCGCTACCTTGGTGAAGACTGATGTCTTCTGCCGCCGATTTTCCGGACCTCTTCTTGCTTCTGGCTCTGTAAGGGGGACGGCGGCGCGGCTCCGGGACCGAACACCAAGGCCAGTTCCATGCGGTCGATCCCTCTGGAGCTAATGGTGTCCAGTAGCCTAAGAAGCCCAAGCTAGCTGCAAGCAGGTAGGTTCGCTTCTTCTCCCCTTAGTCATTCGCTGCAGTGAGCCTGTTGCCAGCAGGTCTCACTGTAAAATAAAAAACCTAATTATATACTTTCTTTTTAGAAGCTCAGGAGAGCCCCTAGTGTGCATCCAACCTCGGCCGGGCACAAAATCTAACTGAGGCTTGGAGGAGGGTCATAGTGGGAGGAGCCAGTGCACACCAGGTGACCTAAAAGCTTTCTTTAGTTGTGCCCAGTCTCCTGCGGAGCCGCTATTCCCCATGGTCCTTTCGGAGTTCCCAGCATCCACTAGGACGTCAGAGAAAAGGTTTTAAGGGAAAACCTGACCTGCACCCATGCTCTGGTGATCTAGTGGGATCGCCTGTACTGTCACAGTGTCCACCGCCAGCGCGCGCGGCCCGCCTCCCACCGGCAGCGCCGGATCGCGATAAAGCACGGGTCCCGAGAGCGGAACCCACTCACCACCTCCCGAAGCGCGGCCACGCGATCCCCGAGAGCCCCCCGTCGTGTGAGCCTGACCAGAAGAAAACCGGAGCCTCCTGCTGTAGTTACCCGGCAACCAGGGCTCAGGAGTGTACAGCGCCGCTGGGGAGAGATGGAGCTGCAGCAGTGAATGTCACTAGACATATACACACTGCTACAGCCCTTGAAGTCTTCACTTTTCTTCAAAAAGCTCTTCTTAGGGCTTCCCAGAGCAGCCCCTCTGTTATGTGCCTGCTATCTGCGGCACCAACTACAAAACTGAACTCCTGTGCAGGGAGGCGGGGTTATAGAGGAGGCGGCGCTATGCATTCTGGGAACAGTCAAAGCTTTTGAGCCTGTTGGTGCCTCGGATCAAGATCATACTCTACACCCCTATGTCTTTCCTTGTGGAGCCCAGTGTACCCGCAGCAGAAACACAATTATGCTCACCGGATATAACCTCGATTTCCTGCCGGACGACTGGCTCTTCTTCTTCTTTGACTCCTGTAATAGAACACAACGAGGCAGACCACGGAAGTGGCGCTGCTTACGCGATACGATGGGGAGACACTATGCAGAGGTTATGAGTTAATGCGGTTATACTGTTTCAACCTTAAGATACTCACCAGCGCGTAACTTCCGACAGCCTACCTTTAATAAGGGCCTGACTATACACCCTAAACCTAGGGGTCTAGCGGCCTAGATCAAAAGATACCACGGCCTAGCGCCGACTTACCACACCTGCGGGATAGAGCCGACTTATCCTACCTGCGGCCTAGCGCTGGATCAAGAGATACCACAGCCTAGCGCCGACTTACCAAACCTGCAGCGTTGCGCCGACTTATCCAACCTGCGGCCTAGCGCCGGATCAAGAGATACTATGGCCTAGCGCCGACTTACCACTCCTGCGTTTAATCGCACCATGTAAGACTACTAGGCCTTGCCAATACCAACCCTATCGTCCACACAATAGCTTTGGGCTTTCTGCCCACTGTGCCCAAGCCTATTGTTGCCGTTGAGGGCCAAATCCTATCCCTTAGGGCTTGGTGCCCGACACGTGCTCAATTCTATTGGGCCTAATGCCCGTACTGCTCCCTGGGTCTAATGCCCGCCTAATGCACACTTCTATTGGGCATAATGCCCCCTTATGTCCCTGGGGCCTAGTGCCCGCCTACGGCGTCTCAGGCCTAGTGCCTGCTATGCCCACGGGCCTAGTGCCTGCTATGCCCACGGGCCTAGTGACCGCACTCTGGTAGTCTAGGGTGGGGGGAACCGTTTGGACTTACCCGTTCTAAGGGCTGTGGCTGGACCAAGCCTGGTTCGGCCCCGCCCACTGCATGGTCCCACCACCTCCGGGCTTCCTGGAGTCTTCACCTGGACAGCGGTGTCCAGCGAAAGCTCTTTTGCATCACACATCGCTGTCCCAGGACTTCCGACGTCTTCACCGACAGGCATCGGCTCTTTGTACTTCACCTGGCGGGCGGCAGCGTGTAACAGCTCTTTCACAACTGCTGCCGCCCTTCAGGACTTCCGGTGCCTTCTTCTATCTTCGGGAGCTCTTCTCCGCTCCCTCCCGGCGAACTGCGTCTCTGCGCTAGCTAATATTAGCCAGTGACAGGGGGTGGGGCTATGAAGCGGCGAGACAGAAATAGCTCGCCGCCCCCACTCCTGATTGGCCGCCAGCACATGAGCCGTGACTGGTTCACCGCTGGTGCCAAATTCAAAATGCGGTGCTGTGATTGGCGGGGCCTGAATCCTGGTGGATGCAGGTCCGCCGTTATTACACACACCTTCTGAGGAAGAGCTGAATGCTTGAAACGTTTTGAGACTACTGAAGCAAGTGTGACAGCAGTGGTGCAGTACATACTGGATGTCACTAGTGTTTGTTAAGACACTGGGGGGATTATCCGGAATCCCCATAGTGCAAACCAACGCTAGATTATTACCTGCTTCTGGTGTGGGGGCTTTCTAGCCACTGACTGCCTTTTACTGCTGATTCATTTAACTGTTTTACAATGGTGTACTCCAGCACGGAGTCATATATGTTTAGTGTTAACTGCTCCGTGTCAGAGATAATTTATTTTATTTCATGTTTAATAAAGTTTATTACCTGTGACAATATCACATTATGTTCTGTTTTATCTTTCTCCACGTATGCGTGAAAAGCCAATTTATTATGATTTAGTGCTACAAGAGAGAAGTTAATTGTTTTTTATATTATTTATTGCACGGCTTGGAGCCATTAGTTATTGCACACTATCTTCATCTTGTGTAGAAATAAGCTGTCCATGGGCTGCACGCAAAATCAGCCAGTATTTACACTTCATGCAAACCAATACATGTATTTGCACCCCCTTGCAGTGTAACATGGTTTATCCAGGTACAAAGTTACTTGGTCTTACTATGGGGTTCATTCCGAGATGTTCGCTAGCAGATTTCGGTCACAGTGCAGCGAACAGGCAAAAAAACGGCACTTCTGCACATGCATATGCGGCGCAATGCGCACGCGCGTCGTACTATTGCAACGAACTATGTAGTTTCACACAAGGTCTAGCAAAGCTTTTCAGTCGCACTGCTGGCCGCAGAGTGATTGACAGGTAGTGGGAGTTTCTGGGTGTCAACTGACCGTTTTCAGGGAGTGAGCGGAAAAATAAGATTTTACTTACCGATAAATCTATTTCTCGTAGTCCGTAGTTGATGCTGGGACTCCGTAAGGACCATGGGGATATAGCGGCTCCGCAGGAGACAGGGCACAATAATAAAAGCTTTAGGATCAGGTGGTGTGCACTGGCTCCTCCCCCTATGACCCTCCTCCAAGCCTCAGTTAGGATACTGTGCCCGGACGAGCGTGCATAATAAGGAAGGATATTGAATCCCGGGTAAGACTCATACCAGCCACACCAATCACACCGTACAACCTGTGATCTGAACCCAGTTAACAGTATGATAACAACGAAGGAGCCTCTGAAAAGACGGCTCACAACAAGAATAACCCGATTTTTGTAACAATAACTATGTACAAGTATTGCAGACAATCCGCACTTGGGATGGGCGCCCAGCATCCACTACGGACTACGAGAAATAGATTTATCGGTAAGTAAAATCTTATTTTCTCTGACGTCCTAGTGGATGCTGGGACTCCGTAAGGACCATGGGGATTATACCAAAGCTCCCAAACGGGCGGGAGAGTGCGGATGACCCTGCAGCACCGAATGGGAGAACTCCATGTCCTCCTCAGCCAGGGTATCAAATTTGTAGAATTTAGCAAACGTGTTTGCCCCTGACCAAGTAACTGCTCGGCAAAGTTGTAAAGCCGAGACCCCTCGGGCAGTCGCCCAAGATGAGCCCCCTTCCTTTTGGAATGGGCTTTTACAGATTTTGGCTGTGGCAGGCCTGCCACAGAATGTGTAAACTGAATTGTATTACAAATCCAGCGAGCAATCGTCTGCTTAGAAGCAGGAGCACCCATCTTGTTGGGTGCATACAGGCTAAACAGCGAGTCAGATTTTCTGACTCCAGCCGTCCTGGAAACATATTTTTCTGGGCCCTGACAACGTCAAGTAACTTGGAGTCCTCCAAGTCCCTAGTACCCGCAGGTACCACAATAGGTTGGTTCATGTGAAAAACAGAAAACACCTTAAGGAGAAATTGAGGACGAGTCCTCAATTCTGCCCTGTCAGAATGAAAAATTAAGTAAGGGCTTTATATATGATAAAGCCGCCAATTCTGACACACGCCTGGCTGAAGCCAGGGCTAATAAAATATCTCACATGGAAGGTGACGATGCTAAGTCCACAGTGGTGAGTGGTTCAAACCAATGTGACTTTAGGAAACTCAAAACAACATTGAGATCCCAAGGTGCCACTGAGGCACAAAAGGAGGCTGTATATGCAGTACCCCTTTTACAAACATCTGAACGTCAGGCACTAAAGCCAGTTCTTTCTGGAAGAAATTCGACAGGGCCGAAATTTGAACCTTAATGGACCCTAATTTTAGGCCCATAGACAGTCCTGTTTTCAGGAAATGTAGGAAACGACCCAGTTGGAATTCCTCTGTAGGGGCCTTCTTGGCCTCACACCACGCAACATATCTTCACCAAATGCGGTGAAAATGTTTTGCGGTTACATCCTTCCTGTCTTCGACCAGGGTAGGGATGACTTCATCTGGAATGCCCTTTCAGGATCCGGCGTTCAACCGCCATGCCTTCAAACGCGGCCGCGGTAAGTCTTGGAACAGACAAGGCCCCTGCTGGAGCAGGTCCTTTCTTAAAGGTAGAGGCCACGGGTCTTCCGTGAACATCTCTTGAAGTTTCGGGTACCAAGTCCTTCTTGGCCAATCCGGAACCACGAGTATCGTTCTTACTCATCTCCCTCTTATGATTCTCAGTACTTTTGGTATGAGAGGCATAGGAGGGAACACATACTCTGACTGGTACACCCACAGTGTTACCAGAGCGTCCACCGCTATTGCCTGAGGGTCCCTTGACCTGGCGCAATATCTGTCTAGTTTTTTGTTCAGGCGGGACGCCATCATGTCCACCTTTGGTTTTTCCCAACGGTTTACAATCATGTGGAAGACTTCCCGATGAAGTCCCCACTCTCCCGGGTGGAGGTCATGCCTGCTGAGGAAGTCTGCTTCCCAGTTTTCCACTCCCGGAATGAACACTGCTGAGAGTGTTATCACATGATTTTTCGCCCAGCGAAGAATCCTTGTAGTTTCTGCCATTTCCCTCCTGCTTCTTGTGCCGCCCTGTCTGTTTACGTGGGCGACTGCCGTGATGTTGTCCCACTGGATCAATACCGGCTGACCTTGAAGCAGAGGTCTTGCTAAGCTTAGAGCATTGTAAATTGCCCTTAGCTCCAGTATATTTATGTGGAGAGAAGTCTCCAGACTTGATCACACTCTCTGGAAATTTTTTCCTTGTGTGACTGCTCCCCAGCCACTCAGGCTGGCATCCGTGGTCACCAGGACCCAGTCCTGAATGCCGAATCTGCGGCCCTTTCATAGATGAGCACTCTGCAGCCACCGCAGAAGAAACACCCTTGTCCTTGGAGACAGGGTTATCCGCTGATGCATCTGAAGATGCGATCCGGACCATTTTTCCAGCAGATCCCACGGAAAGGTTCTTGCGTGAAATCTACCGAATGGGATCGCTTTGTAAGAAACCACCATTTTTCACAGGATCCTTGTGCAATGATGCACTGATACTTTTCCTGGTTTTAGGAGGTTCCTGACTAGCTCGGATAACTCCCTGGCTTTCTTCTCAGGGAGAAAACATCCTTTTCTGGACTGTGTCCAGAATCATCCCTAGGAACAGTAGACGTGTCGTCGGAAAAAACTGCGATTTTGGAATATTTAGAATCCACTCGTGCTGTCGTAGAACTACTTAAGATAGTGCTACTCCGACCTCCAACTGTTCTCTGGACCTTGCCCTTATCAGGAAAGCGTCCATATTTCTTTTAAGAAGAATCATCATTTCGGCCATTACCTTGGTAAAGACCCGGGGTGCCGTGGACAATCCAAACGGCAGCGTCTGAACTGATAGTGACAGTTCTGTACCACGAACCTGAGGTACCCTTGGTGAGAAGGCAAATTTGGACATGTAGGTAAGCGTCCCTGATATCCAGTGACACCATATCGTCCCCTTCTTCCTGGTTCGCTATCACTACTCTGAGTGACTCCATCTTGATTTGAACGCTTGTATGTAAGTGTTCAAATATTTCAGATCTCACTGAGCCGTCTGGCTTCAGTACCACAATATAGTGTGGAATAATACCCCTTCCCTTGTTGTAGAAGGGGTACTTTGATTATCACCTGCTGGGAATACAGCCTGTGAATTGTTCCCAATACTGCCTCCCTGTCGGAGGGAGACGTTGGTAAAGCAGACTTCAGGAACTTGTGAGGGGGAGACGTCTCGAATTTCCAATGTACACCTGGGATACTACGTGTAGGATCCAGGAGTCCACTTGTGAGTGAGCCCCCTGCGTGCTGAAACTCTTGAGATGACCCCCTACCGCACCTGAGTCCGCTTGTACGGCCCCAGCGTCATGCTGCGGACTTGGCAGAAGCTGTGGAGGGCTTCTGTTCCTGGGAATGGGCTGCCTGCTGCAGTCTTCTTCCCTTTCCTCTACCCCTGGGCAGATATGACTGGCCCTTTTGCCCGCCTGCCCTTATGGTGACGAAAGGACTGAGACTGAAAAGACTGTGTCCTTTTCTGCTGAGATGTGACTTGGGGTAACAAAAGGTGGATTTTTCAGCTGTTGCCATGGCCACCAGGTCCGATGGACCGCCCCTTTATACGGCAATACTTCCATGTGCCGTCTGGAATCTGCATCACCTGACCACTGTCGTGTCTTCGTCTGGCAGATATGGACATCACATTTACTCTTGATGCCAGAATGCAAATATCCCTCTGCGCATCTCGCATATATAGAAATGCATCTATAGTCAATAAAATCTTGTCCCTGTCAAGGGTATCAATATTTTCAGTCAGGAAATCCGACCAAGCCCCCTCAGCGCTGCACATCCAGGCTGAGGCGATTGCTGGTCGTAGTATAACACCAGTATGTGTGTATATACTTTTAGGATATTTTTCAGCTTCCTATCAGCTGGCTCCTTGAGGGCTGCCGTATCTTGTTTTTATAAGCGTGTGAGCGCCTTATTCACCCTAAGGTGTGTTTCCCAACTCGCCCTAACTTCTGGCGGGAAAGGGTATACCGCCAATAATTTTCTATCGGAGGAAACCCACGTATCATCACACACTTCATTTAATTTATCTGATTCAGGAAAAACTACAAGTAGTTTATTCACACCCTACATAATACCCTTATTTGTGGTACTTGTAGTATCAGAAATATGTAACACCTCCTTCATTGCCCTTAACATGAAACGTGTGGCCCTAAAGGAAAATACGTTTGTTTCTTCACCGTCGACACTGGAGTCAGTGTCCGTGTCTGTGTCGACCGACTGAGGTAAATGGGCGTTTTTAAAAGCCCCTGACGGTGTCTGAGACGCCTGGACAGGTACTAATTTGTTTGCCGGCCGTCTCATGTCGTCAACCGACCTTGCAGCGTGTTGACATTATCACGTAATTCCTAAATAAGCCAGCCATTCCAGTGTCGACTCCCTAGAGAGTGACATCACCAATACAGGCAATTTGCTCCGCCTCCTCACCAACATCGTCCTCCTACATGTCGACACACACGTACCGACACACATCACACACACAGGGAATGCTCTGATAGAGGACAGGACCCCACTAGCCCTTTGGGGAGACAGAGGGAGAGTTTGCCAGCACACACCAAAAACGCTATAATTATACAGGGACAACCCCTTGTACAAGTGTTTTCCCTTATAGCATTTTTATATATGTAATCATATCGCCAAATAAGTGCCCCCCCTCTCTGTTTTAACCCTGTTTCTGTAGTGCAGTGCAGGGGAGAGCCTGGGAGCCTTCCTCACAGCAGAGCTGAGCAGGAAAATGGCGCCGTGTGCTGAGGAGAATAGGCCCCGCCCCCTTTTCGGCGGGCTCTTCTCCCGGAGTTTGTGAGATCTGGCAGGGGTTAAATACATCCATATAGCCTCAAGGGCTATATGTGATGTATTTTAGCCATAAAAAGGTATTATACATTGCTGCCCAGGGCGCCCCCCCCAGCGCCCTGCACCCTCAGTGACAGTTGGTGACTGTTGGTGAAGTGTGCTGACAACAATGGCGCACAGCTGCAGTGCTGTGCGCTACCTTATGAAGACTGAAAGTCTTCTGCCGCCTGTTTCTGGACCTCTGGACCTCTTCAACTTCGGCATCTGCAAGGGGGGTCGGCGGCACGGCTCCGGGACCGGACTCCATGGCTGGGCCTGTGTTCGATCCCTCTGGAGCTAATGGTGTCCAGTAGCCTAAGAAGCAAATCCATCCTGCACGCAGGTGAGTTTACTTCTCTCCCCTAAGTCCCTCGTAGCAGTGAGCCTGTTGCCAGCAGGACTCACTGAAAATAAAAAACCTAACTTAAACTTTTATTCTAAGCAGCTCAGGAGAGCCACCTAGATTGCACCCTTCTCGTCGGGCACAAAAATCTAACTGAGGCTTGGAGGAGGGTCATAGGGGGAGGAGCCAGTGCACACCACCTGATCCTAAAGCTTTTATTATTGTGCCCTGTCTCCTGCGGAGCCGCTATATCCCCATGGTCCTTACGGAGTCCCAGCATCCACTAGGACGTCAGAGAAAACGCAGGCGTGCCAGATACAAACGCAAGCATGGCCGGGGAAACGTAGGCATGGCTGGCCGAACGCAGGGCGTGTTCGTGACGTCAAAACAGGAACTGAATAGTCTGAAGTGATCGCAAGCGCTGAGTAGGTCTGGAGCTACTCTGAAACTGCACAAAATTATTTTGTAGCCGCTCAGCGATCCTTTCGTTCGCACTTCTGCTAAGCTAAGATACACTCCCAGAGGGCGGCGGCTTAGCGTTTGCACGGCTGCTAAAAGCAGCTAGCGAGCGAACAACTCGGAATGACCACCTACATCCTCTCACCTAAGAGTCAGGCTCAAAATGTGGACTTCACACAAAGAATAGAGGAATGGATCCATGTGCTAGACTCGGAAGGCGCAGTACGGTGACCGCTGTATGCCTTCTCCACCACCTAGTCTGTTTCCAGGCTTGCGCGTGTGGCTGGCGGAGAGGCCCAATAGGAGGCACCAGCAGTGGATATAGTCAGTAGAGGTAATCTGGGAATCAGTAACAGCAATGAGTATGAGGACTTTTGAGATAAATAGATATTGGTTGTTTGTTACAAGGCAGCACATGTCACCTTTCAAAGTGCACAGGAAAAAGGGAGGTAATTGGGTAAGGTTGAATGGATTGTAAGAACAAGGTGGATAGAATGTTTTGGGCTGAGCACTAAGTGAAGGCTGCATGAGGCCCAGGTTAGGTGATAAGGCACCTGCAGTTATGATGAGGACGCTGCAGAGAGAAGAGGCGCTCTGAGAGAAGTGTATCCCCAGTGAGCAGGAGAAAGACAGAGAGTAACGAGTGGGTGCATGATGGATTAGCAGGCTAGGTATTGACAGAGTGTGGAACATAAACGGATCCAGGCAGCGCAGGACAATGGTGAAGGTAATGGAGTAGGCGGCCTCTGCAGCTTGGTTATGCAGACCAGGACCCTGACAATCAGGCTCAATAAGCGCAGCAGCCAAACAGATATGACAACAGCAATGACACTTAAGCACCTGGGTCCGGCAGCTGAATAGAGACAGTGGTTCCGTAATACCTTCAAACGACCTTGTTTTTGCTGTGATGATGAATCTCAGCACTACTGTGCCATCTATCACCAGAATACATACATTTTCTGTTCTTTGCACTGGCGACAATAGGGTGAAGTGGAAGACAGGGCATCAAGTTGAGCTACCTACCATCCAAACGCCACTTTAGAAAAAAAAATAAGAATTTACTTACCGATAATTCTATTTCTCATAGTCCGTAGTGGATGCTGGGACTCCGTCAGGACCATGGGGAATAGCGGGCTCCGCAGGAGACAGGGCACATCTAAAAAAGCTTTTAGGTCACATGGTGCGTACTGGCTCCTCCCCCTATGACCCTCCTCCAAGCCTCAGTTAGGTACTGTGCCCGGACGAGCGTACACAATAAGGAAGGATCTTGAATCCCGGGTAAGACTCATACCAGCCACACCAATCACACCGTACAACTTGTGATCTGAACCCAGTTAACAGTATGATAACACAAACGAAGTAGCCTCTGAACAGATGGCTCACAACAACAGTAATAACCCGATTTTTGTAACAATAACTATGTACAAGCATTGCAGACAATCCGCACTTGGGATGGGCGCCCAGCATCCACTACGGACTATGAGAAATAGAATTATCGGTAAGTAAATTCTTATTTTCTCTAACGTCCTAGTGGATGCTGGGACTCCGTCAGGACCATGGGGATTATACCAAAGCTCCCAAACGGGCGGGAGAGTGCGGATGACTCTGCAGCACCGAATGAGAGAACTCCAGGTCCTCTTTAGCCAGAGTATCAAATTTGTAAAATTTTACAAATGTGTTCTCCCCTGACCACGTAGCTGCTCGGCAAAGTTGTAATGCCGAGACTCCTCGGGCAGCCGCCCAGGATGAGCCCACTTTCCTTGTGGAATGGGCCTTTACAGATTTAGGCTGTGGCAGGCCTGCCACAGAATGTGCAAGTTGGATTGTACTACATATCCAACGTGCAATCGTCTGTTTAGACGCAGGAGCACCCAACTTGTTGGGTGCATACAATGTAAACAACGAGTCAGATTTTCTGACTCCAGCTGTCCTTGAAATATATATTTTTAATGCTCTGACAACGTCCAGTAACTTGGAGTCCTCCAAGTCGCTAGTAGCCGCAGGCACCACAATAGGCTGGTTCAAGTGAAATGCCGAAACCACCTTAGGGAGAAATTGAGGACGTGTCCTCAATTCTGCCCTGTCCGAATGGAATATCAGATATGGGCTTTTGTATGACAAAGCTGCCAACTCCGAAACTCTCCTGGCTGAAGCCAGGGCCAACAGCATGGTTACCTTCCATGTAAGGTATTTTAAATCTACCGATTTTAAAGGCTCAAACCAATGAGATTTGAGAAAATTTAGAACCACGTTCAAATCCCACGGTGCCACTGGAGGCACTATTGGGGGTTGTATATGTAGTACACCTTTGACAAAAGTTTGTACTTCAGGCACTGACGTCAATTCCTTCTGGAAGAAAATTGATAAGGCCGAAATTTGAACTTTAATGGACCCCAATTTGAGGCCCATAGACAATCCTGCTTGCAGGAAATGTAAGAATCGACCCAATTGAAATTCTTCCGTTGGAGCCTTCTTGGCCTCACACCACGCAACATATTTTCTCCAAATGCGGTGATAATGTTGTGCGGTCACTTCTTTCCTGGCTTTAATTAAAGTAGGAATAACTTCCTCAGGAATGCCCTTCTCTTTTAGAATCCGGCGTTCAACCGCCATGCCGTCAAACGCAGCCGCGGTAAGTCTTGGAACATACAAGGTCCCTGCTGAAGCAGATCCCTTCTTAGAGGTAGAGGCCACGGATCCTCCGTGAGCATCTCTTGAAGTTCCGGATACCAAGTTCTTCTTGGCCAGTCCGGAGCTACCAGTATTGTTCTTACTCCTCTTTTCCGTATAATTCTCAGTACCTTTGGTATGAGAGGCAGAGGAGGGAACACATACACTGACTGGTACACCCACGGTGTTACCAGAGCGTCCACAGCTATTGCCTGAGGGTCTCTTGACCTGGCGCAATACCTGTCCAATTTTTTGTTGAGGCGAGACGCCATCATGTCCACCTTTGGTTTTTCCCAACGGTTCACAATCATGTGGAAAACTTCTGGATGAAGTCCCCACTCTCCCGGGTGAAGGTCGTGTCTGCTCAGGAAATCTGCTTCCCAGTTGTCCACTCCCGGGATGAACACTGCTGACAGTGCTACGACATGATTCTCCGCCCAGCGCAGAATCCTTGCAGCTTCTGCCATTGCACTCCTGCTTCTCGTGCCGCCTTGTCGGTTTACGTGGGCGACTGCCGTGATGTTGTCGGACTGGATCAACACCGGCTGACCCTGAAGCAGTGATTTTGCCAGGCTTAGAGCATTGTAGATCGCTCTTAGCTCCAGTATATTTATGTGAAGAGACGTCTCCAGGTTTGACCACACGCCCTGGAAGTTTCTTCCCTTTGTGACTGCTCCCCAACCTCGTAGGCTGGCATCCGTAGTCACCAGGACCCAGTCCTGTATGCCGAATCTGCGGCCCACTAACAGATGGGCAGTCTGCAACCACCACAGGAGAGACAACCTTGTTCTCGGTGACAGTGTTATCCGCTGATGCATGTGCAGATGCGATCCGGACCATTTGTCCAGCAGATCCCACTGAAATGTTCGTGCATGGAATCTGCCGAATGGAATCGCTTCGTACGAAGCCACCATCTTTCCCAGGACTCTTGTGCATTGATGTACTGACACAGTTCCTGGTTTTAGGAGGTTCTTGACAAGTTCGGATAACTCCCTTGCTTTCTCTTCCGGGAGAAATACCTTTTTCTGAACCGTGTCCAGAATCATGCCCAGGAACAGCAGATGTGTTGTCGGGGTCAATTGAGATTTTGGAAGATTTAGAATCCACCCGTGTTGCTGAAGCACTACTTGTGTTAGCGCTACACCGACTTCCAGCTGTTCTCTGGACTTTGCCCTTATCAGGAGATCGTCCAAGTAAGGGATAATTAATACGCCTTTTCTTCGTAGAAGAACCATCATTTCGGTCATTACCTTGGTAAAGACCCGAGGGGCCGTGGACAACCCAAACGGCAGCGTTTGAAACTGATAATGACAGTCTTGTATCACGAACCTGAGATACCCTTGGTGTGAGGGGTAAATCGGGACATGTAGATAAGCATCTTTTATGTCCAAGGACACCATGAAGTCTCCTTCTTCCAGATTCGCTATCACTGCTCTGAGTGACTCCATCTTGAACTTGAATTTCTTTATGTACAGGTTCAAGGATTTCAGATTTAGAATAGGCCTTACCGAACCGTCCGGTTTCGGTACCACAAATAGTGTGGAATAATACCCCTTTCCCTGTTGTAGGAGGGGTACCTTGACTATCACCTGCTGAGAATACAGCTTGTGAATGGCTTCCAAAACCGACGTCCTTTCTGAGGGAGACGTTGGTAAAGCAGACTTTAGGAACCGGCGAGGGGGAGACCTTTCGAACTCCAGCATGTAACCCTGAGATACTATCTGCAGGACCCACGGGTCCACTTGTGAGTGAACCCATTGATTGCTGAAAATCTTGAGTCGACCCCCCACCGTTCCTGAGTCCGCTTGTAAAGCCCCAGCGTCATGCTGATGGCTTTGTAGAAGCCGGGGCGGGCTTCTGTTCCTGGGCAGGGGCTGCTTGCTGCCCTTTCTTACCCTTTCCTCTGCCTCGCGGCAGATAAGACTGTCCTTTTGGTCGCTTTTTATAGGAGCGAAAGGACTGCGGCTGAAAAGACGGTGTCTTTTTCTGTTGGGAGGGGGTCTGAGGTAAAAAAGTGGATTTGCCGGCAGTTGCCGTGGCCACCAGGTCCGAAAGACCGACCCCAAACAATTCCTCTCCTTTATATGGCAATACTTCCATATGCCTCTTGGAATCCGCATCACCTGACCACTGTCGCGTCCATAAACTTCTTCTGGCAGATATGGACATCGCGCTTACTCTTGATGCTAGAGTACAAACATCCCTCTGAGCATCTCGCATATAAAGGAAAGCATCCTTTAATTGCTCTAGAGTCAATAAAATACTGTCCCTATCCAGGGTATCAATATTTTCAGTCAGAGAATCCAACCACACTACCCCAGCACTGCACATCCAGGCTGAGGCTATTGCCGGTCGCAGTATAACACCAGTATGTGTGTATATACTCTTCAGTGTAGTTTCCAGCCTCCTATCTGCTGGATCCTTGAGGGCGGCCGTATCAGGAGACGGCAACGCCACTTGCTTTGATAAACGTGTGAGCGCCTTATCCACCCTAGGGGGTGTTTCCCAGCGCGCCCTAACCTCTGGTGGGAAAGGGTATAATGCCAATAACTTCTTGGAAATTAGCAGTTTTCTATCGGGGTTAACCCACGCTTCATCACACACGTCATTCAATTCCTCTGATTCTGGAAAAAATACAGGTAGTTTTTTCACCCCCCACATAATACCCCTTTTTGAGGTACCAGCAGTATCAGAGATCTGCAAAGCCTCCTTCATTGCCGTGATCATATAACGTGTGGCCCTATTGGAAAATACGTTTGTTTCTTCACCGTCGACACTAGATTCATCTGTGTCGGTACCCGTGTCGACTGACTGAGGTAAAGGACGTTTTACAGCCCCTGACGGTGTCTGAGACGCCTGAACCGGTACTAACTGGTTTGCCGGGCGTCTTATTTCGTCAACTGACTTTTGTAATGTGCTGACATTATCACGTAATTCCATAACTAAAGCCATCCATTCCGGTGTCGACTCCCTAGGGGGTGACATTACCATCATCGGCAATTGCTCTGCCTCCACACCAACATCGTCCTCATACATGTCGACACACACGTACCGACACACAGCAGCCACACAGGGAATGCTCTAATCGAAGACAGGACCCCCTAGCCCTTTGGGGAGACAGAGGGAGAGTTTGCCAGCACACACCAAAAGCGCTATAAATGTATATAAACAACCCTAGAAGGTGTTGTTTACTATATATGCGCTCTTAATATATAAATATCGCCAATTTATGCCCCCCTTCTCTTTGTTACCCTGTTTCTGTAGTGCAGTGCAGGGGAGAGACCTGGGAGCCTTCCTCACCAGCGGAGCTGAGCAGGAAAATGGCGCTGAGTGCTGAGGAGAATAAGCTCCGCCCCTTTTTCGGCGGGCTTTTCCCCGGTTTTTAAGAAACTGGCCTGGGTTAAAATACATACATATAGCCTTAATGGCTATATGTGATGTATTTATTTTGCCACTAAAGGTAATTATATTGCTGCCCAGGGCGCCCCCAGCAGCGCCCTGCACCCTCCGTGACTGAGTCAGTGAGCCGTGTGACAACAATGGCGCACAGCTGCCGTGCTGTGCGCTACCTTCAAGAAGACTGAGGAGTCTTCTGCCGCCTGCTTTCCGGACCTCCGTTCTGCCATCTCTTCAGCGTCTGTAAGGGGGATCGGCGGCGCGGCTCCGGGACGAACCCCAGGCTGACCTGTGTTCCGACTCCCTCTGGAGCTAAGTGTCCAGTAGCCTAAGACTCCAATCCATCCTGCACGCAGGTGAGTTGGAAATCTCTCCCCTAAGTCCCTCGATGCAGTGATCCTGTTGCCAGCAGGAATCACTGAGATTGAAACCTAAAAAAAAAACTTTTCTAAACAGCTCTTTAGGAGAGCCACCTAGATTGCACCCTCTCGGACGGGCACAAAAACCTAACTGAGGCTTGGAGGAGGGTCATAGGGGGAGGAGCCAGTACGCACCATGTGACCTAAAAGCTTTTTTAGATGTGCCCTGTCTCCTGCGGAGCCCGCTATTCCCCATGGTCCTGACGGAGTCCCAGCATCCACTAGGACGTTAGAGAAATTATATTATGTACATATACGGAGCCTAAATAACAAATCACTATGTATTTATATACATTTATAGAAGCATACGTCTACATAACTTTTCACTTTCATCAGAAAACGTATTGTACCATTTTGACTTCATTGGTTTCAGCGGTACAGTGTATTAGCGCTGTATTACTTCCTCTCAATCCCACTGCAAATAGTGACATCTTGTGGCTGTTTAAGTAACAATAACATGAAAGCATACATTTTATGGCAAGACTACTGCTAGCTTGACGCTTTAGGATCTCCTTAATAATTTAAATAAAAAGTAAACGAAAGCTAGTTCCACAAACATTAACCAAAAATATGACTTTGGTCGGCTGTGGTCCACTAATACTTTACTCACTATAGTGTTTGTGTATGGGCTAGGCTGACCAGTCCCGGGCCATGTTTTCAATCCAGGGTATCGGGATTGAAAAATGGTCAATCCCTGGATTCCTAGGATTGGTTTGTTTCCTTTGTAAACGCCCCCGACCCCATCCCCGCTCCGCCCTGTGCACATAACTTACCACCAGGGTACATGGGAGGGTGGGTGGGTAACTTCTTCATTTTAGTGAGCTCTGTGCGGCTGGCTGCGCAGCATGACCTCTGACTTCACATCAAGCTGCGCAGGGGGAGCCGGGCACTGTCTGAGCCTCCTGATGACGCTCCTGATGACGCTCAACGCTGCCCGGCATTAAAAAAAACAAAGGACCACCTGATCCCGAAATCCCCTGGAATTTGAGCTTCCAATCCCGGACGATTTTTGGCCTAAATCCCAGGATCCCGCCGATCCTGACTGGGAATTGCCCACCCTAATACTGGCCCTCATAACTTAATGCACTGCATGCTGAAGGGGGTTCGGCCACCAGTGATGTGCGGTGGGGTGAGGCAGAGCCTTTCCAGTCATACTAAAGTTTGGAGCAGAGTTTTGACTGTATAAAGTATATTAAAAATACAAAGAATATGTCAGAAACATCTTCTTTGTTTTATTCTAATAATTTTTATAGCCAAAACTCTGGAATAAAAAGTCTATGGTTGCTTCACCTGCTCATCTTTTCCGCACATCTCTGATTAAAACTCACCATATTTCCAGGAGTTTATACTGCTGCACCAGTGTATAATGCCCACATGTATATTCTGCTGCACCTGTGTATAATGGCCACATATATATACTGCTGCACCTGTGTATAATGCCCACATGTATATACTGCTGCACCTGTGTATAATGGCCACATGTATATACTGCTGCACCAGTGTATAATGCCCACATGTATATTCTGCTGCACCTGTGTATAATGCCCACATGTATATTCTGCTGCACCTGTGTATAATGGCCACATGTATATACTGCTGCACCTGTGTATAATGCCCACATGTATATACTGCTGCACCTGTGTATAATGGCCACATGTATATACTGCTGTTCCTGTGTATAATGGTCACATGTATATACTGCTGTTCCTGTGTATAATGCCCACATGTATATACTGCTGCACCTGTGTATAATGCCCACATGTATATACTGCTGTTCCTGTGTATAATGCCCACATGTATATACTGCTGCACCTGTGTATAATGCCCACATGTATATACTGCTGTTCTTGTGTATAATGCCCACATGTATATTCTGCTGCACCTGTGTATAATGGCCACATGTATATACTGCTGTTCCTGTGTATAATGCCCACATGTATATACTGCTGCACCTGTGTATAATGCCCACATGTATATTCTGCTGCACCTGTGTATAATGGCCACATGTATATACTGCTGCACCTGTGTGTAATGTCCACATGTATATACTGCTGCTCCTATGTATAATGCCCACATGTATATACTGCTGAACCTGTGTATAATGCCCACATGTATATACTGCTGCACCTGTGTATAATGCCCACATGTATATACTGCTGCACCTGTGTATAATGCCCACATGTATATACTGTTGCTCCTATGTATAATGCCCACATGTATATACTGCTGCACCTGTGTATAATGCCCACATGTATATTCTGCTGCACCTGTGTATAATGCCCACATGTATATACTGCTGCACCTGTGTATAATGCCCACATGTATATACTGCTGCTCCCGTGTATAATGGCCACATGTATATACTGCTGTTCCTGTGTATAATGCCCACATGTATATACTGCTGCACCTGTGTATAATGCCCACATGACCCTTTGGCTCATATATTGTGTGTAAATCTGGCTCTGGTACTAGCCAGTGCCTCCTGAGCAATTTACCTCACCGCACGTCCCTAGTGGTTACAGTGCCTTGGCAGTATGGTTGGACCTCCACGGAAGCATGTCCCCCCCACCGCAGACAGTGCAAGGGCTTGAGTACTGTGTATCCACTTCCCCTACTCTAAGTGCTCTCTGTTGCTGTTTGATCTCTTTCTATTGTGATTAATTTAAGACGTAAATGAAGGTAAATTAAGAAGTATTCTAGGAGGAAAATGTGAATGTTTAACTGAATAAAAGGGAAAAGTCCTAAAGTGGAAGTAGGTCGGATTTTCAGGTAATATTTATATTATTAACAACATCCTTCTCATTCCCTGGAACATGTACTGAAATGCAAAACGAGATCCAGACGCACATTAATGATTTTTCCTAAGACTGTGAAATAATAATTGCCCGTTGTAATTAGTGATGTGCACTGGAAATTTTTTGGGTTTTGGGTTTTGGATTCGGTTCCGCGGCCGTGTTTTGGATTCGGACGCGTTTTGGCAAAACCTCCCTGAAATTTTTTTGTCGGATTCGGGTGTTTTTTTACAAAAAAAACTCAAAAACAGCTTAAATCATAGAATTTGGGGGTCATTTTGATCCCATAGTATTATTAACCTCAATAACCATAATTTCCACTCATTTTCAGTCTATTCTGAACACCTCACACCTTACAATATTATTTTTAGTCCTAAAATTTGCACCGAGGTCGCTGGATGACTAAGCTAAGCGACCCAAGTGGCCGACACAAACACCTGGTCCATCTAGGAGTGGTACTGCAGTGTCAGACAGGATGGCACTTCAAAAAAATAGTCCCCAAACAGCACATGAAGCAAAGAAAAAAAGAGGCGCAATGAGGTAGCTGTGTGACTAAGCTAAGCGACCCAAGTGGCCGACACAAACACCTGGCCCATCTAGGAGTGGCACTGCAGTGTCAGACAGGATGGCACTTCAAAAAAATAGTCCCCAAACAGCACATGATGCAAAGAAAAAAAGAGGCGCAATGAGGTAGCTGTGTGACTAAGCTAAGCGACCCAAGTGGCCGACACAAACACCTGGCCCATCTAGGAGTGGCACTGCAGTGTCAGACAGGATGGCAGATTTAAAAATAGTCCCCAAACAGCACATGATGCAAAGAAAAAAAGAGGCGCAATAAGGTAGCTGTGTGACTAAGCTAAGCGACCCAAGTGGCCAACACAACCACCTGGCCCATCTAGGAGTGGCACTGCAGTGTCAGACAGGATGGCACTTCAAAAAAATAGTCCCCAAACAGCACATGATGCAAAGAAAAAAAGAGGCGCAATGAGGTAGCTGTGTGACTAAGCTAAGCGACCCAAGTGGCCGACACAAACACCTGGTCCATCTAGGAGTGGCACTGCAGTGTCAGACAGGATGGCAGATTTAAAAATAGTCCCCAAACAGCACATGATGCAAAGAAAAAGAGAGGTGCACCAAGGTCGCTGGATGGCTAAGCTAAGCGACACAAGTGGCCGACACAAACACCTGGCCCATCTAGGAGTGGCACTGCAGTTTTCTAGCGAGAGGATGAGTGCTTCCATCCTCATGTGAAGCTGAACCACTAGCCATGAACATAGGCCAGGGCCTCAGTCGTTCCTTGCCACTTCGTGTCGTAAATGGCACATTGGCAAGTTTACGCTTCTCCTCAGACGCTTTTAATTTAGATTTTTGGGTCATTTTACTGAACTTTTTTTTTTTGGATTTTACATGCTCTCTACTATGACATTGGGCATCGGCCTTGGCAGACGACGTTGATGGCATTTCATCGTCTCGGCCATGACTAGTGGCAGCAGCTTCAGCACGAGGTGGAAGTGGATCTTGATCTTTCCCTATTTTACCCTCCACATTTTTGTTCTCCATTTTTCAATGTGTGGAATTATATGCGAGTATCAATAGCAATGGCCTACTACTATATATACTGCGCATAACTGAAATGCACCACAGGTATGGATGGATAGTATACTTGACGACACAGAGGTAGGTAGAGCAGTGGCCTACTGTACTGTAATGCTATATATTATATACTGGTGGTCAGCAAACTGTGCAAAACTTAAATGCACCACAGGTATGGATGGATGGATAGTATACTTGACGACACAGAGGTAGGTAGAGCAGTGGCCTACTGTACCGTACTGCTATATATTATATACTGGTGGTCAGCAAACTGTGCAAAACTTAAATGCACCACAGTTATGGATGGATAGTATACTTGACGACACAGAGGTAGGTAGAGCAGTGGCCTACTGTACCGTACTGCTATATATTATATACTGGTGGTCAGCAAACTGTGCAAAACTGAAATGCACCACAGGTATGGATGGATAGTATACTTGACGACACAGAGGTAGGTAGAGCAGTGGCCTACTGTACTGTACTGCTATATATTATATACTGGTGGTCAGCAAACTGTGCAAAACTGAAATGCACCACAGGTATGGATGGATAGTATACTTGACGACACAGAGGTAGGTAGAGCAGTGGCCTACTGTACCGTAATGCTATATATTATATACTGGTGGTCAGCAAAATTATGCACTGTACTCCTACTATATACAGGTTGAGTATCCCATATCCAAATATTCCGAAATACGGAATATTCCGAAATACGGACGTTTTTGAAAGAGAGTGAGATAGTGAAACCTTTGTTTTTTGTTGGCTCAATGTACACAAACTTTGTTTAATACACAATGTTATTAAAAATATTGTATTAAATGACCTTTAGGCTGTGTGTATAAGGTGTATATGAAACATAAATGAATAGTGTGAATGTAGACACACTTTGTTTAATGCACAAAGTTATAAAAAATATTGTATAAACTATAAAATTACCTTCAGGCTGTGTGTATAAGGTGTATATGAAACATAAATGCATTCTGTGCTTATATTTAGGTCCCATCATCATGGTATCTCATTATGGTATGCAATTTTTCCAAAATACGGAAAAATCCGATATCCAAAATACCTCTGGTCCCAAGCATTTTGGATAAGGGATACTCAACCTGTACTACAATGCAGCACAGATATGGAGCGTTTTTCAGGCAGAGAACGTATAATACTGGTGGTCACTGGTCAGCAAAACTCTGCACTGTACTCCTCCTATATAATACTGCTGGTCCCCAGTCCCCACAATAAAGCAGTGTGAGCACAGATATATGCAGCACACTGAGCACAGATATGGAGCGTTTTTCAGGCAGACAACGTATACTGGTGGTCACTGGTCAGCAAAACTCTGCACTGTACTCCTCCTATATAATACTGCTGGTCCCCAGTCCCCACAATAAAGCAGTGTGAGCACAGATATATGCAGCACACTGAGTACAGATATGGAGCGTTTTTCAGGCAGACAACGTATACTGGTGGTCACTGGTCAGCAAAACTCTGCACTGTACTCTTCCTATATAATACTGCTGGTCCCCAGTCCCCACAATAAAGCAGTGTGAGCACAGATATATGCAGCACACTGAGCACAGATATGGAGCGTTTTTCAGGCAGACAACGTATAATACTGGTGGTCACTGGTCAGCAAAACTCTGCACTGTACTCCTCCTATAATACTGCTGGTCCCCAGAATAAAGATATTTGCACTGCAGCCCCCTGAAACAAAGTGAGAGTACGCCAGCCACGTCCTCTCACTATCATTTCCAATGCACGAGTGAAAAATGGCGGCGACGCGCGGCTCCTTATATAGAATCCGAATCTTGCGAGAATCCGACAGCGGGATGATGACGTTCGGGCGCGCTCGGGTTAACCGAGCAAGGCGGGAGGATCTGAGCATGCCTCGGACCCGTGTAAAAATAAGAATTTACTTACCGATAATTCTATTTCTCGTAGTCCGTAGTGGATGCTGGGAACTCCGTAAGGACCATGGGGAATAGCGGCTCCGCAGGAGACTGGGCACATCTAAAGAAAGCTTTAGGATCACCTGGTGTGCACTGGCTCCTCCCCCTATGACCCTCCTCCAAGCCTCAGTTAGGATACTGTGCCCGGACGAGCGTACACAATAAGGAAGGATTTTGAATCCCGGGTAAGACTCATACCAGCCACACCAATCACACTGTACAACTTGTGATCTGAACCCAGTTAACAGCATGATAATAGAGGAGCCTCTAGAAAAGATGGCTCACTACAACAATAACCCGAATTTTTTGGTAACAATAATTATGTACCAGTATTGCAGACAATCCGCACTTGGGATGGGCGCCCAGCATCCACTACGGACTACGAGAAATAGAATTATCGGTAAGTAAATTCTTATTTTCTCTGACGTCCTAGTGGATGCTGGGAACTCCGTAAGGACCATGGGGATTATACCAAAGCTCCCAAACGGGCGGGAGAGTGCGGATGACTCTGCAGCACCGAATGAGAGAACTCCAGGTCCTCCTCAGTCAAGATATTAAATTTGTAGAATTTTACAAACGTATTTGCTCCTGACCAAGTAACTGCTCGGCAAAGTTGTAAAGCCGAGACCCCTCGGGCAGCTGCCCAAGATGAGCCCACCTTCCTTGTGGAGTGGGCATTTTAAGATTTTTGGCTGTGGCAGGCCTGCCACAGAATGTGCAAGCTGAATTGTACTACAAATCCAACGAGCAATCGTCTGCTTAGAAGCAGAAGCACCCAGTTTGTTGGGTGCATACAGGATAAACAGCGAGTCAGATTTTCTGACTCCAGCCGTCCTGGAAACATGTATTTTCAGGGTCCTGACCACGTCAAGCAACTTGGAATCCTCCAAGTCCTTAGTAGCCGCAGGTACCACAATAGGTTGGTTCATGTGAAATGCAGAAACCACCTTAGGTAGAAAATTTGAGGACGAGTCCTCAATTCTGTCCTTTCAGAATGAACTATTAAGTAAGGGCTTTTATATGATAAAGCCGCCAATTCTGACACCCGCCTGGCTGAAACCAGGGCCAACTCGTCACTTCCATGTGAGATATTTTAAGTCCACAGTGGTGAGTGGTTCAAACCAATGTGACTTTAGGAAAACTCAACACAACATTGAGATCCCCAAGGTGCCACTGGAGGCACAAAAGGAGACTGTATATGCAGTACCCCTTTTACAAATGTCTGAACTTCAGGCACTGAAGCCAGTTCTTTTTGGAAGAAAATCGACAGGGCCGAAATTTGAACCTTAATGGACCCTAATTTTAGGCCCATAGACAGTCCTGTTTGCAGGAAATGGAGGAAACGACCCAGTTGAAATTCCTCTGTAGGGGCCTTCTTGGCCTCACCCCACGCAACATATTTTCGCCAAATGCGGTGATAATGTTTTGCGGTTACGTCTTTCCTGGCCTTGACCAGGGTAGGGATCTTCAGGATCCGGCGTTCAACCGCCATGCCGTCAAACGCAGCCGCGGTAAGTCTTGGAACAGACAAGGCCCTTGCTGGAGCAGGTCCTTTCTTAGAGGTAGAGGCCACGGTTCGTCCGTGAGCATCTCTTGAAGTTCCGGATACCAAGTCCTTCTTGGCCAATCCGGAACCACGAGTATAGTTCTTACTCCTCTCCTTCTTATGATTCTCAGTACTTTTGGTATGAGGGGCAGAGGAGGGAACCCATACACTGACTGGTACACCCACGGTGTTACCAGAGCGTCCACCGCTATTGCCTGAGGGTCCCTTGACCTGGCGCAATATCTGTCTAGTTTTTTGTTTAGACGGGACGCCATTATGTCCACCTTTTGTTTTTCCCAACGGTTTACAATCAGGTGGAAGACTTCTGGGTGAAGTCCCCACTCTCCCGGGTGAAGGTCGTGTCTGCTGAGGAAGTCTGCTTCCCAGTTGTCCACTCCCGGAATGAACACTGCTGACAGTGCTATCACATGATTTTCCGCCCAGCGAAAATCCTTGCAGCTTCTGCCATTGCCCTCCTGCTTCTCGTGCCGCCCTGTCTGTTTACGTGGGCGACTGACGTGATGTTGTCCGATTGGATCAATCCCGCCTGACCCTGAAGCAGGGGTTTCGCTTGACTTAGGGCATTGTAAATGGCCCTTAGTTCCAGAATGTTTTTTATGAAGAGATGTCTCCAGGCTTGACCATAAGCCCTGGAAATTCCTTCCCTGTGTGACTGCTCCCCAGCCTCGCAGGCTGGCATCCGTGGCCACCAGGACCCAGTCCCGAATGCCGAATCTGCGGCCCTCTAGAAGATGAGCACTCTGCAACCACCACAGGAGGGATACCCTTGTCCCTGGTGACAGGGTTATCCGCTGAAGCATCTGAAGATGCGACCCGGACCATTTGTCCAGAAGGTTCCACTGTGCGTGGAATCTGCCGAATGGGATTGCTTCGTAGGAAGCCACCATTTTTACCCAGAACCCTTGTGCATTGATGCACTGAGACTTGGTTCGGTTTTAGGAGGTTCCTGACTAGCTCGGATAACTCCCTGGCTTTTTTCTTCTTTCTGGACTATGTCCAGAATCATCCCTAGGAACAGAAGACAAGTCGTCGGAACCAGCTGCGATTTTTGGAATATTGAAAATCCAATCGTGCTGCCGCAACACTACCTGATATAGTGCTACACCGATCTCCAACTGTTCCCTGGATCTTACCCTTATCAGGGAATCGCCCAAGTAAAGGATAACTAAAATTCCCTTCCTTCGAAGGAATATCATCATTTCGGTCATTACTTCAGTAAAGACCCGGGGTGCCGTGGACCATCCCTACGGCAGCGTCCGAACTGATACAGTTCTGTACCATAACCTGAAATACCCTTGGTGAGAAGGGTAAATTTTGACATGAAGGTAAGCCTCCTTGATGTCCCGAGACATCATGTAGTCCCCTTCTTCCAGGTTTGCAATCACTGCTCTGAGTGACTCAATTTTGAATTTGAACCTCTGTATGCAAGTGTTCAAAGATTTTAGATTTTAGATTTTAAAATCGGTCTCACCGAGCCGTCTGGCTTCGGTACCACAATAGTGTAGAATAATACCCCGTTCCCTGTTGCAGGAGGGGTACCTTGATTATCACCTGCTGGGAATACAGCTTGTGAATGGCTTCCAAAACTGCCTCCCTGTCAGCGGGAGACGTCGGTAAAACAGACTTTTGGAAACGGCGAGGGGAATACGTCTCGAATTCCAATTTGTACCCCTGAAATATTATCTGAAGGATCCAGGGGTCTACTTGCGAGTGAGCCCACTGCGCACTGAAATTCATTGAGAACGGGACCCCACCGTGCCTGAATTTGTAAAGCCCTAGCGTCATACTGAGGGCTTGGCAGCGGCGGAAAAGGGTTTCTGTTCCTTGGAACTGGCTGATCTCTGCAGCCATTTTCCTCTCCCTCTGTCACGAGCAGAAAAGAGGAACCCTTTTGTCCGCTTGCCAACCAGGACTGCGCCTGATAATACGGCGTCTTATTTTGAGAGGCGACTTGGGGTACATCCCCTCTTTTAAGGCAATACTTCCAAATGCCGTTTGGAATCCGCATCACCTGACCACTTTACTGGAATAATTGGACAACGCACTTATACTTGATGCCAGTCGGCAAATATTCCGCTGTGCATCCTGCATATATAGAAAAGCATCTTTTAATTGCTCTATAGGCAATAATATACTGTCCTTATCTAGGATATCATATTTCCAGTCAGGGAATCCGACCACGCCAACCCAGCACTGCACATCCAGGCTGAGGCGATTGCTGGTCGCAGTATAACACCAGTATGTGTGTAAATACATTTTAGGATACGCTCCTGCTTTCTATCAGCAGGATCCTTAAGGGCGGCCATCTCAGGAGAGGGTAGAGCCCTTGTTTTTACAAGCGTGTGAGCGCTTTATCCACCCTAGGGGGTGTTTCCCAACGCACCCTAACCTCTGGCGGGAAAAGGTATACTGCCAATAACTTTTTAGAAAATATCAATTGTTATCGGGGGGAAACCCACGCATCATCACACACCTCATTTTATTTCTCAGATTCAGGAAAACTACAGGAAGTTTTTCCTCACCAAACATAATACCCCTTTTTTTGGTGGTATTCATATTATCAGAAAAGTGTAAACTTTTTCCATTGCCTCAATCATGCAATGTGTGGCCCTATTGGAAATCACGGTTGTCTCTTCACCGTCGACACAGGAGTCAGTACCCCTGTCGGCGTCTGTATCTGAGGTAACGGGCGCTTTAGGGCCCCTGTATGAGACGTCTGGACATGCACAAGCTGAGTAGCCGGCTGTCTCATGTCAACCACTGTCTTTTATACAAAGCTGACACTGTCACGCAATTTCAACAGTACATCCACTCAGGTGTCGACCCCCTAGGGGGTGACAACACAATTTCAGACACTCTACTCCGTCTCCTTATGATTTTTCTCCTCATACATGTCGACACCAACGTACCGACACACAGCACACACACAGGGAATGCTCTGATAGAGGACAGGACCCCACTAGCCCTTTGGGGAGACAGAGGGAGAGTTTGCCAGCACACACCAGAGCGCTATATATATACAGGGATAACCTTATATAAGTGTTTTTCCCTTTATAGCTGCTGTATTGTTATATACTGCGCCTAATTTGTGCCCCCCTCTCTTTTTTAACCCCTTTCTGTAGTGTAGTGACTGCAGGGGAGAGCCAGGGAGCTTCCCTCCAACTGAGCTGTGAGGGAAAATGGCGCCAGTGTGCTGAGGAGATAGGCTCCGCCCCTTTCTCGGCGTCCTTATCATCCTTTTTGTTTTGGCAGGGGTTAAATGCATCCATATAGCCCAGGAGTTATATGTGATGCATTTATTTTAGCCATATAAGGTTTTTTTTTTTTTATCGATTTATTGCGTCTCAGGGCGCTGCCCCCCCCAGCGCCCTGCACCCTCAGTGACCGGAGTGTGAAGTGTGCTGAGAGCAATGGCGCACAGCTGCGGTGCTGTGCGCTACCTTATCTGAAGACAGGATCGTCTTCTGCCGCCGATTTTTCCGGACCTCTTCGCTCTTCTGGCTCTGTAAGGGGGACGGCGGCGCGGCTCCGGTGACCCATCCAGGCTGAACCTGTGATCGTCCCTCTGGAGCTAATCTCCAGTAGCCTAAGAAGCCCAATCCACTCTGCACGCAGGTGAGTTCGCTTCTTCTCCCCTTAGTCCCTCGATGCAGTGAGCCTGTTGCCAGCAGGTCTCACTGAAAATAATAAACCTAAACTAAAACTTTCACAAAGAGCTCAGGAGAGCCCCTAGTGTGCACCCTTCTCGTCGGGCACAGAAATCTAACTGAGGCTTGGAGGAGGGTCATAGGGGGAGGAGCCAGTGCACACCAGGTGATCCTAAAGCTTTCTTTAGATGTGCCCAGTCTCCTGCGGAGCCGCTATTCCCCATGGTCCTTACGGAGTTCCCAGCATCCACTAGGACGTCAGAGAAATGGGTGAAGTTCGGGGGGGTTCGGATTCCGAGGAACCGAACCCGCTCATCTCTACTTGTAATCCTCTTTCAGGACCAGTAGAGGCAAATCTGCACATAGGAACCCATGCAGAAATGAATGTACGCCTGCTTGTGGGGGGAACCTTGGTCCAGAACTGAGTGTCCACAAGTATGGGGGAAGCAGAGATGTCACATTTATACTTGCGACTCAAGGGGCTGCAACTGGGTGTTCTAACGTATGTAACATTCAGTGAAAGTGTCACCCGCATTCCGGGCTGGGCAGAGCTGGGCTAAAGGGTAAATACGCTTTAGACTAATATTTTGCACAAAGGGCAGGTATAATGCCAGTGCGTACTGATAATGATGGTGGCTATGAAATCAAACATACAGATAGCGGCAGTGCATACCCACTGCATATGGGTGAATTTACAGGGGCAAACTCAGGATTTCTGGCGGGGGCTTGTAAATGTCACATTGTAGAGCAATTGTTGCCAGCCCATGAAAGATGCATAATTTGTATGTAACAAGCTAAAGTCTTCCCCAAATAAAGTGCAGTTTATGTAACACAGTACTTCAGACATATGGAGGCCAAATGACCGGGATCCGGTCTCTTGGTCGACAGTAACTAGGTCGACCACTATTGGTCGACAGTAACTAGGTCGACAGGGTCTCTAGGTCGACAGGTCAAAAGGTCGACATGAGTTTTTCACAATTTTTTTCTTTTTTTTTTAACCTTTTTCATATTTAACAATCCACGCGGACTACGATTGGGAATAGGAACCGAAGCATGGTCATGCGAGGGGACACGGTGCACTAACTGGGTTTGCCAGTCACTGTACGGAGCAAACGACACAAACCCCCCCATCAAAAACTCATGTCGACCTTTTGACCTGTCGACCTACTACTGTCGACCAATAGTGGTCGACCTAGTTACTGTCGACCTTGCATACCACACCCCAAATAACCATGGTAAGCAACTTAGCACATTCTCTCTGTGGCACAATGACTGAGCAGTCAGATCCACACACACGCAATAGATTTGGTAGAAAATTCAGCTGGCACTGAGCACGTGCAGCAGCTTCATTCCACCCTTTATACTGCATGTAGTGGACACTGGCCAGGCTGTGAGGAAGGGGGGTTTCTGGGTATCTGGAACCCCCCCCCATGTGTTTACGATATCCGCAATTAGTTCCATGCAGTGTAATGTAGGAGCCATTGCGACTGACTTGCCTTTAGCTCGGGTGTGGTGTAGCACATAGACAGTTAAAAGATAGACAGTCATGAGGTAGACACCATATGGTCGACAGTCAAAAGATAGACAGGGTAAAAAAGTCAGATAGGGTCAAAAGTCCAACAGGGTCAAAAGTCAGACAGGGTCATAAGTCAGACAGGGTCATAAGTCAGACACAAAAAAATAATTATTTTTTTGTGTTTTTAAACATTTTAACCCAAATTTGGTGAAATTCGTCCCTTCGCAGGCTCACTATGCTCGCCACTCAATAAAAAGTCTATGGTTGCTTCACCTGCTCATCTTTTCCGCACATCTCTGATTAAAACTCACCAAATTTTCAGGAGTTTATACTGCTGCACCAGTGTATAATGCCCACATGTATATTCTGCTGCACCTGTGTATAATGGCCACATATATATACTGCTGCACCTGTGTATAATGCCCACATGTATATACTGCTGCACCTGTGTAAAATGGCCACATGTATATACTGCTGCACCAGTGTATAATGCCCACATGTATATTCTGCTGCACCTGTGTATAATGCCCACATGTATATTCTGCTGCACCTGTGTATAATGGCCACATGTATATACTGCTGCACCTGTGTATAATGCCCACATGTATATACTGCAGCACCTGTGTATAATGGCCACATGTATATACTGCTGTTCCTGTGTATAATGGCCACATGTATATACTGCTGTTCCTGTGTATAATGCCCACATGTATATACTGCTGCACCTGTGTATAATGCCCACATGTATATACTGCTGTTCCTGTGTATAATGCCCACATGTATATACTGCTGCACCTGTGTATAATGCCCACATGTATATACTGCTGTTCTTGTGTATAATGCCCACATGTATATTCTGCTGCACCTGTGTATAATGGCCACATGTATATACTGCTGTTCCTGTGTATAATGCCCACATGTATATACTACTGCACCTGTGTATAATGCCCACATGTATATTCTGCTGCACCTGTGTATAATGGCCACATGTATATACTGCTGCACCTGTGTATAATGCCCACATGTATATACTGCTGCTCCTATGTATAATGCCCACATGTATATACTGCTGAACCTGTGTATAATGCCCACATGTATATACTGCTGCACCTGTGTATAATGCCCACATGTATATACTGCTGCACCTGTGTATAATGCCCACATGTATATACTGTTGCTCCTATGTATAATGCCCACATGTATATACTGCTGCACCTGTGTATAATGCCCACATGTATATTCTGCTGCACCTGTGTATAATGCCCACATGTATATACTGCTGCACCTGTGTATAATGCCCACATGTATATACTGCTGCTCCCGTGTATAATGGCCACATGTATATACTGCTGTTCCTGTGTATAATGCCCACATGTATATACTGCTGCACCTGTGTATAATGCCCACATGACCCTTTGGCTCATATATTGTGTGTAAATCTGGCTCTGGTACTAGCCAGTGCCTCCTGAGCAATTTACCTCACCGCACGTCCCTAGTGGTTACAGTGCCTTGGCAGTATGGTTGGACCTCCACGGAAGCATGTCCCCCCCACCGCAGACAGTGCAAGGGCTTGAGTACTGTGTATCCACTTCCCCTACTCTAAGTGCTCTCTGTTGCTGTTTGATCTCTTTCTATTGTGATTAATTTAAGACGTAAATGAAGGTAAATTAAGAAGTATTCTAGGAGGAAAATGTGAATGTTTAACTGAATAAAAGGGAAAAGTCCTAAAGTGGAAGTAGGTCGGATTTTCATGTAATATTTATATTATTAACAACAAGCCTTCTCATTCCCTGGAACATCTACTGAAATGCAAAACGAGATGCAGACGCACATTAATGATTTTTCCTAAGACTGTGAAATAATAATTGCCCGTTGTAATTAGTGATGTGCACCGGAAATTTTTTGGGTTTTGTGTTTTGGATTCGGTTCCGCGGCCGTGTTTTGGATTCGGACGCGTTTTGGCAAAACCTCCCTGAAATTTTTTTGTCGGATTCGGGTGTTTTTTTACAAAAAAAACTCAAAAACAGCTTAAATCATAGAATTTGGGGGTCATTTTGATCCCATAGTATTATTAACCTCAATAACCATAATTTCCACTCATTTTCAGTCTATTCTGAACACCTCACACCTCACAATATTATTTTTAGTCCTAAAATTTGCACGAGGTCGCTGGATGATTAAGCTAAGCGACCCAAGTGGCCGACACAAACACCTGGTCCATCTAGGAGTGGCACTGCAGTGTCAGACAGGATGGCACTTCAAAAAAATAGTCCCCAAACAGCACATGAAGCAAAGAAAAAAAGAGGCGCAATGAGGTAGCTGTGTGACTAAGCTAAGCGACCCAAGTGGCCGACACAAACACCTGGCCCATCTAGGAGTGGCACTGCAGTGTCAGACAGGATGGCACTTCAAAAAAATAGTCCCCAAACTGCACATGATGCAAAGAAAAAAAGAGGCGCAATGAGGTAGCTGTGTGACTAAGCTAAGTGACCCAAGTGGCCGACACAAACACCTGGCCCATCTAGGAGTGGCACTGCAGTGTCAGACAGGATGGCAGATTTAAAAATAGTCCCCAAACAGCACATGATGCAAAGAAAAAAAGAGGCGCAATGAGGTGGCTGTGTGACTAAGCTAAGCGACCCAAGTGGCTGACACAAACACCTGGCCCATCTAGGAGTGGCACTGCAGTGTCAGACAGGATGGCACTTCAAAAAAATAGTCCCCAAACAGCACATGATGCAAAGAAAAAAAGAGGCGCAATGAGGTAGCTGTGTGACTAAGCTAAGTGACCCAAGTGGCCGACACAAACACCTGGCCCATCTAGGAGTGGCACTGCAGTGTCAGACAGGATGGCAGATTTAAAAATAGTCCCCAAACAGCACATGATGCAAAGAAAAAAAGAGGCGCAATGAGGTAGCTGTGTGACTAAGCTAAGCGACCCAAGTGGCGAACACAAACACCTGGCCCATCTAGGAGTGGCACTGCAGTGTCAGACAGGATGGCACTTCAAAAAAAAAGTCCCCAAACAGCACATGAAGCAAAGAAAAAAAGAGGCGCAATGAGGTAGCTGTGTGACTAAGCTAAGCGACCCAAGTGGCCGACACAAACACCTGGCCCATCTAGGAGTGGCACTGCAGTGTCAGACAGGATGGCACTTCTAAAAAATAGTCCCCAAACAGCACATGATGCAAATAAAAAAAGAGGCGCAATGATGTAGCTGTGTGACTAAGCTAAGCGACCCAAGTGGCCGACACAAACACCTGGCCCATCTAGGAGTGGCACTGCAGTGTCAGACAGGATGGCAGATTTAAAAATAGTCCCCAAACAGCACATGATGCAAAGAAAAAAAGAGGCGCAATGAGGTAGCTGTGTGACTAAGCTAAGCGACCCAAGTGGCCGACACAAACACCTGGCCCATCTAGGAATGGCACTGCAGTGTCAGACAGGATGGCACTTCAAAAAAATAGTCCCCAAACAGCACATGATGCAAAGAAAAAAAGAGGCGCAATGAGGTAGCTGTGTGACTAAGCTAAGCGACCCAAGTGGCCGACACAAACACCTGGCCCATCTAGGAGTGGCACTGCAGTGTCAGACAGGATGGCAATTCTAAAAAATAGTCCCTAAACAGCACATGATGCAAAGAAAAAAAGAGGCGCAATGATGAAGCTGTGTGACTAAGCTAAGCGACCCAAGTGGCCGACACAAACACCTGGCCCATCTAGGAGTGGCACTGCAGTTTTCTAGCGAGAGGATGAGTGCTTCCATCCTCATGTGAAGCTGAACCACTAGCCATGAACATAGGCCAGGGCCTCAGTCGTTCCTTGCCACTTCGTGTCGTAAATGGCACATTGGCAAGTTTACGCTTCTCCTCAGACGCTTTTAATTTAGATTTTTGGGTCATTTTACTGAACTTTTGTTTTTTGGATTTTACATGCTCTCTACTATGACATTGGGCATCGGCCTTGGCAGACGACGTTGATGGCATTTCATCGTCTCGGCCATGACTAGTGGCAGCAGCTTCAGCACGAGGTGGAAGTGGATCTTGATCTTTCCCTATTTTACCCTCCACATTTTTGTTCTCCATTTTTCAATGTGTGGAATTATATGCCAGTATCAATAGCAATGGCCTACTACTATATATACTGCGCATAACTGAAATGCACCACAGGTATGGATGGATAGTATACTTGACGACACAGAGGTAGGTAGAGCAGTGGCCTACTGTACCGTAATGCTATATATTATATACTGGTGGTCAGCAAACTGTGCAAAACTTAAATGCACCACAGGTATGGATGGATAGTATACTTGACGACACACAGAGGTAGGTAGAGCAGTGGCCTACTGTACCGTACTGCTATATATTATATACTGGTGGTCAGCAAACTGTGCAAAACTTAAATGCACCACAGGTATGGATGGATAGTATACTTGACGACACACAGAGGTAGGTAGAGCAGTGGCCTACTGTACCGTACTGCTATATATTATATACTGGTGGTCAGCAAACTGTGCAAAACCTAAATGCACCACAGGTATGGATGGATAGTATACTTGACGACACAGAGGTAGGTAGAGCAGTGGCCTACTGTACCGTACTGCTATATATTATATACTGGTGGTCAGCAAACTGTGCAAAACTGAAATGCACCACAGGTATGGATGGATAGTATACTTGACGACACACAGAGGTAGGTAGAGCAGTGGCCTACTGTACCGTACTGCTATATATTATATACTGGTGGTCAGCAAACTGTGCAAAACCTAAATGCACCACAGGTATGGATGGATAGTATACTTGACGACACAGAGGTAGGTAGAGCAGTGGCCTACTGTACCGTACTGCTATATATTATATACTGGTGGTCAGCAAACTGTGCAAAACTGAAATGCACCACAGGTATGGATGGATAGTATACTTGACGACACAGAGGTAGGTAGAGCAGTGGCCTACTGTACCGTACTGCTATATATTATATACTGGTGGTCAGCAAACTGTGCAAAACTGAAATGCACCACAGGTATGGATGGATAGTATACTTGACGACACAGAGGTAGGTAGAGCAGTGGCCTTCTGTACCGTACTCCTATATATTATATACTGGTGGTCAGCAAAATTATGCACTGTACTCCTACTATATACAGGTTGAGTATCCCATATCCAAATATTCCGAAATACGGACGTTTTTGAAAGAGAGTGAGATAGTGAAACCTTTGTTTTTTGTTGGCTCAATGTACACAAACTTTGTTTAATACACAATGTTATTAAAAATATTGTATTAAATGACCTTTAGGCTGTGTGTATAAGGTGTATATGAAACATAAATGAATAGTGTGAATGTAGACACACTTTGTTTAATGCACAAAGTTATAAAAAATATTGTATAAAATTACCTTCAGGCTGTGTGTATAAGGTGTATATGAAACATAAATGCATTCTGTGCTTATATTTAGGTCCCATCATCATGGTATCTCATTATGGTATGCAATTATTCCAAAATACGGAAAAATCCGATATCCAAAATACCTCTGGTCCCAAGCATTTTGGATAAGGGATACTCAACCTGTACTACAATGCAGCACAGATATGGAGCGTTTTTCAGGCAGAGAACGTATAATACTGGTGGTCACTGGTCAGCAAAACTCTGCACTGTACTCCTCCTATATAATACTGCTGGTCCCCAGTCCCCACAATAAAGCAGTGTGAGCACAGATATATGCAGCACACTGAGCACAGATATGGAGCGTTTTTCAGGCAGACAACGTATACTGGTGGTCACTGGTCAGCAAAACTCTGCACTGTACTCCTCCTATATAATATTGCTGGTCCCCAGTCCCCACAATAAAGCAGTGTGAGCACAGATATATGCAGCACACTGAGTACAGATATGGAGCGTTTTTCAGGCAGACAACGTATACTGGTGGTCACTGGTCAGCAAAACTCTGCACTGTACTCTTCCTATATAATACTGCTGGTCCCCAGTCCCCACAATAAAGCAGTGTGAGCACACATATATGCAGCACACTGAGCACAGATATGGAGCGTTTTTCAGGCAGAGAACGTATAATACTGGTGGTCACTGGTCAGCAAAACTCTGCACTGTACTCCTCCTATAATACTGCTGGTCTCCAGAATAAAGATATTTGCACTGCAGCCCCCTGAAACAAAGTGAGAGTACGCCAGCCACGTCCTCTCACTATCATTTCCAATGCACGAGTGAAAAATGGCGGCGACGCGCGGCTCCTTATATAGAATCCGAATCTTGCGAGAATCCGACAGCGGGATGATGACGTTCGGGCGCGCTCGGGTTAACCGAGCAAGGCGGGAGGATCCGAGTATGCCTCGGACCCGTGTAAAATGGGTGAAGTTCGGGGGGGTTCGGATTCCGAGGAACCGAACCCGCTCATCTCTACTTGTAATCCTCTTTCAGGACCAGTAGAGGCAAATCTGCACATAGGAACCCATGCAGAAATGAATGTACGCCTGCTTGTGGGGGGAACCTTGGTCCAGAACTGAGTGTCCACAAGTATGGGGGAAGCAGAGATGTCACATTTATACTTGCGACTCAAGGGGCTGCAACTGGGTGTTCTAACGTATGTAACATTCAGTGAAAGTGTCACCCGCATTCCGAGCTGGGCAGAGCTGGGCTAAAGGGTAAATACGCTTTAGACTAATATTTTGCACAAAGGGCAGGTATAATGCCAGTGCGTACTGATAATGATGGTGGCTATGAAATCAAACATACAGATAGCGGCAGTGCATACCCACTGCATATGGGTGAATTTACAGGGGCAAACTCAGGATTTCTGGCGGGGGCTTGTAAATGTCACATTGTAGAGCAATTGTTGCCAGCCCATGAAAGATGCATAATTTGTATGTAACAAGCTAAAGTCTTCCCCAAATAAAGTGCAGTTTATGTAACACAGTACTTCAGACATATGCAGGTCAAATGACCGGGATCCGGTCTCTTGGTCGACAGTAACTAGGTCGACCACTATTGGTCGACAGTAACTAGGCCGACAGGGTCTCTAGGTCGACAGGTCAAAAGGTCGACATGAGTTTTTCACAATTTTTTTCTTTTTTTTAACCTTTTTCATATTTAACAATCCACGCGGACTACGATTGGGAATAGGAACCGAAGCATGGTCATGCGAGGGGACACGGTGCACTAACTGGGCTTCCCAGTCACTGTACGGAGCAAACGACACAAACCCCCCCATCAAAAACTCATGTCGACCTTTTGACCTGTCGACCTACTACTGTCGACCAATAGTGGTCGACCTAGTTACTGTCGACCTTGCATAAAACACCCCAAATGACCATGGTAAGCAACTTAGCACATTCTCTCTGTGGCACAATGACTGAGCAGTCAGATCCACACACACGCAATAGATTTGGTAGAAAATTCAGCTGGCACTGAGCACGTGCAGCAGCTTCATTCCACCCTTTATACTGCATGTAGTGGACACTGGCCAGGCTGTGGGGAAGGGGGGTTTCTGGGTATCTGGAACTCCCCCATGTGTTTACGATATCCGCAATTAGTTCCATGCAGTGTAATGTAGGAGCCATTGCGACTGACTTGCCTTTAGCTCGGGTGTGGTGTAGCACATAGACAGTTAAAAGATAGACAGTCATGAGGTAGACACCATATGGTCGACAGTCAAAAGATAGACAGGGTAAAAAAGTCAGATAGGGTCAAAAGTCCAACAGGGTCAAAAGTCAGACAGGGTCATAAGTCAGACAGGGTCATAAGTCAGACACAAAAAAATAATTATTTTTTTGTGTTTTTAAACATTTTAACCCAAATTTGGTGAAATTCGTCCCTTCGCAGGCTCACTATGCTCGCCACTTTTGACTGTCTGACTTTTGACCCTGCCTGACTTTTTACTGTCGACCATATGGTGTGTACCTAATGACTGTCTATCTTTTAACTGTCTATCTATAGACAGGAACCCCTTTAGCTCTGCATTGGTTCCAGTATATTATGTGGTAGCTTTATTTTCATGCTTTAAATACAAGAGACAAAACAAGGCAGCACCATGATCAGGGCCGTCTTTTCGTATGGGCTCATTGGGCACTTGCCCAAGGGCTCCAGGAGTATAAGGGCCCTAGGCTGATAGCTGATGGTCCCCTCTTTACAGGGGTACCAGATTTTTTAAAATTGGACCTGGGAAACCGGAGATAGCTTACTTCATAGCAGTGGTCCCCATCCAAGCCTGTTAATTGCTCTTCCCAGCCACATATCTCGGGTTCTGTTTAATTTATAGGTTTTCTGAGGGTATATGCCGAAAGTTGGGACTCTCCCCTTTTGGTGAACACTAGCAGCTTTTCTCTACTATACCCAGAACCAGAGAGATCAGCCTTCCAGCAGCTGGTCCCTGCTCCAGCTCCACACGCCTGGCATGCAGTTTTATATTTTCTATGATGGATTGCTCTGGCTCTTGAACTCTAATCCCCAAGTCCACAGCACCTCCTGACAGGACGGACTCTAGTGTTTTATCCCATTCAAAGCTAAGAAATCTATTTCCAGGAACTGGAGATATCTGCAGTCAACCAGGCTGCCCTCCCTACGGAAAATCTTTAACGTATTTTTACGTAATTTTTTACTGTTTTAAGTGAGCGGATTCGGTTTTACTCGGTTTTACTCGGTTCTCAAAACCGAATCTTATTGGCTATCCAAAACACGTGACATCCGTGAGCCAATTAGATGCCGTTTTGAGAACCGAGTAAAACCGAGTAAAACCGAACCCGCTCATCTCTGGTTTTAACGTATGCCAGTGCTTTTTGAGGTCTTCATGCTGTCCAGGCCCCCCCCCCCCCTGCAGTGCCGTGTAATGTGTGGGAGCATGGCGCGCAGCGCGGCCGCTGTGCGGTACCTAAAACGCGTCTTCTGCCGTCACTGAAGTTAGAGATGAGCGGGTTCGGTTTCTCTGAATCCGAACCCGCCAGAACTTCATGGTTTTTTTCACGGATCCGAGCAGACTCGGATCCTCCCGCCTTGCTCGGTTAACCTGAGCGCGCCCGAACGTCATCATGACGCTGTCGGATTCTCGCGAGACTCGGATTCTATATAAGGAGCCGCGCGTCGCCGCCATTTTCACACGTGCATTGAGATTGATAGGGAGAGGACGTGGCTGGCGTCCTCTCCATTTAGATTAGGGTTGAGAGAGAGAGAGAGAGATTGACCTGAGGCTGTGATACTGTAGAAGAGAGTGCAGAGTTTAGTGACTGACGACCACAGTGACCACCAGACAGTGCAGTTGTTTGTTTTATTTAATATATCCGTTCTCTGCCTGAAAAAAACGATACACACAGTGACTCAGTCACATACCATATCTGTGTGCACTGCTCAGCCCAGTGTGCTGCATCAATGTATATATATATCTGACTGTGCTCAGCTCACACAGCTTATAATTGTGGGGGAGACTGGGGAGCACTGCAGTGCCAGTTATAGGTTATAGCAGGAGCCAGGAGTACATAATATTATATTAAAATTAAACAGTGCACACTTTTGCTGCAGGAGTGCCACTGCCAGTGTGACTAGTGACCAGTGACCTGACCACCAGTATATATAATATTAGTAGTATACTATCTCTTTATCAACCAGTCTATATTAGCAGCAGACACAGTACAGTGCGGTAGTTCACGGCTGTGGCTACCTCTGTGTCGGCACTCGGCAGCCCGTCCATAATTGTATATACCACCTAACCGTGGTTTTTTTTTCTTTCTTTATAGTCATACTAGTTACGAGTATACTATCTCTTTATCAACCAGTCTATATTAGCAGCAGACACAGTACAGTGCGGTAGTTCACGGCTGTGGCTACCTCTGTGTCGGCACTCGGCAGCCCGTCCATAATTGTATATACCACCTAACCGTGGTTTTTTTTTTCTTTCTTTATACATACATACTAGTTACGAGTATACTATCTCTTTATCAACCAGTCTATATTAGCAGCAGACACAGTACAGTGCGGTAGTTCACGGCTGTGGCTACCTCTGTGTCGGCACTCGGCAGCCCGTCCATAATTGTATATACCACCTAACCGTGGTTTTTTTTTCTTTCTTTATACATACATACTAGTTACGAGTATACTATCTCTTTATCAACCAGTCTATATTAGCAGCAGACACAGTACAGTGCGGTAGTTCACGGCTGTGGCTACCTCTGTGTCGGCACTCGGCAGCCCGTCCATAATTGTATATACCACCTAACCGTGGTTTTTTTTTCTTTCTTTATACATACATACTAGTTACGAGTATACTATCTCTTTATCAACCAGTCTATATTAGCAGCAGACACAGTACAGTGCGGTAGTTCACGGCTGTGGCTACCTCTGTGTCGGCACTCGGCAGCCCGTCCATAATTGTATATACCACCTAACCGTGGTTTTTTTTTCTTTCTTTATACATACATACTAGTTACGAGTATACTATCTCTTTATCAACCAGTCTATATATTAGCAGCAGACACAGTACAGTGCGGTAGTTCATGGCTGTGGCTACCTCTGTGTCGGCACTCGGCAGCCCGTCCATAATTGTATATACCACCTAACCGTGGTTTTTTTTTCTTTCTTTATACATACATACTAGTTACGAGTATACTATCTCTTTATCAACCAGTCTATATATTAGCAGCAGACACAGTACAGTGCGGTAGTTCACGGCTGTGGCTACCTCTGTGTCGGCACTCGGCAGCCCGTCCATAATTGTATATACCACCTAACCGTGGTTTTTTTTTCTTTCTTTATACATACATACTAGTTACGAGTATACTATCTCTTTATCAACCAGTCTATATTAGCAGCAGACACAGTACAGTGCGGTAGTTCACGGCTGTGGCTACCTCTGTGTCGGCACTCGGCAGCCCGTCCATAATTGTATATACCACCTAACCGTGGTTTTTTTTTCTTTCTTTATACATACATACTAGTTACGAGTATACTATCTCTTTATCAACCAGTCTATATATTAGCAGCAGACACAGTACAGTGCGGTAGTTCACGGCTGTGGCTACCTCTGTGTCGGCACTCGGCAGCCCGTCCATAATTGTATATACCACCTAACCGTGGTTTTTTTTTCTTTCTTTATACATACATACTAGTTACGTGTATACTATCTCTTTATCAACCAGTCTATATATTAGCAGCAGACACAGTACAGTGCGGTAGTTCACGGCTGTGGCTACCTCTGTGTCGGCACTCGGCAGCCCGTCCATAATTGTATATACCACCTAACCGTGGTTTTTTTTTCTTTCTTTATACATACATACTAGTTACGAGTATACTATCTCTTTATCAACCAGTCTATATATTAGCAGCAGACACAGTACAGTGCGGTAGTTCACGGCTGTGGCTACCTCTGTGTCGGCACTCGGCAGCCCGTCCATAATTGTATACTAGTATCCAATCCATCCATCTCCATTGTTTACCTGAGGTGCCTTTTAGTTGTGCCTATTAAAATATGGAGAACAAAAATGTTGAGGTTCCAAAATTAGGGAAAGATCAAGATCCACTTCCACCTCGTGCTGAAGCTGCTGCCACTAGTCATGGCCGAGACGATGAAATGCCAGCAACGTCGTCTGCCAAGGCCGATGCCCAATGTCATAGTACAGAGCATGTCAAATCCAAAACACCAAATATCAGTAAAAAAAGGACTCCAAAACCTAAAATAAAATTGTCGGAGGAGAAGCGTAAACTTGCCAATATGCCATTTACCACACGGAGTGGCAAGGAACGGCTGAGGCCCTGGCCTATGTTCATGGCTAGTGGTTCAGCTTCACATGAGGATGGAAGCACTCAGCCTCTCGCTAGAAAAATGAAAAGACTAAAGCTGGCAAAAGCAGTAGCACCGCAAAGAACTGTGCGTTCTTCGAAATCCCAAATCCACAAGGAGAGTCCGACTCCAATTGTGTCGGTTGCGATGCCTGACCTTCCCAACACTGGACGTGAAGAGCATGCGCCTTCCACCATTTGCACGCCCCCTGCAAGTGATGGAAGGAGCACCCGCAGTCCAGTTCCTGATAGTCAGATTGAAGATGTCAGTGTTGAAGTACACCAGGATGAGGAGGATATGGGTGTTGCTGGCGCTGGGGAGGAAATTGACCAGGAGGATTCTGATGGTGAGGTGGTTTGTTTAAGTCAGGCACCCGGGGAGACACCTGTTGTCCGTGGTAGGAATATGGCCGTTGACATGCCTGGTGAAAATACCAAAAAAATCAGCTCTTCGGTGTGGAAGTATTTCACCAGAAATGCGGACAACAGGTGTCAAGCCGTGTGTTCCCTTTGTCAAGCTGTAATAAGTAGGGGTAAGGACGTTAACCACCTCGGAACATCCTCCCTTATACGTCACCTGCAGCGCATTCATAATAAGTCAGTGACAAGTTCAAAAACTTTGGGTGACAGCGGAAGCAGTCCACTGACCAGTAAATCCCTTCCTCTTGTAACCAAGCTCACGCAAACCACCCCACCAACTCCCTCAGTGTCAATTTCCTCCTTCCCCAGGAATGCCAATAGTCCTGCAGGCAATGTCACTGGCAATTCTGACGAGTCCTCTCCTGCCTGGGATTCCTCCGATGCATCCTTGCGTGTAACGCCTACTGCTGCTGGCGCTGCTGTTGTTGCTGCTGGGAGTCGATGGTCATCCCAGAGGGGAAGTCGTAAGCCCACTTGTACTACTTCCAGTAAGCAATTGACTGTTCAACAGTCCTTTGCGAGGAAGATGAAATATCACAGCAGTCATCCTGCTGCAAAGCGGATAACTGAGGCCTTGACAACTATGTTGGTGTTAGACGTGCGTCCGGTATCCGCCGTTAGTTCACAGGGAACTAGACAATTTATTGAGGCAGTGTGCCCCCGTTACCAAATACCATCTAGGTTCCACTTCTCTAGGCAGGCGATACCGAGAATGTACACGGACGTCAGAAAAAGACTCACCAGTGTCCTAAAAAATGCAGTTGTACCCAATGTCCACTTAACCACGGACATGTGGACAAGTGGAGCAGGGCAGGGTCAGGACTATATGACTGTGACAGCCCACTGGGTAGATGTATGGACTCCCGCCGCAAGAACAGCAGCGGCGGCACCAGTAGCAGCATCTCGCAAACGCCAACTCTTTCCTAGGCAGGCTACGCTTTGTATCACCGCTTTCCAGAATACGCACACAGCTGAAAACCTCTTACGGCAACTGAGGAAGATCATCGCGGAATGGCTTACCCCAATTGGACTCTCCTGTGGATTTGTGGCATCGGACAACGCCAGCAATATTGTGTGTGCATTAAATATGGGCAAATTCCAGCACGTCCCATGTTTTGCACATACCTTGAATTTGGTGGTGCAGAATTTTTTAAAAAACGACAGGGGCGTGCAAGAGATGCTGTCGGTGGCCAGAAGAATTGCGGGACACTTTCGGCGTACAGGCACCACGTACAGAAGACTGGAGCACCACCAAAAACTACTGAACCTGCCCTGCCATCATCTGAAGCAAGAAGTGGTAACGAGGTGGAATTCAACCCTCTATATGCTTCAGAGGTTGGAGGAGCAGCAAAAGGCCATTCAAGCCTATACAATTGAGCACGATATAGTAGGTGGAATGCACCTGTCTCAAGCGCAGTGGAGAATGATTTCAACGTTGTGCAAGGTTCTGATGCCCTTTGAACTTGCCACACGTGAAGTCAGTTCAGACACTGCCAGCCTGAGTCAGGTCATTCCCCTCATCAGGCTTTTGCAGAAGAAGCTGGAGACATTGAAGGAGGAGCTAACACGGAGCGATTCCGCTAGGCATGTGGGACTTGTGGATGGAGCCCTTAATTCGCTTAACAAGGATTCACGGGTGGTCAATCTGTTGAAATCAGAGCACTACATTTTGGCCACCGTGCTCGATCCTAGATTTAAAGCCTACCTTGGATCTCTCTTTCCGGCAGACACAAGTCTGCTGGGGTTGAAAGACCTGCTGGTGACAAAATTGTCAAGTCAAGCGGAACGCGACCTGTCAACATCTCCTCCTTCACATTCTCCCGCAACTGGGGGTGCGAGGAAAAGGCTCAGAATTCCGAGCCCACCCGCTGGCGGTGATGCAGGGCAGTCTGGAGCGACTGCTGATGCTGACATCTGGTCCGGACTGAAGGACCTGACAACGATTACGGACATGTCGTCTACTGTCACTGCATATGATTCTCTCAACATTGATAGAATGGTGGAGGATTATATGAGTGACCGCATCCAAGTAGGCACGTCACACAGTCCGTACTTATACTGGCAGGAAAAATAGGCAATTTGGAGGCCCTTGCACAAACTGGCTTTATTCTACCTAAGTTGCCCTCCCACAAGTGTGTACTCCGAAAGAGTGTTTAGTGCCGCCGCTCACCTTGTCAGCAATCGGCGTACGAGGTTACATCCAGAAAATGTGGAGAAGATGATGTTCATTAAAATGAATTATAATCAATTCCTCCGCGGAGACATTGACCAGCAGCAATTGCCTCCACAAAGTACACAGGGAGCTGAGATGGTGGATTCCAGTGGGGACGAATTGATAATCTGTGAGGAGGGGGATGTACACGGTGATATATCGGAGGGTGATGATGAGGTGGACATCTTGCCTCTGTAGAGCCAGTTTGTGCAAGGAGAGATTAATTGATTCTTTTTTGGGGGGGGTCCAAACCAACCCGTCATATCAGTCACAGTCGTGTGGCAGACCCTGTCACTGAAATGATGGGTTGGTTAAAGTGTGCATGTCCTGTTTTGTTTATACAACATAAGGGTGGGAGGGCCCAAGGACAATTCCATCTTGCACCTCTTTTTTCTTTTCTTTTTCTTTGCGTCATGTGCTGTTTGGGGAGGGTTTTTTGGAAGGGCCATCCTGCGTGACACTGCAGTGCCACTCCTAGATGGGCCCGGTGTTTGTGTCGGCCACTAGGGTCGCTAGTCTTACTCACACAGTCAGCTACCTCATTGCGCCTCTTTTTTTCTTTGCGTCATGTGCTGTTTGGGGAGGGTTTTTTGGAAGGGACATCCTGCGTGACACTGCAGTGCCACTCCTAGATGGGCCCGGTGTTTGTGTCGGCCACTAGGGTCGCTAGTCTTACTCACACAGTCAGCTACCTCATTGCGCCTCTTTTTTTCTTTGCGTCATGTGCTGTTTGGGGAGTATTTTTTTGAAGGGCCATCCTGCGTGACACTGCAGTGCCACTCCTAGATGGGCCAGGTGTTTGTGTCGGCCACTTGGGTCGCTTATCTTAGTCACACAGCGACCTCGGTGCAAATTTTAGGACTAAAAATAATATTGTGAGGTGTGAGGTGTTCAGAATAGACTGAAAATGAGTATAAATTATGGTTATTGAGGTTAATAATACTATGGGATCAAAATGACCGCAAATTCAATGATTTAAGCTGTTTTTTAGTGTTTTTTGAAAAAAACACCCGAATCCAAAACACACCCGAATCCGACAAAAAAAATTCGGTGAGGTTTTGCCAAAACGCGGTCGAACCCAAAACACGGCCGCGGAACCGAACCCAAAACCAAAACACAAAACCCGAAAAATTTCAGGCGCTCATCTCTAACTGAAGTATTCTGTTCTTCTCATACTCACCCGGCTTCTGTCTTCCGACTCTGTGAGGGGGGTGACGGCACGGCTCCGGGAACAAGCAGCTAGGCGGACCAAGTGATCAGGGCCGTCTTTTCGTATGGGCTCAATGGGCTCTTGCCCAAGGGCCCCAGGAGTATAAGGGCCTAGGCTGATACCTGAGGGTTCCCTCTTTCCAGGGGTACCAGATTTTTGAAAATCGGCCCTGGGGAACCAGAGATATCAGACTTGAAAGCAGTGGTCCCCATCCAAGCCTGTTAATTGCTTTTCCCAGCCAGATATCTCGGGTTCTGTCTGACTTAGAGTTTTTCTAAGGTATAAGCCAAAAGCTGGGACTCTCCCCTTTTGGTGGACACTGGCAGCTTGTCTCTACTATGCCCAGAACCAGAGATATCAGCCTTCAAGCAGCTGGTCCCTGCTCCAGCTCCACACGCCTAATATGCAGTTTTAGATTTTTGTTGGTGAATTGCTCTGGCTTCTGAACTCTGGTCCCCAAGTACCCAGAACCTTCTGAAAGGTGGGACTCTCTAGTTTTTTTTTATCACATTCAAAGCTAAGAAATATATTTTCAGGAACTTGAGATATCTGGAGTCAAGCAAGCTGCCCTCCCACCGGAAAATTATAAATATTAAGCCCACTCCACTATCAACCCCTCCCCATACTTGCCTACTCTCCCGGAATGGCCGGGAGGCTCCCGAAAATCGGGTGACCCTCCCGGCCCCACGGAAGAGCAGGCAAGTCTCCTGATTTGCGGGGTCCCCCCTGCCCGTCCGCCCACTTAGTGTGTAAAGTGGGCGGCCCGGGCAGTCGATGGCGCGATTTAGCCACGCCCCCTGCAGTGTAATGCCGGTGATCGTGGCATTACAGAGCGGGGGCATGGCTTAAAGGTCATCGTGACCCCGCCCTTGCTCCGTCCCTCCTCCGGCCCTCCCCCTCCTCTTCGTCACAGCCTCCCCTGCCCGCCCTCTGAGCCGACCTGGCTGCTCTCTCCCGCAGAGAGCAGCCAGAATGTCGGTAACTATGCCCCTCCCCTACGTATTAAACACCTCCTACCACCCTGAAAGTCATGTACCGGGGCTTCTTCATTCAGCCAAATGCTCCCTTCTACAGTTTAGCCCAGTGATTTTCAACCTTTTTAAATTTGTGGCACACTAAACAAAATTTTTAAATTTCCAAGGCACACCATCAATTTTTTGGGCTTCGCAGTAATAAAACACATTGGCTCCCACTGTAATAAAACAGATTTATATTAATGCCACACACCTACTCAAGAGTAATTCCACTCATTACCCCCCCAGTAATGCCACACACCTGCCCCCCATAGTAATTATACACACATGCCCCATTCTAATTCCACACACCTGCCCCCCCCCCATAGTCAAGCCACACACATGCCCCCATTGTAATTCCTTACACCTGTCCCACCCATAGTAAATATACATATCTGCCCCCCATTGTCATTACACACACCCTGCCCCCACATAGTAATCATACACACATGCCCCCTATAGTAATTCCACACACCTGACCCCCTTACAGTAATATAACACACACCGGTCCCCCACCATAGTAATTCTTTGCACATACTTATGTGAGTTTTATATATATATATATATATATATATATATATATATATTCTAACCTTAAATCTTTTCCTCTCAGTGGGGAGCGCTGGGACAAGGAGCAGCAGCAGCGTTTGAGTGTGCACTGCAGGTGGGGAGATCGGGCCAGCTGATGCGGAAGTGCAGCGCTGCCCGGCGAGCACAGGTACATCTGGCTGGTGGCAGCGGCGGGTCTGTGACACAGACCTGCCGCTGCCACCAGCCAGATGTACCTGTGCTCGCCGGGCAGCGCTGCTCTGTGTGCGGGAACTGCTGCAGCGGGTCTGTGTGCAGGCGGCAGCAGGACTGTGTGGCGGCAGGCGGCGGGCATCTCTGGCTGGCAGCAGTGGCGGCACACCTGGCAACTGCCTGCGGCACACTAGTGTGCCGCGGCACACCTGTTGAAAATGGCTGGTTTAGCCCCATCTGTGCAGTAAAGGAGTAATTAGCAGAAATTACTGCTCCAAGGGCCTAATTCAGACCTGATCGTAGCAGCAACTTTGTTAGCGGTTGGGCAAAACCAAGGGGGTCATTCCGACCTGATCGCACACTGCCATTTTACGCAGTGCAGCGATCAGGTCACTACTGCGCATGCGTATGCACCGCAATGCGCAGGCGCGTTGCACGGGTACAAAGCGGATCGTTGCTGTGCGATGGAATTTACGAAGAATCCATTCGCACAGCCGGAAGGAGATTAACAGGAAGAAGGCATTTGTGGGTAGCAACTGACCGTTTTCTGGGAGTGTTTGGAAAAACGCAAGCGTGTACAAGCGTTTGCAGGGCGGGTGTCTGACATCAATTCCGGGACCGGACAGGCTGAAGTGATCGCAAGGGCTGAGCAAGTTCTGAGCTACTCAGAAACTGCACAAACTATTTTTGTACCGCTCGGCTGCACATGCGATCGCACCGTTCCACAGCAAATATACACTCCCCACAGAGCAGCGACTATGCGTTCGCACGGCAGCAAACAGTAGCTAGCAAGCAATCAACTCGGAATGACCCCCCCATGTGCACTGCAGGTGGGGCAGATATAACGTGCAGAGAGAGTTAGATTTGGGTGGGTTATATTGTTTCTGTGCAGGGTAAATACTGGCTGCTTTATTTTTACACTGCAATTTAGATTTCAGATTGAACTCACCACACCCAAATCTAACTTTCTCTGCACGTTATATCTGCCCCCCCCCCCCCCCCCTGCAGTGCACATGGGCCCTCATTCCGAGTTGTTCGCTCGCAAGGCGATTTTAGCAGTATTGCACACGCTAAGCCGCCGCCTACTGGGAGTGAATCTTAGCTTCTTAAAATTGCGAACGAAAGATTCGCAATATTGCGATTACACATCTCGTAGCAGTTTCAGAGTAGCTTCAGACTTACTCGGCATCTGCGATCAGTTCAGTGCTTATCGTTCCTGGTTTGACGTCACAAACACACCCAGCGTTCGCCCAGACACTCCTCCGTTTCTCCAGCCACTCCCGCGTTTTTTCCGGAAACGGTAGCGTTTTTTCCCACACGCCCATAAAACGGCCTGTTTCCGCCCAGTAACACCCATTTCCTGTCAATCACACTACGATCGCCTGAGCGAAGAAAAAGCCGTGAGTAAAAATCCAAACTTCATAGCAAATTTACTTGGCGCAGTCGCAGTGCGGACATTGCGCATGCGCACTAAGCGGAAAAACGCTGCGATGCAAAGAAATTTTCCGAGCGAACGACTCGGAATGACCTCCCTGGTGTTGACCAACTGCTAACAAAATTGCTGCTGCGATCAGGTCTGAATTACCCCCCCCCCCCAGGTCCTACATGCAGAGCGGAAGATAGAACACCCCCTACCGCCCGCAGGACATCAAAGCTGTCGCTGATAGCACCCCCCACCCTACCGCTGGAGGATGGGTAGGGGCCCAGTGCATTGCTGTGCCCAGGGGCCTACACTGCTGTTGAGACGGCCCTGCAAGTGATCGAACCCTCTGGAGCTAATGGTGTCCAGTAGCCTAAGAAGCAGAGCCTTTGAACTCAGAGAAGTAGGTCTGCTTCTCTCCCCTCAGTCCCACGATGCAGGGAGCCTGTTGCCAGCAGGTCTCCCTGAAAATAATAAACCTAGCAAAAGTCTTTTTCCGAGAAACTCAGGAGAGCTCCTCAGTGTGTGACAAGTCTTTCTAGGCACAGAATCTAACTGAAGTCTGGAGGAGGGGCATAGAGGGAGGAGCCAGTTCACACCCATTTAAAGTCTTAAAGTGCCCATGTCTCCTGCAGATCCCGTCTATACCCCATGGTTCTTGAAGCATCCGCAGCATCCTCTAGGACGTATGAGAAAATAGGATTTTAATACCTACCGGTAAATCCTTTTCTCTTAGTCCGTAGAGGATGCTCGGGACTCCAAAAGGACCATGGGGTATAGACGGGATCCGCAGGAGACATGGGCACTTTAAGACTTTAAATGGGTGTGAACTGGCTCCTCCCTCTATGCCCCTCCCCCAGGCCTCAGTTATAGGTACTGTGCCCAGGGAGACGGACATTTCGAGGAAAAGGATTTTTGTTAACCAAGGGTGAGATACATACCAGCTCACACCACAACACACCGTACAACATGGCATTCAACTAAAACCAGTTAACAGCATGAACCAAAAAATCAGCAACAGGCTGATCGAAACCAAAAACACAACCTTTGTGTAACAAAAGCAATAACTATGAACAAGTACTGCAGATAGAGTCCGCACTGGGACGGGCGCCCAGCATCCTCTACGGACTAAGAGAAAAGGATTTACCGGTAGGTATTAAAATCCTATTTTCTCCTTCGTCCTAGAGGATACTGTGGACACCAAAAGGACCATGGGGTTTATACCAAAGCTCCAGACCGGGCGGGAGAGTGCGGATGACTCTGCAGCATTGATTGAGCAAACATGAGGTCCTCATCAGCCAGGGTATCAAACTTGTAGAACTTAGCAAAGGTGTTTGAACCCGACCAAGTAGCTGCTCGGCAAAGTTGAACCGCCGAAATTCCTCGGGCAGCCGCCCAAGATGAACTCACCTTTCTAGTAGAGTGGGCCTTCACTGAATCTGGCAACGGCAATTCTGCCGTAGAATGAGCATGTCGAATCGTATCACAGATCCAGCGCGCAATAGTCTGCTTAGAAGCAGGAGCCCCAATTTTGTTGGGAGCATACAGGATAAACAGAGCTTCTGTTTTCCTAATACGAGCCGTTCTGGCTACATAAATTTTCAAAGCTCTGACCACATCGAGAGACTTTGAAACAGTCAAGGCTTCAGTAACCACAGGCACCACAATAGGTTGGTTTATGTGAAACGAAGAAACCACCTTTGGCAGAAATTGTTGACGAGTTCTCAATTCCGCTCTATCCTCATGGAAGATCAAATAGGGGTTCTTGTGAGACAAAGCCGCTAACTCTGACACCCACCTTGCGGACGCCAAGGCCAAAAGCATGACCACTTTCCAAGTGAGAAATTTTAACTCATCCTTTCGTAAAGGTTCAAACCAGTGTGACATAAGAAACTGCAACACCACGTTAAGGTCCCATGGTGCCACCAGGGACACAAATGGAGGTTGGATGTGCAGCACTCCCTTCACGAAAGTCTGAACCTCTGGAAGGGTGGCCAATTTTCTTTGAAAGAAAATCGATAAGGCCGAAATTTGCACTTTAATGGAGCCTAACTTTAGGCCCGCATCCACACCTGCTTGCAAAAAATGGAGAAAACGACCCAGCTGAAATTCATCCGTAGGAGCATTCTTGGATTCACACCACGACACATATTTTCTCCAAATACGGTGATAATGCTTCGCCGTTACTTCCTTTCTAGCTTTAAGCAGAGTGGGGATGACTTCACCTGGAATACCCTTCCGAGCTAGGATTTGGCGTTCAACCGCCATGCCGTCAAACGCAACCGCAGTAAGTCTTGGAACACGCACGGACCTTGTTGTAATAGGTCCTCTCTTAGAGGAAGAGGCCAGGGATATCCTATGAGTAATTCCTGAAGATCCGGATACCAGGCCCTCCTTGGCCAATCTGGAAAAATGAGTATCGCCTGAACCCTTGTTCTTCTTATGATACTTATCACCTTTGGAATGAGTGGAAGTGGAGGGAACACATATACCGACTGAAACACCCACGGTGTCACCAGGGCGTCCACTGCACAGGCTTGAGGGTCCCTCGACCTGGAACAATATCTCTGAAGCTTCTTGTTGAGGCGAGACGCCATCATGTCTATTTGAGGAATTCCTCAATGACTTGTCACTTCTGCAAAGACCTCTTGATGCAGACCCCACTCTCCTGGATGAAGATCGTGTCTGCTGAGGAAGTCTGCTTCCCAGTTGTCCACACCCGGAATGAAGACCGCTGACAGAGCGCTTGCATGTTTTTCCGCCCAGCTGAGAACTTTTGTTATGATTCCCGTACTCCAGACCAGAGGAGATCTTTATGGCAGAGGTCTGAGTACTGGAAGGATATGCTGGTACGGGAGCAGGAAAGCCTAGTAACCCCTGGCACCCTAACTCCGTTGTCTCGCCCGTGTTATCAGAAATCCCCTGCGAGACTATGGTTGCTTGAGCCCATGGCAGCCGCGTTCGAAGGGCGGATTATGTCTGCCCAACCCCGATGCCCCCTCAGGTCTTAATGGGAGACAAAGGGAAATCCGAGACAGGGTGATAACAAGGGGCCCTCTGACTAAGCAACCAGGCCAGGGGTTACAAGCTATCTAACTTAAACCAAAAGTATGTGCGGACAAACCGCCAGGGAAAAGGACAACCAAAGATCCACTGATCCGTTACTCCTATCCAGCACCGCTGGATACCAGAGTGGATTTGTGGGAGCGGAATCCTCCGCAAAAGCTCCAGAACACAATAAACTAAATAATAAATAGTAAGCGGTCAAGCCGCAACACACGGCTACGCCGCGACTCACGAACACCACAGGATGTTAAAGGTGCTCGGTCGGACTCCAGGAATAGATGACAAATTCCGAGTACTGGATCACTGAGGACAGGAACAACCGGGTTGAGCAGGACTGGAAACTCTCTGTAACTGACACAGCAAACAGGAAGCTATCACCGGCGTCTGTGAGAAGTCCTGAGAGTGCTTAAATTTGGGAGCCCTCCAATCATGATCCAGACAGGGTAATCACATAATGATGCCGTGCAGCTGCATGGCCAGAATACACAAGCACTGATTAATTAAGACCCAGCAACGGGGAACGCGGTCTGACCATGGCGTCCCCGTTGCTAGGGTCTGAGCGGCTCCGTGCGCCCGGCGTCTAGCGTTGCTAGGGAGCCGGCGGCTGTCTGCCTGCGGCGTCCCTAGTTGCTAGGCGCCGGGCCGCACTGACGGGCGGACCCTCGGCGCCTAACAGTACCCCCCCCTTGAGGAGGGGTCAAGGAACCCCTAAGGCCAGGTTTCTGAGGAAATTCTCGAAAAAATGCCCTTTTGAGCCTCGGGGCATGGAGATCCTCATCCAGGACCCAAGACCTTTCTTCTGGACCATAACCTCTCCAATGTACCAAAAAATAAAGCCGACCCCGGGACAACTTGGAATCGAGAACCTTTTCCACTAAGAACTCCTGCTGACCCTGTACATCTATTGGTGATTTCCCCTGAGAGATCTTGCGAGGAAATCTACTGGACGAAACATATGGTTTTAACAAGGAGCAATGGAAGGTATTTCCGATCCGTAAAGTTTTTGGTAAACGTAACCGGAAAGCCACTGGATTGACTTTTTTGATAATATGAAATGGTCCAATAAATTTAGGACCCAATCTGGCTGAGGTTTGTCGAAGTTTAATGTTGCGAGTCGACAACCATACCCTATCTCCAACTTTAAAAGTGCACGGCCGCCGGAGCCTGTCAGAAAAATTTTTCTCCCGAAATGCCGCTTTTCTGAGAGCCAGGTGCACTTTTCTCCAAATGAGTTTGAGATGAGAGGTCAAGGTCAGTGAGGAGACAGAAGAATGTTGAAAAAAGGAATTAGCTCTGGGGTGAAAACCAAAAACTGTAAAAAATGGAGATACATTGGTGGAGGAATGACAGGCATTGTTGTAAGCAAACTCTGCAAACGGAAGAAACTCAGACCAGTCATTTTGGAGTTTGGCCGAGTACAAACGCTAATATTGTTTTAATGATTGATTAACTCGCTCAGTCTGCCCGTTGGATTGGGGATGGTAGCCAGACGTTAAAGATAATTTCATCTTTAATGAGGCACAAAAAGACTTCCAAAATTGTGCAATGAATTGTGGACCCCGATCAGAAACAATATCAGTGGGTAACCCATGGAGTCTGAAAACATGGCGGAGGAACAAGACTGCCAATCCCTGGGCAGATGGCAATCGGGGAAGAGCAATGAAATGGGCCATTTTGCTAAAACGGTCCACTACCACCCATATGACTCGGCATCCGGCTGACAGAGGGAGGTCCACCACAAAATCCATGGAAATATGAGACCATGGCCTAAGAGGAACATTCAAGGGCATAAGTTGACCGATAGGCAAGGAACGGGGAACCTTATGCTGTGCACAGACCTGACAAGAAAAAACAAACTCCTTAATGTCTTTGGAAAGACCAGGCCACCATACCGAGCGGGAAACTAATTCAAAAGTTTTAGCGATCCCCGGATGCCCGGCAACCTTGCTATCATGAAACTCCGTCAAAACCGTTGCTCTCAAAAAGACGACCAGCAGGAGTATTTCCAGGAGCTTGATGTTGAAGCTGCTTTAACTGGGTAAATAAATCTTGTGTGAGACCTGCCCGAATGACTGAAGACGGAATTATGGGAGTAACAGGACTGTTGTCTTGAACTGGAAGAAAACTGCGTGACAGGGCATCTGCCTTGGTATTCTTGGAACCTGGCCTGAAGGTGATAATGAACTTGAAACGAGTAAAAAATAAAGCCCAACGAGCTTGCCGGGCATTCAGCCGTTTAGCTGATTCAATGTATTGAAGATTTTTGTGATCAGTCAAAACTGAAATGGTATGAGTGGCTCCTTCAAGCCAATGCCTCCACTCCTCAAAAGCCCATTTAATAGCCAGTAATTCCCGGTTACCAACATCGTAGTTGGATTCAGCAGATGAGAATTTCCTGGACATAAAGGCAAAAGGATGTAATTCCAGGGAATCCGGATCCTTCTGAGATAGGATAGCCCCTACTCCAACCTCCGAGGCATCAACCTCAACAATGAAAGGCACTTCTGGGTTGGGATGTCTGAGGACCGGGGCTGAGACAAAGGCTTGTTTCAAGGCCTGAAAAGATAACTCCGCTTCACGTGACCAGTTGGTAGGATCTGCTCCCTTTTTAGTCAGTGCCACAATGGGAGCAACTAGGTCAGAGAAAGAGTGAATAAATCTTCTATAGTAATTCGCAAACCCTAAAAAGCGCTGAATTGCTTTTAAATTGGTGGGTTGCGCCCAACTAAGGATGGCTTGGAGCTTCTTTGGTTCCATATAGAATCCCCGAGGGGAAATAATGTACCCTAAAAAGGATACCTCCGTGACATGAAATTCACACTTCTCCAGCTTGGCATATAGGTGATTTTCACGTAATTTTTTTAGAACCTGACGCACCTGGGTAACATGTTGTTCAATAGAGTCAGAATATATCAAAATATCGTCTAAGTAGACTACAACGAATCTTCCAAGAAATTCACGGAGCACATCGTTAATGAGATCCTGGAAAACTGCCGGAGCGTTGGACAGGCCGAATGGCATAACCAGATACTCATAGTGGCCTGATTGAGTACTGAATGCCGTTTTCCACTCATCCCCTGACTTGATTCTGATGAGGTTATATGCTCCCCTCAGGTCAATCTTAGAAAAAATCACAGCCGAACGTAGCTGATCAAAGAGGACAGAAATCAGCGGCAAAGGGTAAGTATTCTTTACTGAGATTTTATTCAAGGCTCTAAAGTCAATGCAAGGTCTGAGTGATCCATCCTTCTTCTCCACGAAGAAGAAGCCTGCACTTAAAGGGGATTTAGATGGCCTGATAAATCCTTTCCCTAGGCTTTCTTTAACATACTCATTCATGGCCACAGTTTCAGGTCCGGACAATGCATATAACCTTCCCTTAGGCAAAGTGGCACCAGGAATTAACTCGATAGCACAATCATAAGGCCTATGGGGAGGCAGAATATCCGCATTGCCCTTGGAAAATACATCAACAAAATCCTGGTATTCCACAGGAATGGGTGCGGGAATGACAGCAGCTATTCTGATGGGAAGCGTAATACATTCCTTATTACAGATGGTACCCCATTGTAAGATCTCCCCCGACTGCCAATCAATGATGGGATTATGAAAGGCCAGCCAAGGGTGACCCAGAACCACAGGAACTGCTGGGCAATGGGTAAGGAAAAACTCAATCTTTTCAGAATGCAGAGCTCCTACCGAAAGTAGAACAGGAGGTGTACAGAGAGAAATAACCCCATTGGACAAGGGACTCCCATCTAAACCATGCATGGTGATACACCTACCCAAGGCTAACTGAGGAATACCTAAGGCCTTAGCCCATGTTAAATCCATAAAGTTCCCTGCAGCTCCACTGTCCACAAAAGCCGAGACCGAGGAACAGAGGCTGCCAAAGGAAACTTTAGCTGGAACCAACAGTGAATTATTTGAGGAGATAAGCTGCAGACCAAAGTGAACCCCCTCACAACTCACTTGGTCGAGGCGTTTCCCGACTTGTTCGGACAACTACGGGCAAAATGTCCCTTACCCCCACAGTATAAACAAAGACCAGAATTTTGCCTTCTGGTTCTTTCTTCAGGAGACAGTTTGGAGAGGCCTATCTGCATGGGCTCCTCTATGTCCACAGGAATGGAAAAAACACAAGGAGAAGACCCGACAGATGCTCCTTTTTCAGCCCTCCGCTCTCTGAGACGACGATCAATCTTAATAGAGAGCTCCATGAGTTTATCGAGAGTCTCAGGAGCGGGATACTGAAGGAGACTGTCTTTTATAGACTCGGATAAGCCGAGGCGAAACTGACTGCGCAGGGCTGGGTCATTCCATCCACAGTCGTTCGACCAACGGCGTAACTCCGTACAATAAATCTCTGCGGGATTCCTACCCTGTCTGAGAGCACGCAACTGACTCTCGGCGGATGCCTCTCTATCAGGGTCGTCATACAATAGCCCTAAAGACCCCAGAAAGGCGTCTACAGACAATAAAGCCGGATCGTCTGTCTTTAAGCCAAAAGCCCAGGTCTGAGGATCCCCCTGTAGCAAAGAAATAATAATTCCTACCCGCTGAGATTCCGTACCTGAGGAGACTGGTCTTAAACGAAAATACAGTTTACAAGACTCTTTAAAATTAAAAAACTGCTTTCTATCCCCAGAAAAACGGTCAGGCAGATGCATTTTTGGTTCAGGAATGACCCTCGGGGAAGTCCGTAACAGATCTTCCTGTGACCTCACCCGAAGGGACAGATCTTGAACCATCTGAGTAAGCTCTTGAATCTGGCTAACTAAAAGCTGGCCAGGATTTGGCCCAACACCGGAGGGATTCATGAGGCTGACAAATCTCCCAACAGAATAAGGGAAAAAAATTAACTCCTGTTTAATTTTAAATTTTAGTTGGGCCGGTGATAATGTTATGATTCCCGTACTCCAGACCAGAGGAGATCTTTATGGCAGAGGTCTGAGTACTGGAAGGATATGCTGGTACGGGAGCAGGAAAGCCTAGTAACCCCTGGCGCCCTAACTCCGTTGTCTCGCCCGTGTTATCAGAAATCCCCTGCGAGACTATGGTTGCTTGAGCCCATGGCAGCCGCGTTCGAAGGGCGGATTATGTCTGCCCAACCCCGATGCCCCCTCAGGTCTTAATGGGAGACAAAGGGAAATCCGAGACAGGGTGATAACAAGGGGCCCTCTGACTAAGCAACCAGGCCAGGGGTTACAAGCTATCTAACTTAAACCAAAAGTATGTGCGGACAAACCGCCAGGGAAAAGGACAACCAAAGATCCACTGATCCGTTACTCCTATCCAGCACCGCTGGATACCAGAGTGGATTTGTGGGAGCGGAATCCTCCGCAAAAGCTCCAGAACACAATAAACTAAATAATAAATAGTAAGCGGTCAAGCCGCAACACACGGCTACGCCGCGACTCACGAACACCACAGGATGTTAAAGGTGCTCGGTCGGACTCCAGGAATAGATGACAAATTCCGAGTACTGGATCACTGAGGACAGGAACAACCGGGTTGAGCAGGACTGGAAACTCTCTGTAACTGACACAGCAAACAGGAAGCTATCACCGGCGTCTGTGAGAAGTCCTGAGAGTGCTTCAATTTGGGAGCCCTCCAATCATGATCCAGACAGGGTAATCACATAATGATGCCGTGCAGCTGCATGCTGCACGGCCAGAATACACAAGCACTGATTAATTAAGACCCAGCAACGGGGAACGCGGTCTGACCATGGCGTCCCCGTTGCTAGGGTCTGAGCGGCTCCGTCCGCCCGGCGTCTAGCGTTGCTAGGGAGCCGGCGGCTGTCTGACTGCGGCGTCCCTAGTTGCTAGGCGCCGGGCCGCACTGACGGGCGGACCCTCGGCGCCTAACACTTTTGTGGCATCCGCCATCGCTGCTCTGCTCTTTGTTCCACCCTGGCGATTTATGTACGACACTGCTGTAATGTTGTCCGACTGAATCAGGACGGGCCGACCGCGAAGAAGATGTTCCGCTTGTAGAAGGCCGTTGTAGATGGCTCTTAATTCCAGAATGTTTATGTGCAGACAAGCTTCCTGGCTTGACCATTTTCCCTGGAAATTTCCCCCCCCGTGTGACTGCTCCCCAGCCTCGGAGACTTGCATCCGTAGTCACCAGGACCCAGTTCTGGATCCCGAACCTGCGTCCCTCCAGGAGGTGCGAACTGTGGAGCCACCACAGGAGAGATACTCTGGTCCTGGAGGATAGGCTTATTTTCCGGTGCATGTGCAGGTGAGACCCGGACCACTTGTCCAACAGGTCCCACTGAAACACCCTGGCATGGAACCTGCCAAACGGAATGGCTTCGTATGCTGCCACCATCTTCCCCAGCACCCGTGTGCATTGATGAATCGACACTCTTGCCAGTTTCAGAATCTCCTTGACCATGTACTGGATTTCCAGAGCTTCTTCTACTGGGAGAAAGACTCTCTGCAGTTCCGTGACTAGGATCATGCCCAAGAATGACAGCCGCGTTGTCGGAACCAACTGTGACTTTGGCAAATTTAGGAGCCAACCATGTTGTTGCAGGACTGTCAGGGAGAGCGCAACGTTTCTTAGTAACTGCTCCTTTGATCTCGCCTTTATCAGGAGATCGTCCAAGTACAGGATAATTGTGACACCCTGCTTGCGCAGGAGCACCATCATTTCCGCCATTACTTTGGTGAAAATCCCCGGAGCCGTGGAAAGACCAAATGGCAACATCTGAAATTGGTAATGACAATCCTGAACAGCAAACTTCAGGTAAGCCTGATGTGGAGGAAATATTGGGACATGTAAGTAGGCATCTTTTATGTCAACTGACGCCATAAAATCCCCCCCTTCTAGACTGGAGATCACTGCTCGGGGAGATTCCATCTTGAATTTGAATTGTTTTAGAAAGAAATTGAGGAATTTTAGGTTCAGAATCGGTCTGACCGAGCCATCCGGTTTCGGGACCATGAACAGGCTTGAATAAAAACCTTCTCCCTGCCGTGACGGGGGGACCGTGACAATAACTTTCTGCAGACACAGCTTTTGTATCGCAGCGCATACTACTTCCCTTTTGAAAAATTGGTGAGGGGGCACGTCTTGAAACTCCAGTTTGTACCCTTGGACCACTATTTCTACCACCCAAGGATCCAGGGCCGAACAAGCCCAGACCTGACTCAAGAGTTGAAGACGTGCCCCCACCGGTGCGGACTCCAGCAGCGGAGCCCCAGCGTCATGTGGATTTGGCAGCGGCCGGAGAGGACTTCTGCTCTTGGGAGCTTGCCCCAGCCGGCGACTTTTTACCCCTTCCCCTACCTCTAGCAGCAAGGAAGGAGGACCCTTGTCCTTTTTTGAATTTATTAGACCGAAAGGACTGCATCTGATAAGGAGGCGTCTTCTTTTGCAGCGACATACGGTAGAAAAGATGACTTACCCGCGGTAGCTGTAGATACCAGGTCCGCGAGGCCCTCACCAAACAAAACACCACCTTTATACGGCAGAGCCTCCATAGCCCTCTTAGAGTCAGCATCACCATTCCATTGATGAGTCCATAATGCTCTCCTAGCCGAGATTGCCATGGCATTGGCCCTTGATCCCAAGAGGCCAATATCTCTCGCAGCCTCCCTTAGATAGACTGCAGCGTCCCTGATATGACCCAGCGTCAAAAGAACGCTATCCCTATCCAGGGTGTCCAAGTCAGATGATAAGTTATCTGCCCACTTTTCAATTGCACAACTCACCCATGCTGATGCCACTGCAGGTCTGAGCAGTGTACCCGTAGTGACATAAATAGATTTCAAGGTAGTTTCCTGCTTACGATCCGCAGGATCCTTTAGGGCCGCCGTGTCAGGGGACGGAAGCGCCACCTTCTTGGACAGCCGTGCTAGAGCCTTGTACACGTTGGGGGTTGACTCCCACTTTTTCCTATCCTCAGAGGGAAACGGGTATGCCATAATAATTCTCTTGGGAATCAGCAACTTTTTGTCAGGAATTTCCCAAGCCTTTTAAAAAAAAAAATATTCAGTTCATGAGAGGGAGGAAACGTTACCGGAGGTTTCTTTCCTTTAAACATACAGACCCTTGTCTCAGGACCAGCAGGGTCTTCCGTAATATGTAACACTTCTTTTATTGCCACAATCATGTACTGAATGCTCTTAGCCAGTTTAGGATTCAACCTGGCATCACCATAGTCGACACTGGAATCCGAATCCGTGTCGGTATCAGTGTCTGCTATTTGGGTAAACGGCAGTTTCTGTGACCCTGAGGGAGCCTGCGTTTGGCATAAAGCATCTTCCATGGATTGTCTCCATGTTTGGTTCTGAGCCTGAGATTTATCCAATCTCTTATTTAATAAAGCCACATTTGCATTCAAGGCACTCAACATATTTACCCAATCAGCAGTCGGCGGTGCCGACAGATTCACTCCCCCACACTGTTCTGTCTCTACTCCAGCCTCCTCCTGGGAAGTGGCTTCAGCCTCAGACATGTCGACATACTCGTTCCGACACCACTATCACACTGGGCTATAGGGGACAGACCCACAATAAGGCCTATTAGAGAAACACAGTGGGAGTTTGCAAGCTCACACCCAGCGCCTATCCCAGTCTGAAAGCACATATATATATATATATATATATATATATATATAATGCCCCCGACCTGGCAGCGCTTTTAATAATAATCAACACCAATTCTGCAGCTCACTGTGGAGATAAAAATAAGATTTTACACTTACCGGTAAATCTATTTCTCGTAGTCCGTAGAGGATGCTGGGACTCCGTAAGGACCATGGGGAATAGACTGGCTCCGTAGGAGGCATGGGCACTTTAAGAAAGACTTTGGACTCTGGGTGTGCACTGGCTCCTCCCTCTATGCCCCTCCTCCAGACCCCAGTTAGAGAAACTGTGCCCAGAGGAGATGGACAGTACGAGGAAAGGATTTTTGGGAATACCAGGGCAAGATTCATACCAGCCACACCAATCACACCGTATAACTTGTGATAACTACCCAGTTAATAGTATGAACAAACAACATAGTCTCGGTCTAAACCGATGAAACTATAACATAACCCTTATGTAAGCAATAACTATATACAAGTTTTGCAGAAGAAGTCCGCACTTGGGATGGGCGCCCAGCATCCTCTACGGACTACGAGAAATAGATTTACCGGTAAGTGTAAAATCTTATTTTCTCTAACGTCCTAGAGGATGCTGGGACTCCGTAAGGACCATGGGGATTATACCAAAGCTCCCAAACGGGCGGGAGAGTGCGGATGACTCTGCAGCACCGATTGAGCAAACAGGAGGTCCTCCTCAGCCAGGGTATCAAATTTATAGAACTTTGCAAAGGTGTTTGACCCCGACCAAGTAGCTGCTCGGCACAACTGTAATGCCGAGACCCCTCGGGCAGCCGCCCAAGACGAGCCCACCTTCCTAGTGGAATGGGCTTTAACTGATTTAGGCAATGGCAATCCTGCCATAGAATGCGCCTGCTGAATCGTGTTACAGATCCAGCAAGCAATAGTCTACTTTGAAGCAGGCGCGCCAACTTTGTTGGCTGCATACAGAACAAACAGCGCTTCAGTTTTCCTAACCCTCGCTGTTCTGGCCACATAAGTCTTCAAAGCCCTGACCACATCAAGGGACTCGGAATCCTCCAAGTCCCGTGTAGCCACAGGCACGACAATAGGTTTGTGAGTGGTTCAAACCAAGGTGACTTGAGGAAACTTAATACCACATTAAGATCCCACGGTGCCACCGGAGGTACAAAAGGAGGCTGAATATGCAGCACCCCCTTCACGAATGTCTGTACTTCAGGAAGAGAAGCCAATTCCTTTTGAAAGAAAATGGATAAGGCCGAAATTTGGACCTTTATGGACCCTAATTTTAGGCCCAAAGTCACTCCTGTTTGCAGGAAGTGAAGCAGACGACCCAAATGGAACTCCTCCGTAGGAGCAGTCCTGGCCTCACACCAAGAAACATATTTTCGCCATATACGGTGATAATGTTTCAATGTCACGTCCTTCCTAGCCTTGATCAGGGTAGGAATGACCTCCTCTGGAATACCTTTTTTCGCTAGGATCCGGCGTTCAACCGCCATGCCGTCAAATGCAGCCGCGGTAAGTCTTGGAACAGACAGGGACCCTGCTGCAGCAGGTCCTGTCTTAGAGGAAGAGGCCACGGATCTTCTGTAAGCAACTCTTGCAGATCCGGATACCAAGTCCTTCGTGGCCAATCTGGAACAATAAGGATTGTTCTTACTCTTCTTAGTCTTATTATTCTCAACACCTTGGGTATGAGAGGTAGAGGAGGGAACACATAGACCGATCTGAACACCCAAGGTGTCACTAGAGCGTCCACCGCTACCGCCTGAGGGTCTCTTGACCTGGCGCAATACCGCTTTAGCTTTTTGTTGAGATGGGACGCCATCATGTCTATCTGAGGCAGTCCCCACCGACCCACGATCTGTGCGAAGACTTCTTGATGAAGTCCCCACTCTCCCGGATGCAGGTCGTGCCTGCTGAGAAAGTCCGCTTCCCAGTTGTCCACCCCCGGGATGAATACAGCTGATAGGGCGCTTACATGGCCTCCGCCCAGCGAAGAATCCTGGTCGCTTCTGCCATGGCCGCTCTGCTCCGTGTGCCGCCTTGGTGGTTTACATGAGCTACTGCTGTGACATTGTCTGACTGAATCAGAACCGGTTTGTCCCGAAGCAATGCCTCCGCCTGGCGTAGGGCGTTGTATATGGCCCTCAACTCCAGGACGTTGATGTGGAGACAAGTCTCTAGATTCGACCAGAGACCTTGGAAATTTCTTCCCAGTGTGACTGCTCCCCAACCTCGGAGGCTTGCGTCCGTGGTCAACAGGATCCAGTCCTGAATTCCGAACCTGCGGCCTTCTAGGAGGTGAGCACTGTGCAGCCACCACAGGAGAGATACCCTGGCTCTGGGAGACAGGGTGATCCTTTGATGCATTTGTAAATGGGACCCGGACCATTTGTCCAGTAGATCCCATTGAAAGGTCCTCGCATGGAACCTTCCGAAGGGGATGGCCTCGTACGATGCCACCATCTTCCCCAGGACACGCGTGCAGTGATGCACTGAAACCTTTTTTAGCTTTAATAGGTTCCTGACCAGGGCTATGAGCTCCTGAGCCTTTTCCATCGGAAGAAAAACCTTTTTCTGGTCTGTGTCTAGAATCAGACCCAGAAAGGTCAGGCGCGTTGTAGGGACTAGCTGGGACTTCGGTATATTGAGAATCCAGCCGTGCCCCTGCAACATCCTCACCGAAAGCGACACGCTGTCCAGCAACTTCTCCCGAGATCTCGCCTTTATGAGGAGATCGTCCAAGTATGGGATAATTGAGACACCCTGCTTGCGCATGAGCACCATAATTTCCGCCATTACCTTGGTGAAAATTCTCGGGGCTGTGGAAAGCCCAAATGGCAACGTCTGAAATTGGTAATGACAGTCCTGTACTGCAAATCTCAGGAACGCCTGGTGAGGAGGGAAAATCGGAACATGAAGGTACAATCTTTATGTCCAGGGACACCATCCAATCCCCCCCCCCCCCCCCTCTCCAGGCTGGCGATGACCGCTCTGAGCGATTCCATCTTGAACTTGAACTTTTTCAAGTACAAGTTCAGGGATTTTAGATTCAAAATGGGCCTGACCGAACCGTCCGGTTTCGGGACCACAAACAGGGTTGAGTAATACCTCTTTCCTTGCTGGAGAAGAGGAACTTTGACTATCACCTGTTGAAGATACAATTTTTGAATTGCAGTCAACACTAACTCCCTCTCTGATGGGGAAGCTGGCAGAGCCGATTTAAAAAACCGGCGAGGAGGCACGTCTTCGAATTCCAGCCTGTATTCCTGAGAAACAATCTCTATAGCCCAGGGATCCACCTGTGAGTGAACCCAGACCTGGCTGAAAAATCGAAGACGTGCCCCCACTTGAGCTGACTCCCCCCGGGAAGCCCCAGCGTCATGTGGTGGACTTTGCAGATGTAGGGGAGGACTTCTGCTCCTGGGAACTAGCTGCATGCAGCTTTTTCCCCTTGCCTTTTCCTCTGGCAAGGAAGGACGATCCCCGTACCTTCTTGCTTTTATTGGAACGAAACGACTGCATTTGATAATGAGGTGCCTTTTTAGTATGCTGCGGGGGGACATAAGGTAAGAAATTCGATTTACCGGGCGTAGCAGTAGAGACAAGGGTGGTCATTCTGAGTTGTTCGCTCGGTAATTTTCTTCGCATCGCAGCGATTTACCGCTAATTGCGCATGCGCAATGTTCGCACTGCGACTGCGCCAAGTAAATTTGCTATGCAGTAAGGAATTTTACTCACGGCATTACAAGGTTTTTTCTTCGTTCTGGTGATCGTAATGTGATTGACAGGAAGTGGGTGTTTCTGGGCGCAAACTGGCAGTTTTATGGGTGTGTGTGAAAAAACGCTGCCGTTTCTGGGAAAAACGCGGGAGTGTCTGAAGAAACGGGGAGTATCTGGGCGAACGCTGGGAGTTTTTGTGACGTCAAACCAGGAACGAAACTGACTGAACTGATCGCAGTTGCCGAGTAAGTGTGGAGCTACTCAGAAACTGCTAAGAAGTGTCTATTCGCAATTCTGCAAATCTTTCGTTCGCAATTTTACTATGCTAAGATTCACTCCCAGTAGGCGGCGGCTTAGCGTGTGCAAAGCTGCTAAAAGCAGCTTGCGAGCGAACAACTCGGAATGAGGGCCCAGGTCCGAGAGGCCTTCTCCAAACAACTCCTCCCCCTTGTAAGGCAACGACTCCATATGCCGCTTTGAGTCGGTATCCCCCGTCCACTGTCGGGTCCACAGGAGTCGCCTAGCAGAAATAGACATAGCATTTATTCTGGAGCTTAGTAAACAAATGTCTCTTTGAGCATCCCTCATATATAAAGCAGCATCTTTGATATGCTCTAGGGTCATTAGAATGGTATCCTTATCTAGGGTGTCAAGTTCCGTAGATAAGGAATCTGTCCATGCTGCGACAGCACTACACACCCAGGCCGATGCCATAGCCGGTCTAACGATAGTACCGGAATGTGTGTAAATGTGCTTCATGGTAACCTCCTGCTTACGATCAGCAGGATCCTTGAGGGAAGCTGTATCCTGAGAAGGTAGTGCCACCTTCTTGGATAAGCGTGTCAGCACCTTGTCTACCTTCGGCGAAGATTCCCATCGTATCCTGTCCTTTTGTGGAAAGGGATACGCCATAAGAATCCTTTTGGGAACTTGTAGTCTCCTATCTGGAGATTCCCAAGCCTTTTCGCACAAGTCGCTTAGTTCAAATGAGGACGGAAAAGTGACCTTTATACATGTGTACCCTCGTGTCAGGGACAGGGGGTTCCTCAGTGATATGCAAAACCTCTTTAATGGCAATAATCATGTAACGAATACCTTTCGCCACCTTTGGCTGTAATTTTGCATCCTCATAGTCGACACTAGAGTCAGTATCTGTGTCAGTGATCTGGGATATGGTGCGTTTTTGAGACCCCGAAGGTCCTGGTGCCACAGGGACAGGCATGGTCTGACTACCTGACTGATCCCTAGCTTCAGCCTTGTCTAATCGTTTATGATGTAAATTTACATCTGCATTCAAGACATTCCACATATCCACCCAGTCCGGTGTCGGCGTCCTTCTTAGGTGAGCCTTCCTCGTCAAACATGTCGACACACACGTACCGACACACTTCACACACACAGGGAATCTCTTTTCTGAAGACAGGTTCCCCCTGAGGCCCCTTGGAGAGACAGAGAGAGAGTATGCCAGCACACACCCCAGCGCTATATAACCCTGGAGAAAAACACAGATTGTTTACCCAGTAGCGCTGCTTAATGTATAAACGCCAATAATGTGCCCCCCCTCTACTTTAAAACCCCCTTTCACCGTGTGTCAAGCAGGGGAGAGTGCGGGGAGCTTCCTCTCAGCGGTGCTGTGGAGAGAAAATGGCGCTGGTGAGTGCTGAGGGAGAAGCCCCGCCCCCTCGGCGGCGGGCTTCTGTCCCGCTCAAACTTACTAAAAAAATGGCGGGGGCTCTTTTATATACATGTACAGTGCCCACCTGTACATGTATATAGACTTTTGCCATAGGAGAGGTGTTTTATTGCTGCCCAGGGCGCCCCTCCTGCACCCTTACAGTGACCGGAGTGTGTGAGGTGTAGCGGAGCAATGACGCACAGCTGCGGTGCTGTGCGTTACCTCAGTGAAGCACCGAAGGCTTCTGCCGCCTGAGACGTCTTCTGTTTTCGTTTCTTCTGGCTCTGTGAGGAGAACGGCGGCGCGGCTCTGGGGTGAACGCCCAGGACGAACCTGTGTTCACTCCCTCTGGAGCTAATGGTGTCCAGTAGCAGAGGAAGCAGAGCCTATCATTTAAGTAGGTCTGCTCCTCTCTCCTCAGTCCCTCGATGCAGGGAGCCTGTTGCCAGCAGTGCTCCCTGAAAAAGAGAAAAAATCCTAACAAAAATGCTTTCTAAGCAGGAAACTCAGGAGAGCTCCCTGCAGTGCACCCATTCTCCTCTGGGCACAGTCTAAAACTGGGGTCTGGAGGAGGGGCATAGAGGGAGGAGCCAGTGCACACCCAGAGTCCAAAGTCTTTCTTAAAGTGCCCATGCCTCCTGCGGAGCCCGTCTATTCCTCATGGTCCTTACGGAGTCCCAGCATCCTCTAGGTCGTTAGAGAAATGGCGCTGATTAGAGCTGGGAGGACCAAGCCCCGCCCCCGTAATGGCGCGCTTATGTCCCGCTATTTTTTATACTGGCGGGGGTTAGTATACAGTGCCTAAGCACTGTATGTAATGTTGCCAGGCTGATTTGAGGTCTTATTGCTGCCCAGGGAGCCCCCCCTGCGCCCTGCACCCAAGTAGTGCCGCTGGTAGGTGGGAGCAATGGCGCGCAGCGCGACCGCTGCGCGGTACCTCTGACTGAAGTCTTCTGCTGTCTTTTGTGAAGTCTTCTGTACTTCGGTTACTCACCCGGCTTCTTTCTTCTGGCTCTGTGAGAGGGACGACGGCGCGGCTCCGGTAACGAGCAGCTAGGCTATACCAAGTGATCAGACCCTCTGGAGCTAATTATGTCCAGTAGCCTAAGAAGCAGAGCCTTTAACTCACAGAAGTAGGTCTGCTTCTCTCCCCTCAGTCCCACGAAGCAGGGAGCCTGTTGCCATCAGGGCTCCCTGAAAATAATAAACCTAACAAAAGTCTTTTCCGAGAAACTCAGTAGAGCTCCCCTGTGTGTGTCCAGTCTCTCTGGGCACAGAATCTAACTGAGGTCTGGAGGAGGGGCATAGAGGGAGGAGCCAGTTCACACCCATTTAAAGTCTTAAAGTGCCCATGTCTCCTGCGGATCCTGTCTATACCCCATGGTCCTTTTGGAGTCCCCAGCATCCTCTAGGACGAAGGAGAAATTATGAATATTAAGCCCACTCCACTATCCACTACTCCCCTGTGTATTAAACACCCCCTACCACCCAAGACGTCATGTACCAGGGCCTCTTCATTCAGCCCAATGCCCCCTTCTACAGTTTAGTGTTCTACCTCCCGCCCCATCTCCCACCATCTGTGCAGTAATAGAGTAATTAGCAGAAATTACTGCTCCAGGTCCTACATGCTGAGTGGAAGATAGAACACCACCTACCGCCCGCGGGACATCACAGCTGCCGCTGATAGCACCCCCATCCCCTACCGCTGGAGGATAGGTAGGGGCCCCAGTGCATTGTTGTGTCCAGGGGCCCACACTGCTGTTAAGACGGCACTGACCATGATTGACATTTTGGTTCTACTGCAAAACAGTTAGGAACCATTCCCACTAATTATATGGCCCCTCAAATCCTCGACTGCAGACACTATATGGCAGGATAATCGCATGCTTAGTCTATATGATGTATAAGCAGGCAGCTAGGACCTGGCTATAATACAGGCAATGCAAAGACCTGGCTGAAGGCCTGAACGTATTCAAAAGAGGAGATGTGGCTAAATATAATCACCAGATGTTTGTGTAGTATTAGACTGAAGATACATTGCTGTTGTCTGGTCCTTGGCCTCTAAAGAAGCTAGAACAGATCAAATGTCATTCTACCTCAGTGCCACCTGCACATTATTTTGGAATGGGTAGTCTTCAGTTTGCCGGCTGTTGGGATCCCGGCGCACAGTATACCGGCGCCGGAATCCCGACAGCCGGCATACCGACACCTTTTCTCCCTCTTGGATGTCCACGAACCCTCTGGAGGGAGAATAGATAGCGTGGAGCGCAGCGAGCCCGTAAGGGGTTCATTTGCGCTCGCCCAGCTGTCGGTATGCTGGCGGTCTGGATTCCGGCGCCAGTATGCTGGCTGCCGGCATACCATACTACACCCTCTGGAATGACAGGGTCCCAGCCGCCCCAATTACAGCAACATTTAGTTAAATTGCTTGCAATTGCTGAATAACAGTAACTATGTAACAGAAGTGACCCACTTCTCATCTAGACCATGATACACTGCAGGCAGCTTGTACCACATGATAAAGACAGCGCACAGGGACAAATAGGAAGAAATGTTACAATTAGAACAAACGGGTTTTCCACTACAGATCTAGGTGAACGGCAGAAGAAGTGGTTAGTCCTGCCATACTTCTTGTGATGTTGTATTTACATTACATTACAGACATATTTTCTAATTTGTAGTGGCTATTAAACAGAACACAAGACCTGTATGGAGACACACCAGCATATAACTGCAGCCACACTCACACTTACTATGTAGGCAAGCCATTTCTCACCATGCAGAAAAAACATGCACAATTGAGAAGATTAATTTCGGGCATTTATCATGTGGACATAATAGTGTTGACACTGAGGACATGCTGACATGATTAGAATGTCGACAAAAAGTAGGTCCCAGTGGTGCGGCCCAACCCTAACCGTCCTCCTGCAGCCTAACTCGAACCGTCCCCATGCAGCCTAACTCTAACCATTCCCCTGCAGCCTAACTCTAACCGCCCCCCTGCAGCCTAATTCTAACTGCCCCCCTGCTGCCTAACTCTAACCGCCCCCCTGTAGCCTAACTCTAACCGCCCCCCTGCAGCCTAACCCGAACTGTCCTCCTGCAGCCTAACCGTCCCCCTGCAGCCTAACCCTAACCATCCCCCTGCAGCCTAACCCTAACCATCCCCCTGCAGCCTAATTCAAACCGTCCCCCTGCAGCCAAACTCTAACCGTCCCCCTGCAGCCTAACTTTAACCGTCCCCCTGCAGCCTAACCCTAACCGTCCCCCTGCAGCCAAACTCGAACCGTCCCCCTGCAGCCTAACTCTAACCGCCCCCCTGCAGCCTAACTCTAACCGCCCCCCTGCAGCCTAACTCTAACCGCCCCCCTGCAGCCTAACTCTAACCATTCCCCTGCAGCCTAACTAACCGCCCCCCTGCAGCCTAACTCTAACCGCCCCCCTGCAGCCTAACTCTAACCGCCCCTCTGCAGCCTAACCCGAACCGTCCCCTTGCAGCCTAACCCTAACCGTCCCCCTGCAGCCTAACCCTAACCGCGCCCCCTGCAGCCTAACCCTAACCGCCCCCCTGCAGCCTAACTCTAACCGCCCCTCTGCAGCCTAACCCTAACCGTCCCCTTGCAGCCTAACCCTAACCGTCCCCCTGCAGCCTAACCCTAACCATCCCCCTGCAGCCTAACTCAAACCGTCCCCCTGCAGCCTAACTCTAACCGTCCCCCTGCAGCCTAACTTTAACCATCCCCCTGCAGCCTAACCCTAACCGTCCCCCTGCAGCCTAACTCAAATCGTCCCCCTCTGCAGACTAACTCTAACCATCCCCCTGCAGCCTAACTCTAACCGTCCCCCTGCAACCTAACTCAAACCGTCCCCCTGCAGCCTAACTCAAACCGTCCCCCTGCAGCCTAACCCTAACCATCCCCCTGCAGCCTAACTCTAACCGTCCCCCTGCAACCTAACTCTAACCGTCCCCCTGCAGCCTAACTCTAACCGTCCCCCTGCAGCCTAACCCTAACTGTCCCACTGCAGCCTAACTCTGGGGGTCATTTTGAGTTGATCGCTCGCTAGCTATTTTTTGAAGTGCTGCAAACAGATAGTCGCCGCCTATAGGGGAGTGTATTTTAGCTTTGCAAGCGTGCGATCGCATGTGCAGCCGAGCACTACAAAAAAGTTTTGTGCAGTTTTTGAGTAGGTCAGAACTTACTCAGCCGCTGCGATCACTTCAGCCTGTTCTTGCCCGGAATTGACGCCAGACAACCGCCCTGCAAACGACTGGACACGCTGCGTTTTCCTCACCACTCCCAGAAAACGGTCAGTTGACACCCACAAACACCCTATTCCTGTCAATCTCCTTGCGATCGGCTGTGCGAATGGATGCTTTGTTAAATCCATCGCTCAGCAATGATCCGCTTTGTACCCGTACGACGCGTCTGCGAATTGCGGTGCATACACATGTGCAGTAGTGACCTGATTGCAGCGCAGCAAAAAATCCTAGCGTGCGAACAGGTCGGAATGACCCCCTCTAACCATCCCCCTGCAGCCTAACCCTAACAATCCCCCTGCAGCCTAAGCCTAATGCTGGCAGTCTGCAGAATGTTATTGTGACAGGACGGTCCCGTACGAAAGCACTCGCCGCTTTCGCGTCCCGTTGGCTGCGCACAGAATGGAAGGTCAAGTCACACGAGGCCTGACCACATAGGGGATTCCCGCTTACCGTCAGTAAGCGCCTGTTACTGACTCCACCCACTGCATTGTGGGCGGGTTTATGCTGCCACCACCAAACTCCTAACCTGCCGTGGCGTTTGGAACCACGGTTCTGCTCTGTATGTGCCGACGCACTGCCTTATCACACCTGTGTGGTGTTAACGAATCCCCACTAGCCACTTGCTAGGCCTCTACCGGTAGCTGGCGGAAGGCGGAACTTGGAGACGTTAGGTGCTTCCCTGGACAGCCGGAGGACGGGGCTATGGTTGGCATAACCCTGTAGGTCACAAGATGAAGCAATCTTCTTGAGGCAATGATGTTTTATTTGCTCAATAGTTCTAAAGAGAACTCTTCCCTATTGCTAGGGGTAACAGCATACAGCAAGATGTTCCAGCAGAATAAGATGGTACAACTACAACCTGGAGGCTCACAGGCATCCTCTTTTTATCTCAGTTCTACACACAGTACCACAGGGGGGTAAGCCCTCCCTGTCTTCTCCAACCAATCAGGTTATCGCAGAAAATATAAAGAAATACAAGTTTACATTTCAAAAGTTAAGAAAGCACATTCCTGCTCCTCTTCATATATAACCAAACCAGTGGCTTTCCCAAACACAATCTGATTATCATGTTCCTGTCTCTTTCACAAATGTAAATGTAACTTGCATTTCAATTGCATTCACCCTCTCACACATAGACAACGTTCTTATACTGTAAATTAAACATAATCTGCATCACACATAATGCAGCCTAAGAAATCTTACATCAAACTGTTGTTGAATGAAACCCACTAGTTTGCATTTGTGAAACACAATCTGATTAACATGTTCCTGTCTCTCTAACATCTCCATGCAAACCCAGTTCACACAATGGCCCTCATTCCGAGTTGTTCGCTCGGTATTTTTCATCGCATCGCAGTGAAAATCCGCTTAGTACGCATGCGCAATGTTCGCACTGCGACTGCGCCAAGTAACTTTACTATGAAGAAAGTATTTTTACTCACAGCTTTTTCTTCGCTCCGGCGATCGTAATGTGATTGACAGGAAATGGGTGTTACTGGGCGGAAACACGGCGTTTCAGGGGCGTGTGGCTGAAAACGCTACCGTTTCCGGAAAAAACGCAGGAGTGGCCGGAGAAACGGTGGGAGTGCCTGGGCGAACGCTGGGTGTGTTTGTGACGTCAACCAGGAACGACAAGCACTGAAATGATCGCACAGGCAGAGTAAGTCTGGAGCTACTCTGAAACTGCTAAGTAGTTAGTAATCGCAATATTGCGAATACATCGGTCGCAATTTTAAGAAGCTAAGATTCACTCCCAGTAGGCGGCGGCTTAGCGTGTGTAACTCTGCTAAATTCGCCTTGCGACCGATCAACTCGGAATGAGGGCCAATATTCAGAGAAGACAGCAACAAATCCTTTCACCTGCATGTGTCTATAAAGTTACACAGAGACACATCTCAATCTCAAAGAAATGGCTTGTCCATACACCCCTTTCCAGGTGCCAGGGTCATCAGCATCTCAATTCCTAGGTGAGAAGCTTCCAAGCCATTTGTCCTCAAACGTAAATGCATTTTAAACCCAACACAGCTTACACATTCCTTCTAAGTGCTGGCATTTGCATGCAATGTAAATGTGCAATCTTACAACTGTGCTATTGCATTAAATATAACATTGGTGAAAACACAGTATTAAATATATTTTTAAATACCCGGTGCCTAGCACCCACACTACATTTAAAGATGGCGCTTAGCACCAGTGCACAGTTTAAAAGTGGCGCTAAGCGCCCATTGTCCTTGTAATGGCGCCGGGCACTAGCGGTTAACCCCTTCAGTGCCGCCGCGGCCATTTCACGTGTGGCTGGTTAGTCTCTCCGGTCACACTCCTCCCCCCCCATTCAAGCGGGTCAACCAGGGACCCATGTCCCAACGATTTGGGTCCTGGTCCCGCAGTCCGTTGGGGTGAAGGGGACGCTACCGGGGGGGTGTAGGCTCCGGCCTAGACAGTTCATCCCTAGTGTAGTGGGCCTCTCTTCGTGGGTGCACAATGTTCAAATAGTCCACCTGAAGTCCAAGTTCAAGGCTCCACCACAAAAGTCTGTCCAATTTCCCCAAGGTAGGTTGCCGCCACCTAACGGGTGGGTGGTAAGTCACCACGGTGGGGGGCTGGTTACAAACAAGTGCCACCCAAGGTGTCCCAATTGTGGCATACCCCACCTCCCACCATAGCAGTTTTCTGCTCAAACAGGCCACAGGGTGCTCTTGCCCATATGGCTCTTTCTGGCTCGGTACTGCTCCCAGTCCGTGCAGTGGCGCAGTAGTTCGTAACGCACAGTCCTGGTCAAGAATGTGCGCCATCAGCACTGGAGTGGATACCCGAGCCTCCTTCAATGACTGGAATGCCAACTCGCAAGCGGGTGCAAAGTCCACTGACTTGGGAATGCCCTTCCTAGCCATCTCTGTCAAGGGGTTCACTACAGGACTAAAGTCAATGACAACGTGTCCGTAGGGCCTTACAGGTTCTAAGGTCAGTACCGGTCTGGGTGATGTGGGTCGGGGACAGCCTCTGGTTGCCTCCACCCCCTCTGGTTTGGGCCTTCCCCTGTCTCCTCCCACATGGTGCCCCAGGCACTGCACCTCCGTCATACCTATCTGGCAACTGTCTGCCCGAACTGCCAGACCTGCCCTCCAATCCTCCGTCGACCTATGACTCGGGAAACCTACCCTGTCACCTAGGCCTACTTCTGCCTCCTCGTCCGCTACCTGTGCCACAGTGATGGCGGCCAGACCACCAGCCTCTGGATCCTGTGTGGCATCCACTACAGGGAGGCTGCGTGTCTTCCCCGATCTACTGCGCACAGGCAGGGGACCTGCTATGTCCACAGCAACTTGCTGCAAAGGTTCTCCTATGGGCAGAGGCCCAGAGACAACACAACCGCTGGAGTGCCCCAGCTGCCAACGCATGGCACCAGCCTTACAGTTGGTCTGGGCGTCATCCGACATTCCAGACCAGGGAAAGCACTGTGTCAGGCACTTCAGGGTATGGTCTATCTCAGGGTTACTGCCCAAAGGGGTTTCGCTGGCAACCGACACCGGTTGCGCAGGAAGGTTCCCTGGGGGGACCAGTTGGACACATTCCCTATCTGGTCTATCCCCGCCCACTTTCCTATCTACCCTGTACCTTAACCCTTCCCGCCAGGTCAAACTTCCTGCCCCAACCCTGTCAAGGCCGCTGCCAGAGTGGCGCCTCATGCCTTTCGGGGATGGGTCAGAAAGTTGAGCCTCCCTAAACTCCTGCCTGTGGCCCTCAATCTCTCCTAAATTAGGACACTCTACAGGGGGATCTAGGTGGGGACTACTAGGGTCAGTCTGGTAGGGGTCAGTCATGGAAAAGTCAGTGTGGTTCCTCATACTCACCGCCGGAGTTGGCAAACCAGTTGGGTCAGGAGCATCATTGGGTACCCCCACAGGATCAAATGAGCTGGAACCGACATCCTCTGCATTGCTAGTGGACGTAGGCATACCAGAGGCAAAAGGCATGCTGGGTCGATGTACTGATCTAGCCACTGTAACCTTTTCCTCTGGGCTGGTTGATGCTGTGGTTGGCTGTGCTGGCAGTTGTCTAGCAGCTGTAGTCTTTTCCTCTGGGCTGGGCTGTGCTGGAGTAGCTGATGTCAACGGTGGTTTTGGAACTTGACTCCGGGGAATGGCGCCAACAAACGTAGTGACGATCCCACCACCCAGATCATTTCCTAGGACCACATCAGTTGGGAGACCATCCATGACGGCAACTTCTCGCAACTCTGGTCCAGCTCCCCAGTCCAGGTGGACTCTTGCCATGGGAACCGCTTTCTCTGTTCCTTCTGCCAGGGTGACCGTGGCAGTGCGACCCTGCACTACTGCAGCAGGATCTATAAGGTGGGGGCTCACCACAGTGATTGAGGCCCCAGAGTCTCTTAGGCCTTCCCCCTGCAGGGGTCCCACGTGGACCGGCTGCAGGTGCCTCCACATGTTGTGTAGGGGCTGTTTGGCCATGCAGGTGACTCTCTCCGCAGAGTGCACCTGTCTCTCGCCACACTCCATCGGACTGACTGGAGGGGGAACAGTCTCTGTAGGCTCATCTCCTCTCGTCAAACAAGCGATCCGGGCTCCAGCACTCGGATTTGGGGCACGAGTCTGGGGTGCTTGGGATGCAGGACAGTTCATCCTCAGATTTCCGATTTTCCCACAGCCGTAGCACTTCTTCTCCAGTCGTGGCATCGATGATCTCTGATCAGTTGCAGGGACGCTGCGGTGCGGTTGCTGGCCAAGAGCACCCGGGTTGGAAGATGCTTGTCTTTGGGGGTGATGAGCTGAAGAGGCGGGTCCCCTTGGTGGTACAGTCTTTTGGAGCTGGCTGATGGCTGGGCGCTTCTGCCCCTGTGGCCGAATTGCCACATACTTGTCTGCTAACTGGGCAGCCATCTTTAAGCTGGGTGGCTCCCGATCTAGCACCCACTCCTTCACTTCTGGGGCGCACCTGCGGTAGAACTGCTCCCTGCAGATCAGGTCGATCAGTGCGTCCCATGTAGTGGCTTCAGAATCCTTCACCCACTTCACCACGTACTGCCGCAGCTGGGTGGCAAACTGCCCATGGGTGCTCCTAGGATTCTTGGGCAAGTCTCTGAACTTCTTCCTGTAAGACTCTGGAGTGATGAAGAATCGCTGGAGGAGGGCCTTCGCAACTTTGTCGTAGTTCCCACAGTCCTCCGTGGCCACTCCCCGATAGGCCTCCAAGGCCTCTCCATGCAGAGTGGGCACAAGGTGTCTCACCCACTCTGACTTGGGTAGATTGTGTAGTTTACAAGTCCTTTCAAAAACTTGCAAATGTCCATCAATGTCCCCATCACTGTCTGCAAACTTGGCAAACTGAACTCGTCCTGATCTGTGCACAACAGCTGACAACGGCTCCCGGGGTACCACGGCCTGTGGTGCCCGCTCATCACGCCACATCTGGATGATGATCAAGCGCTCTTGCTCTGTTGCCCTTTCCCCCAATTCCGCTAGCCGATCTGCTAGGGTATCCGTGCCGCCCCCCCTGGGACGTTGGGATCCTGGCCATGCTAGGGATTGCTGGGAAACATTGCTGCTGTGAGAGAGGGCGGGGCTTGTGGGTCTCACCGGTTCCTAACGAAGGTCCACTGTTGGGCCGTCCTCTGCGATGCTGATGCCGTCAGTGCTTTCCACCTCCCCCCGATGGGACTCCCCCCAGCTCCTGAGCGCCGCCTGCATGACGCTTCTGGACGCGTTGAAAGGGATATCCACACCCTTCTCCTGGCATACGATCTCCAGATCATCCTTTGACATTCTGCTGAATTCCGCCATCTTGTGCGTTCTCCTGCGCTGCAGTTACTCCTCTCCTGAGTAACTCGGCTTCTCCAATCGGGTGATGAAAAGCCGCCTGGGAATATCCCACCACTATGCCACCAATTTCTGTGACAGGACGGTCCCGTACGAAAGCACTCGCCGCTTTCGCGTCCCGTTGGCTGCGCACAGAATGGAAGGTCAAGTGACACGAGGCCTGACCACATAGGGGATTCCCGCCAGGGTCATCAGCATCTCAATTCCTAGGTGAGAAGCTTCCAAGCCATTTGTCCTCAAACGTAAATGCATTTTAAAACCAACACAGCTTACACATTCCTTCTAAATGCTGGCATTTGCATGCAATGTAAATGTGCAATCTTACAACTGTGCTATTGCATTAAATATAACATTGGTGAAAACACAGTATTAAATATATTTTTAAATACCCGGTGCCTAGCACCCACACTACATTTAAAGATGGCGCTTAGCACCAGTGCACAGTTTAAAAGTGGCGCTAAGCGCCCATTGTCCTTGTAATGGCGCCGGGCACTAGGGGTTAACCCCTTCAGTGCCGCGGCGGCCATTTCACGTGTGGCTGGTTAGTCTCTCCGGTCACACTTATCAATTCACGTGTTGACTTTTCAGAAATCAACATTGTGAATGGTAACATTCTGCAGATGTCGACATGTTCCATGTCAACATTTCAACAGTGCCGACATCATAAAACAAGATCACCATGTAAGTCCATTAACATTACCAGACTTGGGAACTTTCCAGGGAGCGGAGACAAAGGTGCTCATCCAGAGCTGGCTGCTGTTGCGTCCCGCAGCTCAGTTTGCCTCTATCGTCGCATTGTGCCTGTGCAACCTCAAGCATTGCGGCCGCATCCCTGAAGGGCGGCGATGCAGAGTTGGGAGGACATGGTGGGCCGAAAGGGAGGGTGTCGGCAGCATTTTCGGGGTGGCTGCGTGACGTCACACGCAGCCGCTGTGATTAAAAAAAATAAGATTTTACTTACCAGTAAATCTATTTCTCGTAGTCCGTAGTGGATGCTGGGGACTCCGTAAGGACCATGGGGAATAGACGGGCACCGCAGGAGACAGGGCACTTTAAGAAAGAATTTGGATACTGGTGTGCTCTGGCTCCTCCCTCTATGCCCCTCCTCCAGACCTCAGTTAGAGAAACTGTGCCCGGAAGAGCTGACAGTACAAGGAAAGTATTTTGGAATCCAGGGCAAGACTCATACCAGTCACACCAATCACACCGTATAACTCGTGATAAACTTACCCAGTTAACAGTATGAACAACAACGGAGCATCAGATCAACCCTGATGCAACCAAACATAACCCTTTTTTAAGCAATAACTATATACAAGTATTGCAGAAGAAGTCCGCACTTGGGACGGGCGCCCAGCATCCACTACGGACTACGAGAAATAGTTTACCGGTAAGTAAAATCTTATTTTCTCTAACGTCCTAGTGGATGCTGGGGACTCCGTAAGGACCATGGGGATTATACCAAAGCTCCCAAACCGGCGGGAGAGTGCGGATGACTCTGCAGCACCGAATGAGCAAACACAAGGTCCTCCTCAGCCAGGGTATCAAACTTGTAAAACTTTGCAAAAGTGTTCGAACCTGACCAAGTAGCTGCTCGGCAAAGCTGTAATGCCCAGACCCCTCGGGCAGCCGCCCAAGAAGAGCCCACCTTCCTTGTGGAGTGGGCTTTTACTGATTTTGGAAGCGGCAATCCAGCCGCAGAATGAGCCTGCTGAATCGTGTTACAGATCCAGCGAGCAATAGTTTGCTTTGAAGCAGGAGCACCCAGCTTGTTGAATGCATACAGGATAAACAGGATAAACAGCGATTCAGTTTTCCTGACTCTAGCCGTTCTGGCTACATAAACCTTCAAAGCCCTGACCACATCTAGTAACTCGGAATCCTCCAAGTCACGAGTAGCCACAGGCACCACAATAGGTTGGTTCATATGAAAGGATGACACCACTTTTGGCAGAAATTGTGGATGGGTCCGCAATTCTGCCCTGTCCATATGGAAAACCAGATAGGGGCTTTTATGTGACAAAGCCGCTAATTCTAAAACACGCCTAGCTGAAGCTGAAACCAAGGCCAATAGCATGACCACCTTCCATGAGAGAAATTTTAACTCCACGGTTTTGAGTGGTTCAAACCAGTGTGACTTCAGAAAACTCAACACCACGTTAAGATCCCAAGGTGCCACTGGAGGCACAAAAGGGGGCAGCATATGCAGCACTCCCTTTACAAACGTCTGGACTTCAGGAAGAGAAGCCAGTTCTTTTTTGAAAGAAAATGTATAGAGCCGAAATCTGGACCTTAATGGATCCCAATTTCAGGCCCAAAGTCACTCCCAACTGTAGGAAGTGAAGGAAACGGCCCAGCTGGAATTCCTCCGTAGGGGCATTCCTGGCCTCACACCAAGCAACATATTTTCGCCATATACGGTGATAATGTTTAGCCGTCACGTCCTTCCTAGCCTTAATCAGCGTAGTAATAACCTCATCCGGAATGCCTTTTTCTGCTAGGATCCGGCGTTCAACCGCCATGCCGTCAAACGCAGCCGCGGTAAGTCTTGGAACAGACAGGGCCCCTGTTGCAACAAGTCCTGTCTTAGAGGCAGAGGCCATGGGTCCTCTGTGAGCATTTCTTGCAGATCCGGATACCAAGTCCTTCTTGGCCAATCCGGAACAATGAGTATTGTTCTCACTCCTCTTTTCTTATGATTCTCAGCACCTTTGGTATGAGAGGAAGAGGAGGAAATACATAAACCGACTGGAACACTCACGGTGTCACTAGTGCGTCTACAGCTATCGCCTGAGGGTCTCTTGACCTGGCGCAATATCTCTGTAGCTTTTTGTTGAGGCGGGATGCCATCATTGTCTGACTAAATCAGCACCGATTGGTCACGAAGCAGGGTCTCCGCTTGACTTAGGGCATTGTATATGGCCCTTAGTTCCAGGATATTGATGTGAAGGCAAGTCTCCTGACTTGACCACAGACCTTGGAAATTTCTTCCCTGTGTGACTGCCCCCCACCCTCGGAGGCTTGCATCCGTGGTCACCAGGACCCAGTCCTGAATGCCGAATCTGCGGCCCTCTAGAAGGTGAACACTCTGCAGCCACCACAGGAGAGACACCCTGGCCCTGGGGGACAGGGTGATCAGCCGATGCATCTGTAGATGTGATCCGGACCACTTGTCCAACAGATCCCATTGAAAGGTCCTCGCATGGAACCTGCCGAAGGGAATGGCCCCGTATGATGCCACCATCTTTCCCAGGACTCGCGTGCAGTGATGCACCGACACCTGTTTTGGTTTCAATAGGTCTCTGACCAGTTTCATGAGCTCCTGAGCCTTCTCCATCGGGAGATAGACCCTCTTCTGGTCTGTGTCCAGAATCATGCCCAGGAAGGGCAGACGAGTCATAGGAATCAACTGCGACTTTGGAATATTTAGAATCCAGCCGTGCTGTTGTAACACTTCCCGAGAGCGTGCTACGCTGATCAGCAACTGCTCTCTGGACCTCGCCTTTATGAGGAGATCGTCCAAGTATGGGATAATTGTGACCCCTTGCTTTCGCGGGAGCACCTTGGTAAATATTCTCGGTGCCGTGGAGAGACCAAACGGCAACATCTGGAATTGGTAATGACAATCCTGTACCACAAATCTGAGGTACGCCTGATGAGGTAGATAAATGGGGACATGAAGGTATGCATCCTTTATGTCCAGAGACACCATAAAATCCCCCCCTTCCAGGCTTGCGATGACCGCTCTGAGCGATTCCATCTTGAACTTGAACCTTTTCAGGTATATGTTCAGGGATTTTAAATTTAATATGGGTCTGACCGAACCGTCCGGTTTCGGTACCACAAACATGGTCAAATAATAACCCTTTCCTTGTTGAAGGAGGGGAACCTTGACCACCACCTGCTGAAGATACAATTTGTGAATTGCAGCTAACACTATTTCCCTCTCTAAGGGGGAAGCTGGCAGGGCCGATTTGAGGTATCAGTGAGGGGGCATCTCTTCGAATTCCAGCTTGTATCCCTGAGACACAATCTCTATCGCCCAGGGATCCACCTGGGAGTGAACCCACTTGTGGCTGAAATTTCGGAGACACGCCCCCACCGGGCCTAGTTCCGCCTGTGGAGCCCCAGCATCATGCGGTGGATTCAGTGGAAGCCGGGGAGGACTTCTGTTCCTGGGAACTAGCTGTGTTGTGCAGCTTCTTTCCTCTGCCCCTGCCTCTGGCAAGAAAGGACGCACCTCGGACTTTCCTGTCTTTTTGTGATCGAAAGGACTGCATTTGGTAATACGGTACTTTCTTAGGTTGTGAGGGAACATATGGCAAAAAATTTGACTTTCCAGCAGTAGCTGTGGAGACCAGGTCCGAGAGACCTTCCCCAAACAACTCCTCACCCTTGTAAGGTAAAACCTCCATGTGCCTCTTTGAGTCGGCATCGCCTGTCCATTGCCGAGTCCACAGGACCCTTCTGGCAGAAATCGACATTGCATTTATTCTAGAGCCCAGAAGGCTAATGTCTCTTTGAGCATCTCTCATATATAGGACAGCGTCTTTTATATGCCCCAGGGTCATTAATATAGTAACCTTGTCCAAGGTATCAAGTTCCTCAGATAAGGTATCCGTCCATGCTGCTACAGCACTACACACCCATGCCGACGCAATTGCCGGCCTTAGTAAGGTACCTGAATGTATATAAATGGACTTCAGGGTACCCTCTTGCTTTCTATCCGCAGCATCTTTTAGGGTGGCAGTATCCTGTGACGGCAGGGCGACCCTTTTGGATAAGCGTGTGAGAGCTTTGTCCACCCTAGGGGAGGATTCCCAGCGTAACCTGTCCGTTGGCGGGAAAGGATACGCCCTAAGCATCCGTTTGGAAATCTGCAGTTTTTTATCTGGAGATTCCCAAGCCTTTTCACATAACTCATTTAGCTCATGTGAAGGGGGAAAGGTCACCACCTGCCTTTTTTCCCCATACATATGAACCCTCTTGTCAGGGACTGGGGTTTCCTCTGTGATGTGCAACACATCCTTTATTGCTATAATCATATAACGGATGGCTTTAGCCAATTTAGGCTGTAACTTTGCATCATCGCCATCGACACTGGAGTCAGAATCCGTGTCGATATCTGTGTCAACAATTTGGGATAGTGGGCGCTTCTGAGACCCTGACGGCCTCTGCGACATAGGATCAGGCATGGGCTGAGACCCCGGCTGTCCTAAGGTTTCAGCTTTATCCAACCTTTTATGCAAGGAAGTAACATTATCATTTAAAACCTTCCACATATCCATCCAATCAGGTGTCGGCGCCGTCGGCGGCGACCCCACATTCATTTGCTCCCGCTCTGCTTCCACATAGCCTTCCTCGTCAAACATGTCGACACAAGCGTACCGACACACCACACACACAGGGGATGCTCTTTTTGAAGACAGTTCCCCCACAAGGCCCTTTGGAGAGACAGAGAGAGAGTATGCCAGCACACACCCCAGCGCTATATGACCCAGGAATCACACAGTAACTTAGTGTTAACCCAGTAGCTGCTGTACATACTGTTTTTGCGCCTAATTTATGTGCCCCCCCTCTCTTTTTACCCTCTTCTACCGTGATTCTGCAGGGGAGAGCCTGGGGAGCTTCCTCTCAGCGGAGCTGTGGAGAGAAAATGGCGCTGGTGAGTGCTGAGGAAGAATCCCCGCCCCCTCAGCGGCGGGCTTCTGTCCCGCGTTTATGTGGCGGGGGCCCATGCATATATACAGTGCCCAACTGTATATATGCCCAACTTTTGCCAAGAGGTCTCTAATTGCTGCCCAGGGCGCCCCCCCCCTGCGCCCTGCACCCTTACAGTGATTGGAGTATGTGGGTGTAGTGTGGGAGCAATGGCGCACAGCTGCAGTGCTGTGCGCTACCTCAGTGAAGACTGGAGTCTTCTGCCGCCGATTTCGAAGTCTTCTTGCTTCATTCACCGGCTTCTGTCTTCCGGCTCTGCAAGGGGGACGGCGGCGCGGCTCCGGGATCGGACGACAAAGGGTGAGATCCTGTGTACGATCCCTCTGGAGCTAATGGTGTCCAGTAGCCTAAGAAGCAGGACCTATCTTCTGTGAGTAGGGCTGCTTCTCTCCCCTCAGTCCCACGCTGCAGAGAGTCTGTTGCCAGCAGATCTCTCTGAAAATAAAAAAAACCTAACAAAATACTTTCTTATAGCAAGCTCAGGAGAGTTCACTAAGTAGCACCCAGCTCGTCCGGGCACAGATTCAAACTGAGGTCTGGAGGAGGGACATAGAGGGAGGAGCCAGAGCACACCAGTATCCAAATTCTTTCTTAAAGTGCCCTGTCTCCTGCGGAGCCCGTCTATTCCCCATGGTCCTTACGGAGTCCCCAGCATCCACTAGAACGTTAGAGAAATAGCGGTGGACCATCCGACAGCACAGCCAGGCGGACACATTGTGAGGTGGCGCTACACATGCTTGGTGGCCTTGCCCATGTGGGGCGGCACCCAGGAGGTTTAAGCAGCAATCTGCGTCTATTTCTGAATCAGGTCCAAAGTCGGTTATCAACTTCTAATAACAAAATTAGTTTGGGATGAAACTAGGCGAAAATAAGATTTTAAACCTACCGGTTAATCTTTTTCTCCTAGTCCGTAGAGGATGCTGGGGACTCCGTAAGGACCATGGAGTATAGACGGGCTCCGCAGGAGACATAGGCACTATAAAGAACTTTAGAATGGGTGTGCACTGGCTCCTCCCTCTATGCCCCTCCTCCAGACCTCAGTTAGATTTTGTGCCGAGGAAAGGATTTTTGTTAATCCAAGGGCAAGATTCATACCAGCCCACACCATATAACCTGGAATATACGCAACCAGTTAACAGTATGAACAAAACAGTATCAGCCAACGACTGATCTTAACTGTAACATAACCCTTATGTAAGCAATAACTATATACAAGTCATGCAGAAATATGTCCGCACTGGGACGGGCGCCCAGCATCCTCTACGGACTAGGAGAAAAAGATTTACCGGTAGGTTTAAAATCTTATTTTGTCTTACGTCCTAGAGGATGCTGGGGACTCCGTAAGGACCATGGGGATTATACCAAAGCTCCAAATCGGGCGGGAGAGTGCAGATGACTCTGCAGCACCGATTGAGCAAACATGAGGTCCTCCTCAGCCAGGGTATCAACCTTGTAGAATTTTGCAAAAGTGTTTGAACACGACTAAGTAGCTGCTCGGCAAAGCTGTAAGGCCGAGACGCCTCGGGCAGCCGCCCAAGAAGAGCCCACCTTCCTAGTGGAATGGGCCTTTACTGAATTTGGTAATGGCAATCCAGCCGTAGAATGAGCCTGCTGAATCGTGTTACAGATCCAGCGAGCAATAGTCTGCTTAGAAGCAGGAGTGCCAACCTTGTTGGCTGCATACAGGACAAACAGTGCCTCTGTTTTCCTAACCCGTGCCGTCCTGGCTACGTAAATTTTTAAGGCCCTGACTACATCAAGGGATTTGGAATCCTCCAAGTCTCCCGTAGCCACAGGCACCACAATAGGTTGGTTCATATGACACGATGACACCACCTTAGGCAAAAATTGAGGACGAGTCCTCAACTCTGCTCTATCCTCATGGAAAATGAGATAGGGGCTCTTATGAGACAAGGCCGCCAATTCGGACACCCGCCTTGCAGATGCCAAGGCCAACAACATGACCACTTTCCAAGTGAGAAACTTTAATTCAACTGTTTGAAGAGGTTCAAACCAGTGAGATTTTAGGAACTGTAACACCACGTTAAGGTCCCATGGTGCCACTGGGGGCACAAAAGGAGGCTGGATGTGTAGCACTCCCTTTACAAAAGTTTGGACTTCTGGGAGAGAAGCCAATTCCTTCTGGAAGAATATAGATAGGGCTGAAATCTGTACCTTAATGGAGCCTAACTTTAGGCCCATATCCATTCCTGTCTGTAGAAAGTGGAGAAAACGGCCCAAGTGGAAATCTTCCGTAGGAGCATTCTTGGCTTCACACCAAGATACATACTTCCACCAGATACGGTGATAATGTTTCTCCGTCACTTCCTTCCTAGCCTTTATCAGAGTAGGGATGACTTTTTCCGGAATACCCTTCCGCGCTAGGATTCGGCGTTCAACCGCCATGCCGTCAAACGTAACCGCGGTATGTCTTGGAACACGCAGGGTCCCTGCTGCAACAGGTCCTCCCTAAGAGGAAGAGGCCACGGATCTTCTGTGAGCATCTCCTGAAGATCTGAATAACAGGCCCTTTGAGGCCAATCTGGAACAATGAGTATTGTCTGTACTATTTTTCATCTTATGATTCTCAATATTTTTGAGATGAGAGGAAGAGGGAACACATAAACCGACTGAAACACCCATGGTGTCACCAGGGCGTCCACCGCTACTGCCTGAGGGTCCCTTGACCTGGCACAATACCGCCGAAGCTTCTTGTTGAGGCGTGATGCCATCATGTCTATTTGAGGAAGTCCCCAAAGACTTGTTATCTCTGCAAAGACTTCTTGATGAAGTCCCCACTCTCCTGGATGGAGATCGTGTCTGCTGAGGAAGTCTGCTTCCCAGTTGTCCACTCCCGGAATGAATACCGCTGACAGAGCGCTTACGTGATTTTCTGCCAAGCGCAGAAACCTGGTGGCTTCCGCCATTCCCACTCTGCTCCTTGTCCCGCCTTGGCGGTTTACATGAGCCACGGCTGTGACGTTGTTCTGATTGAATCAGAACCGGTAGGTCGCGAAGAAGATTCTCCGCTTGTCGTAGGCCGTTGTAAATGGCCCTTAATTCCAGTATGTTGATGTGTAGACAAGCCTCCTGGCTTGACCACAGTCCCTGAAAATTCCTTCCTTGTGTGACTGCTCCCCATCCTCGGAGGCTCGCGTCCGTTGTTACCAGAACCCAGTCCTGAATGCCGAACCTGCGACCTTCTAGAAGGTGAGCACTCTGCAGCCACCACAGGAGAGACCCCTGGCCCTGGGGGACAGGGTTATTTTCTGATGTATTTGAAGGTGGGACCAGGACCACTTGTCCAGAAGGTCCCACTGAAAAGTCCTTGCATGAAACCTGCCGAAGGGGATGGCCTCATAGGTCGCCACCATTTTCCCCAGTACTCGAGTGCATTGATGGACTGACACTCTTTTTGGTTTTAACAGGTCTCTGACCATGTTCTGTAGTTCCTAGGCTTTTTCCATCGGAAGAAAAACCCTCTTTTGTTCTGTGTCCAGAATCATGCCTAAGAAAGACAGCCGAGTTGTTGGAACCAACTGTGACTTTGGTAGATTTAGAATCCAGCCATGTTGCTGCAGCACTCTCAGGGAGAGCGACACGCTTTTCTGCAACTGTTCCTTTGATCTCGCTTTTATCAGGAGATCGTCCAAGTACGGGATAATTGTGACTCCTTGCCTGCGCAGGAGTACCATCATTTTCGCCATTACCTTGGTGAAAACCCTCGGGGCCGTGGAAAGCCCAAACGGCAACGTCTGAAATTGGTAATGACAGTCCTGTACAGCGAATCTCAGGTACGCCTGATGAGGAGGATAAATGGGGACATGAAGGTATGCATCCTTTATGTCTAGTGACACCATAAAATCCCCCCCTTCCAGGCTGGAGACCACTGCCCTGAGCGATTCCATCTTGAACTTGAACCTTTTAAAGTACAGGTTCAGGGATTTTAAGTTTAGAATGGGTCTGACCGAGCCATCCGGTTTCGGGACCACAAATAGGGTTGAATAGTACCCTTTTCCCTGTTGTATTAAGGAAACCTTGATAATCACTTGCTGTAGACACAGCTTTTGAATTGCAGCTAAAACTATCTCCCTATCTGGGGGAGACGTTGGTAAAGCCGATTTGAAGAATCGGCGGGGAGGCACATCTTCGAATTCCAGCTTGTAGCCTTGGGATACAATTTCAATCGCCCAAGGATCCACGTCCGACTAAACCTAGACGTGGCTGAAGAGTCGAAGACGTGCCCCCACCCGCGCGGACTCTCTCAGTGGAGCCCCAGCGTCATGCGGTGGATTTAGTAGAAGCCGGGGAGGACTTCTGTTCCTGGGAACTGGCCGTAGCAGGCATTCTTTTCCCTCTACCCTTACCTCTGGTAAGGAAGGAAGAGCCCCGACCTCTTCTGGACTTATGAGACCGAAAGGACTGCATCTGATACTGTGGCGTTTTCTTTTGCTGTGGGGGAACATAAGGCAAAAAAGTAGATTTACCCGCGGTAGCTGTGGAAACCAGGTCCGCGAGACCTTCCCCAAATAAAACCTCACCCCTGTAAGGTAAAACTTCCATATGCCTCTTTGAGTCGGCATCACCCGTCCACTGGCGGGTCCACAGTGCTCTCCTAGCAGAAATCGCCATGGCGTTGGCCCTTTAACCTAGTAGGCCGACGTCTCTCTGAGCGTCCCTCATATATAAGACTGCCTCTTTGATGTGACCTAAAGTCAATAAAATGGTATTCCTATCTAGGGTATCAATATCAGCTGACAAGGTATCTTTCCAAGCTGCTACCGCGCTACAAACCCAAGCCGATGCTATTGCCGGTCTGAGCAAAGCACTCGTATGTGTATAAATTGATTTTAAAGTCGTTTCCTGTCTGCGATCAGCAGGATCCTTGAGGGCTGCCGTGTCTGGAGACGGTAGCGCCACCTTCTTGGATAAGCGCGTCAAAGCCTTGTCAACCCTGGGCGAGGATTCCCACCGTACCCTGCCCTGTGTCGGGAAAGGATACGCCATAAGAATTCTTTTGGGAATCTGCAGTTTTTTGTCTGGAGTTTCCCAAGCTTTTTCAAATAATGCGTTCAGCTCATGAGATGGGGGAAATGTCACCTCAGGTTTCTTTTCCTTAAACATGTGTACCCTCGTGTCAGGGACAGAGGGGTGATCTGTGATATGCAAAACATCTTTTATTGCAATAATCATATAATGAATACTTTTTGCCACCCTTGGGTGTAACCTTGCATCATCGTAGTCGACACTGGAGTCAGAATCCGTGTCGGTATCAGTGTCTGCTATTTGGGATAGGGGACGTTTTTGAGACCCTGAAGGGCCCTGTGACACAGTCAACGCCATGGATTGACTCCCTGCTTTTTCCCTGGTCTCTGCTTTGTCCATTCTTTTATGTAATAATGTCACATTTGCATTTAAAACATTCCACATGTCCAACCAATCAGGTGTCAGCGTTGCCGACGGAGACACCACAATCATCTGCTCGACCTCCTCCTTAGAAGAGCCTTCCGCTTCAGACATGCCGACAAACTCGTACCGACACCCCCACACACACAGGGATAGTTATATGGAGACAGATCCCCAATAAGGCCCTTTGGAGAGACAAAGAGAGAGTATGCCAGCACACATCCAGCGCCAACTGACACTGGAAAAACAATTCCCAGATAAATAGCGCTTTTATATAATTATGTGCATATAATACACCCACTGCGCCTTACAAGTGCCCCCCCCCCCCTCCCCCTCTTTTCTGCCCTGTGTCACCGTGTTCAGCAGGGGAGAGTCCGGGGAGCCAGCTTCTCTGCAGTGTCTGTGGAGAAAATGGCGCTGGTTAGTGCGGAGGGATCAAGCTCCGCCCCCTCAACGGCGGGCTTTGGTCCCGCTCGATTTTTTAAATACTGGCGGGGGATTTACTATATACAGCCCTCGGAGCCTAAATATTCATTTTAGCTAGTCCTAGAGGTTTAAAATTGCTGCCCAGGGCACCCCCCCTGCGCCCTGCACCCATCAGTGTCTGCCGTGTGTGTTGTGTGTGGGAGCAATGGCGCGCAGCGGTTACCTCAGAGAAGATCTGAAGTCTTCTGCCGCCTTTGAAGTCTTCTTTCTTCTTATACTCACCCGGCTTCTATCTTCCGGCTCTGCGAGGAGGACGGCGGCGCGGCTCTGGGACGAACGGCGGGGTGAGACCTGCGTTCCGACTCCCTCTGGAGCTAATGGTGTCCAGTAGCCTAAGAAGCAGAGCCTATCAGTTAAGTAGGTCTGCTTCTCTCTCCTCAGTCCCACGATGCAGGGAGCCCGTTGCCAGCAGTGCTCCCTGAAAATAAAAAACCTAACAAAATTCTTTTTCAGAGAAACTCTGGAGAGCTCCCCTGTAATGCACCCAGTCTTCTCTGGGCACAAAATCTAACTGAGGTCTGGAGGAGGGGCATAGAGGGAGGAGCCAGTGCACACCCATTCTAAAGTTTCTCTATAGTGCCCATGTCTCATGCGGAGCCAGTCTATACCCCATGGTCCTAACGGAGTCCCCAGCATCCTCTTGGACGTAAGAGAAATAGCGGAGGTCCACCTGACAGCACAGACAGGCCGCTGGCAGGGGTCAACCTTAATTTGAGTCGTCCGCAATTTAATTGCGGACACATTGGTGGTCATTCCGAGTTGTTCGCTCGCAAGCTGCTTTTAGCAGCTTTGCACACGCTAAGCCGCCGCCTACTGGGAGTGAATCTTAGCATAGTAAAATTGCGAACGAAAGATTAGCAGAATTGCGAATAGACACTTCTTAGCAGTTTCTGAGTAGCTCCAGACTTACTCGGCAACTGCGATCAGTTCAGTCAGTTTCGTTCCTGGTTTGACGTCACAAACACACCCAGCGTTCACCCAGACACTCCTCCGTTTCTCCAGCCACTCCCGCGTTTTTCCCAGAAACGGCAGCGTTTTTTCACACACTCCCATAAAACGGCCAGTTTCCGCCCAGAAACACCCACTTCCTGTCAATCACATTCCGATCACCAGAACGAAGAAAAAACCTCGTAATGCCGTGAGTAAAATACCTAACTGCATAGCAAATTTACTTGGCGCAGTCGCAGTGCGAACATTGCGCATGCGCAATTAGCGGAAAATCGCTGCGATGCAAAGAAAATTACCGAGCGAACAACTCGGAATGAGGGCCCTTGTGAGGTGGCGCTACACATGCTTGGTGGCCTTGCCCGTGCGGGGCGGCCCCCAGAATGCGTATGCAGCGATCTGCGTCTATTTCTGAATCAGGTCCAAAGTCAGTTACCAACTTCTAATAACATCATTAGTTTGGGATGAAACTAGGTGAAAAATGCTTTCTATTATTATATAGGGCCTAGGCTAGATGTTAGATGTCTGTGGGGTAATTCTTGGCAATCTAAGAGAGGGAGATGCACGTCCTTAACATAACGCAACAGAATTATGTATAACGTCTAAAATTCAGGATTATTAATAATCTTACATAGGGTTTAGTTTGTTAACTTCTAGCAGCTTCAGTATATACAGACGCATCCTCATACATCTAGACTCAATACGCCAGGCAACGCGACTAATGTGACTAAGACGCACAGGGAGACTGTGCTGATTCATTTGATATATGATAGCAGGTATTTTGTGTGTGACTGTGTATGTATACGAAGCACAGCGGAACTTGGCATGGAAAACAGCTGCGGCTGCTACATTTCAGCACTTCGTATACAGAGTCAGAGACTTTAGTCTCATACACACTAGACGAGAAAGATTGGCCCTTCTGAGCGAGAGCTTATACAATCTCGTCCAGTGTATACACTCAATGTCGTTAACGACCCCATCCCTTCCCTGAACATGTACAGACGAGGGAGGTCCTCGTTAATTACAGCAGCATGGGTGCCCCCCCCCCCACCGTCGCTCACTTCCCCGCTGGCATCGACAAGTGTGTGTGCACTTACTAAACTAGACAGAGATTAGACAGATTAGTGCTTAGCTCGGCACCAAGGGACCATTTCTGACCGTATATTGGGGGTCATTCCGAGTGGATCGCACGCTGCAACTTTTTGCTGCTCATGCGATCAACTAGACGCCGCCTATGGGGGAGTGTATTTTTGCATAGCAAGGCTGCGATCGCTTGTGCAGCCCTGCTATGCAAAAAAAAATTTGTGCGGAACAAGACCAAGGTACGAGTTACTTACCCTGTGCAACGGTCCCGGAATTGACGTCAGACATCCGCCCGCCAAACACCTGGATACGCCTGCGTTCGCCACACCACTCCCAGAAAATGGTCAGTTGACGCCCCGGAATGCCTTCCTTCTGTCAATCTTCTTGCGGTCACCGCTGCGACCGCTTTCTTCGCTAGCGGCGTCGCGGGCTACGACGCACCTGCACAATGCAGCCGCAGTGCATGCGCAGTTCCGACCCGAACACACGGCTGCGACGAAGCGCAGCGTGCGATCGGGTCGGAATGACCCCTATTGTTCTTCTAAGGACAAACTAAATACCCTATAGACATTTTATATAATTATCTTCTCTGGATTTATACTATAAAGCTCAACAGTCCACAAGTTATAGACATTAACTGTACCAAAATAAGAAAATTATTATGAAGCGTCTCAGGTACACATTAGAACTCTCGGATGCTAGACTGAATGGAAGTTACCTTTACGGCTGCAATCCATCTCTCTCTGTACAGATACTGGAGACAGGTTGGGGTGTATTCCGCATAGCTGCTTCACCTTTTCCGCTATAGATTGACGAGTCTCACTCACCAAGTTGCGGCCTGGGAATAGTGAACATGAACTCAGCATGTTAAGGATGTCCTCAACAGCCTCTAGAACCGGTACCATTTGATTTCTGCAGGGAGAAGTTCTAGTTCCACTGCTCAGTGGTGTGATGTGAAGATGGTCATCATCACCCTGGAGGCGCATTTCCGAGACATCCTCTTCCTCTCGCAGTTCTGTGTTTGCGACAGGCTTGTGGCCCCGGACCAGTATATCTGAAGCACTCTGACTTAGAGAGGTAAGGGTTTCCTGATCCCTCGTTTCCAGAATTGGAATACGGCCCAGACTGAGGTTTATCTGGCTCTGTGGTGATTTTATCTCCGATTGTATTGTTACACTGCCGACGTCAGTCTTATCTGTCTCAATCTCTGTCGTCTGCTTTACAAGTCTTCCAACATTGACAGATTTGATCTCTCGGTTGAATATTCCTTGGTGCTGAGTCAGACGACTATGAGTTATGAAGACCTGCTTTAAGTTACATATGTCTTTTACTGCAGGTTTACAGGCCATTTGAGAGCAGCTTGAACAAGAATTTATGTGGCATCGTTCTAGGAAGCCCCTGGGATAGGCTTTCTTCTGGAAGGTCTCTTTGTGCGACTTAAATTTAGCATTGTTGCGTTCCTTCTTTGTTTTCCACCTCTTCACTTTGGTGGCGTTGCTAGAACTACTTTCGCTGACTTTTCCCCGATTGCCGTTGGCAGATAAGACTCGTGGTTCTGACCCAGCAGAGCTGGCAGTTAAGGCTGGAGTCTTCAGGCGTTGCAGACAGCTGCTATGTTTATTCATAATTCCAGAGACTGCCTCCAGACATCACCTGTGACAGAGAAGTGGGAATGCAGTGTTAGGATATAGACAGGAACTCATTTACAAAAGTGAACCGAAAACAATTCATACCCATTCATTGAGCTGAAAAATAACTCTGACTGTCCTCTCTCCAAGTGTGAAAGTATCTGGCCACCGTCGCCCAAATAACTTCAAATGAATCTGTCTGATTCTCTTCAAATCCAAATTTTTACTTATTTTGACTGTCCCTCGGAAAGGCACCTGGGATCAGCACTAAGCAGGCCCAATGACACGGATACATGTAACCACTAGAAACTTGTGTACTTAAAGGGCCAAATACACTAGAGCGATAATGCCCGATTTCATCCGATTTCGGGCATTCAGCCCGATATATCGGTTGAAATCGGGCATTTTGGAGGTGTTTCCGATCCGATGCGCGTTCCCGTGAGCATCGGATCGGATCCTCCAGATTGAACGTGCTGCACTCATGATATGTCGGACCCCGCAGGCATGGCTGGGATCGCCCAAGATATATCGTATGCAAAAGGACAGCATCCGATGTATCTTGGGCGATCCTGCCCCCCGGGAGGCTGCATGGGGCCCTTTAATCTTGTTACTGCAGCATAAAAATAAAAGCAGTATCTCTCAATATAGCTGTCCCCTCTTTATACATTAGTGGCAGTAACGTGATTTTTGCATTATTTTTTAGGAAAACCTGGGCCGAGATATTGGCCATCGGCTGTGATGCAGGCAGAGGTGTAGCTAGGTGCCATGGTGCCCGGAGCAAGGTTATTTTTCGGCGCCCCCTCCCCTAGACCTTGTGGCGCTCAGGGCAAAATTTTCTTCTGGGCACCCCCCCATGTTAAAAACAGGAACAGTGTGCGCCGAAGTCACGCAACAAATACATAGGGCCGTGGCTTCATGGGGAAGGGGCATGGTCACAGAATAGTACCAATTCACATTATACCGCACAGTAATACTCCTTATACACATTACACCACACAGTAGAGCCGCTTATAGACGTTTCACCACAGTAGAGCCCCTTATACACGTTACACCACAGTAGAGATGCTTATACATGTTACACCACAGTAGAGATGTTTATATATGTTACACCACAGTAGAGACGCTTATACACGTTACACCACAGTAGAGCCGCTTATACACATTATGCCACAGTAGAGCCGTTTATACATTTTACGTTGCCGCTTCTAATGCAGAAAGAGGTGCTGCAGCATCAATGCAGAGAGAGGTGCTGCAGCATCAATGTAGAGAGAGGTGCTGTAGCAACCGGGGCAGAGAGAGGTGCTGCAGCATCAGTGTAGAAAGAGGTGCTGTAGCAACCGGGGCAGAGAGAGGTGCTGTAGCAGAGAGGGGTGCTGCAGTAGCTGGGGCAGAGAGGGGTGCTGCAGTAGCCGGGGCAGAAAGGGGTGCTGCCACAGCTGGGTCAGAGAGAGGTGCTGCCACAGCCAGGGCAGAGAGAGGTGCTGCCACAGCCAGGGCAGAGAGAGGTGCTGCAGTAACCAGGGCATAGAGAGGTTCTGCAGTAGCCGGGGCAGAGTGGGGTGCTGCAGCAGTTGAGCCAGAAAGAGGTGCCGCAGCAGCGGGGGCAGAGAGTGATGCTGCAGGACAGAAGTAACCCTGCTGCACAACTACAAGCAGACAGTGAGACATATAAAGAGGGTGGGCAGAGCTCCTGCATGTGCCAGCTGTCAGTGTCTCCTGCTGTCGCCTCTGGCCTGCCCTGTTCTCTACCTAGTCTCCGCGTCTGTGCGACCCTCTATCTTTTTCAGCGCTCGGAGCTCGAGCTCCACCGGAGCCACCCTTGCTACACCCCTGGCTGCAGGGCCGACGTGATATGTCTGTGAACGACGTAGATCATAGACATATCGGGGGTACACCCCCCTCCCCCCCCATCGATGTGTCCACCATATATTGGCCATTCAACTGAATGCCCGATATATGGGCCAGTGTGCAGCCATCATGAGCACACTATTAGCAATGTAAGCTTCACACATGCACAAAATTGCAACAACTAATCAAAACTGTTCCGATGTTCCTTCACTTTCATGATTGTTATAAGCCATGAACAAGACAGAAACAAACAGTATGTTAAGAGAAAACAAAAATAGGGCCTGATTCTGTGTTGCACACAATGCCATCAAATTGTTATCATACTGCACGTGTTGGGACCTGCATACGTAATATAAAGCAATTAAAAGGACGGCAACAGGAGGTACACAAGTAGGATACGTTTGCAGTGAGTGTGCAGAATTGCCAGCTCAGTGCCGGATAAAGCCCTGTGGAGGCCTCTAGGCAGTCCAAATCTCGGGATCCGGACTGAAAATCGACAGTAAGTAGGTCGACAATGTCTAGGTCGACCACTATTGGTCGACAGTAACTAGGTCGACAGGGTCTTTAGGTCGACATATTCTATGTCGACAGGTCAAAAGGTCGACATGAGTTTTTCATAATTTTTTTCTTTTTTTGAACCTTTTCATACTTAACGATCCACGTGGACTACGATTGGAACGGTAATCTGTGCCGAGCGAAGAGGTAGCGGAGCGAAGGCACCATGCCCGAAGCATGGCGAGCGAAGCGAGCCATGCGAGGGGACGCGGTGCACTAATTGGGGTTCCCGGTCACTGTACGAAGAAAATGACACCAAAATAACATTAAAAACTCATGTCGACCCTTTGACCTGTCGACCTAGAACATGTCGACCTAAAGACCCTGTCGACCTAGACACCCTGTCGACCTAGTTACTGTCGACCAATAGTGGTCGACCTAGACATTGTCAACCTAGTTACTGTCGACTTTCAATACCACCCCCCCAAATCTCTTCCCCCCTCACAAATCATTTTTAATTTTACAACCAGCAGACTAAGATCTGGAAATTGTAATGTGGATCTGATGTCTATAGTTTATGTACTTTAAGCTGTTAACGGGTACATTACATTCATACAGTATTTTCTCTCTAGAGCCTTTAATGTAAAGTTTCTTTGAGTTGAAACAATTTAAGAAAGCTTGATTGTAATTTCCTTTAAAAAATCAAATCAATATTATTTAGATCAGTTGTCACGGGGCCCCTAAAAGGCATGGACCCACAGGCTGGTGCCTACTCTGTTTGGTACCTATTTGGCAATCGGCACTGTATCGGCTATTCAGAGGGAGTGTATGCAGAGATTTGTCTCATCTATATCGGATATCCTACATAGAGGCTGGGGCTGATGCAAATACGTGTTAATGATTAGGATGGCTTTCACCAATGGTTGGATGGGGGTGGTGTAGTCTCTTAGTAAATATACTTTAGTAAAGGTACTGCACTATTTGCCACTTTCTCCATCTTCACCCTCTTCAGATCAATTTAATCAACTCGCCTATGAGTATACTGAAGAAAAAAACGTCCACTCGTCAAGCTATTGGGGAAGTGTTATTGTAAACACCATACAGATATTACCGTATTTCTATTGCTTTTTAATATTTATTATTTGTTTATATGCACTAGATTTGTTTATATGCACAGATGCTTGACAATTGTTTTTTTCCCCCAATATTGGATCTTTACTGAAGCATTAAATATGGTTCTCCTGTCTCCTCTGACGTCCCAATCTCTCTCCATACATCTCACTATAGAGACGTCTGCGGGCAGCAAGCCTGGGCAATGATTCTCTTGTCAATTTTTGCCATTGTGAAATGTAGAGTGTCTTGACCTATAACGTTACGGTACCATATGGTAATTGTAAGGCTGATGACCGTATATCATTGGAGAGGCTGGGAAAGTCGGCTGGATATGTGATTGGGAAGAAGTTGCCTTGTTTCCAGGAAATCTATGAGCAACGGATTTCGGGAAAGGCTGTAAGCAGTGTGAATGTTATTAGCTCCCTAATCATCACTGGTTTCGCTTACTGCGTTTAAGAAGGTGCTACAGGAGCTGCCAGGACTGTATTATGCCAGACCCAGCATCTGGCATCCCCTGTACCTGTTCCGCACTGTCCAGGGTATCACTGTGGCCATAGGCGGATCCAGGGGGGGAGCACTCTGGCCCGTGCCCCCCCTGTTGCTTCTGACTTCTTCTTTTCTTCAAAAGGAGAACAGCAGCAGCACTACTGCTATTTCTATCAGTCAGATTTGATATAAGAGCCAGCAGGCACTAGGACCCGCCGCAGCAAGTCCGTGTGGTAACCAATGGGGAGCTCACACCGCAACCTACCTCCCCCAATGCCAGCCGGCCAGAGTCCGGCCGAAGCGCGGGGTTCAAATGCCAGCATCGAGTAAGACTGTTACTTATGACTGCACAGAAGGCTTCATTAGCCCTCACTGCACCGCACAGTTTCCCAGCACTTCCTCCTCCACTTCCTTTACCACCATGCTAGGTGCAGTCACACTCAGCCTCAGCTGTGAGAAGGCGGCCCGTGTGATTGTGACAGGGCTGTCCTGCAGATGTCTTATGCTGCTTGTTGGAGATCCAGCTGGCTGCTTCTGCTAATCAAAGATGGGCAGTTCGTGTGCTGCAGTCTGAGTCTCAGTGCAGTGCCCAAAACAAGGTATGCTGCACCTGCTACCACCAACTAAAAACTATAATAATTATATTGTGCTGGGGTGCCTTCCAGGCTCCCATACCTAATGGAACCGGTGACCAACATTTCAAGGCCCAATCAGCCTTTTCATCAGGGTGAAACATTGGCAATAAACCAGGATGCGCTCCTACAGCCAATCATTACCTGATGGCGTATTCTGTGAGGCCACGCCCTCTGTGATACCACACCCCTTATCTGGGAGCACCCGTGCCTTAGGTGCATGTAAATATAACTATTATGGTTCCCCTATCATGGTGCCCCCCCTTTCATTTTCTTCTGGATCCGCCCCTGACAGTGGCTGTGAAGTCCCACCCCTGAAGCTGCACTGATGAATGACAGTAAGACCCATACACTCATCAGTGAGGTCAGTATGGCAGTGAATCGGATTGAACAAGCTTCACTCTTATACACTGACAAGCTATCCCGGTACAACTGCAGAGCTGAGTCTTGTAAGACTAAAGACAGGGCCGGTTCTGGCGGGCAGCAATAGGGGGTGTGGCTTCGTACAGGGGGCGTGGTCATTTACGCCCCCTGTACAGACTGAAATGATGTGCGGTGCGCGATGACATCATCGCGCACCGCACAGCAAAGGTCCTCTCCACAAAGGGAAACTAGACACGTAGCGTCTAGTTCCCTTCGTGGAGAGGACCTTTGCTGTGCGGTGCGCAATGACGTCATCGCGCACCGCACAGTAAAGGACCTCTCCACGAAGGGAAACTAGACGCGTACGCGTCTAGTTTCCCTTCACAGGGGCAGCGGCCAGCGGCAGCAGGGGGGCACACAGCAGCAGCGGATCTTGCCCTGGTGCGGCGCCCTCCGGATGGCGCCCTGCGCCCTCCAGAAGGCGGCGCCCCGGGCAAAAGTCCTGCTTGCCCGTGGCAAGATCCGCTACTGACTAAAGACCTTGTGTAAACGGGTGGAATTTGTCAAAACTGCTAATTTCTTGCTGATTTTGATTTATTTAAAGGCAATAGCAAGTTGGCTAATTAAAAATAGTTCTCAATTAAGTGGAACTTGTTATATAGACAATGGCAGAAACTATGTAGAGGACAAAAGAGGCTGAGACAGCTAGGCAGAGGCCAGTTCCTAAAACCTTCAAGAACTGTAAGGTGATTGTATTTCTGCTTATGTGACGGAAGAGAAGGAAGGAAGGGAGGCTGTGTTCAGTGAAATACTCATTGACAGATACAGTCGCCCCAGCGGTGGGATAAGCTCAGGCAGTTTTTCGTGGACTAGTCGGGAAAGTCGTGTTACTCCGTTGGAGATTAACTGCAGCACAGGAGAATGCACAAGATGGATGAATACAGAAGATTTGCCAAGCCTGTTCCTAAAATTGTGTGCCATAAAAAAGGTGAAATTCCTTATGCAGCGAAGAGAAGCAGGAAGAGGAAGAAGCTGAAAAGATGTGATGAGCAGCACAGGTAAGCGGTGGAAGAATCTGAAAGCGACAGTGACCAGGAGCACGGCTCTGCATCAACAAAAGGAGCGATCTGCGAAAACCATCCAACACCATGAACTGGAACTCTAAGTCCGTGCGGGGGCCGCAGCATTTTTGGGGGCATCGCGGCAGCGTGGGGGGTGCTGTACGGACAATGGAGGTGTGTTGGGGGCGGGCCGTGGAATCTGCGTGACGTCACACGCAGCCTCTGCGATACAAAATATGGTGGCCCAACGACTGCTGCAAAGGCAGGGGGCAACCCTTAAGATGTAAGTGCATTGCTGTTTAGCGATGCACTGGCTTTCCAGGGGGTGCGGGGGCAACCGGCATGCGGGGCAGGCTTGCCCAGTGCTGGACGGCCCCCTGCATGCTAGAAAAATGAGTTGTAGTTTTGCGATTTCTCGCACAACTACAACTCATGCTGAATTAGGCCTTCAGAGCAGTATGGAGTTAGGAGGGCCCTGATGGCCAGGAGCATGCTGTGGCTCATTTGAGCAGAAAACTGCTATGGTGCGAGGCTGGGTATGCCACAATCAGAGGCCAGTGTCTGGCAATTCTGTGGGTAGTGGACCATCATCTGCACTATTCGTGCAGCTGCCACTTCACATTGGGGTCTGAAAACAATCCATTAAAGTGGCTGAAACTCCCGATGGGGAGAACTGACAGTGACAGTGGCAGTGGTGCGTTGAAATTGAGATTTATGATTTTCATATTGTTTACAAGCAGGCAATGGCATGCTGAAATATAGGTGGACTAATGTGGCAGGAGACAAACCATGGGAACACGTGGACATGGAGGGAGAAATGTGTCTGGTGACCTGAGCCACCTGGCTATGACGACCACCACTGCATGGTAAGCTTCCTGTGCTGTGACGCCATCAAGGGGAATTGTTGGCGCTACACTCCTAATGGACACTGAATATGTAGTTACTGTTGTGCAAAGTATGTTTATATATGTACAATTTTAATAATTGTGACAGGTAGCTGTGACACTGGAAGTGGAACAGGATGCACATACAGATTGGGAGATGGAAAACAGTGCAAGTGTTTGTACATTTATGGAATAGTAGTGGCAAAGGGGGAATTCAATTGCCAGTGAAGGGAGGGAATTGCTGTTCCTGCGTGTTTAAACGTGTCAGCGTTCTGAGTCTTACCTCCGGTTCTGGTCCCTGCGGCCTTCCAGTCAGCTGGCTGGTGTGGCTGCAGCGGATAGGAGCTGCGGCAGCGAGGTCCTCCGGTGCGGCTGCCGGGCGTCTGGATGCCGGGATCCAGGTCCAGGGGAGCGGAGCATGGCAGCCTGAGGTGTCTGTTTCCAAGTGTCCTGTTGCTGGAGTGCGGCATCTGGGAGGCTGAGGCCAGAGGTAGTGGCTGTGTGTTGGTTCCACATGTGTCCTCTGTGCAGGGAGCCGCCATGTTGGAGACCAAGCCAAGCCAATAGGTATCCCAGTTCGCGTCCAGCCAATCCGGTGCTGTTTTCTCTTATAAAAAGGGGTTTATGCTTATGGTGACAGTGGTTCAAGTTACTTGCTGCTGTAAGGTGCTCAAGCTCTGTGCTCCCAGGTTAACGCCTGGTATCCTGGTTCAGTGGAGGCCGCCCGGTGGTCAGTTCTGTTATTGCAGTCCTTTGCTTCCAGTCCACCTGCCCTTGTGGTTTAACTGCTGGATCCTCTATCTGGTAGAGGGTCTCCGTCTGCGGTCAGTGCTCAAAGTGACCCTTTCTTCAACATCGTTCTTCAAGTCATCTTGTCATTCAGTGTTCTTCAGTATCATTTACAAATCACAAGTCATCTCTTCATCCACTGTATTTCAGCATTGTTTACAAATCACAAGTAATCTCCTCATTTGGTGTTCTTCAGCATCGTTTACAAATAACAAGTCATCTCATTCAGTGTTCTTCAGCATCGTTTACAAATCAGTCATCTCCTCATTCAGTGTTCTTCAGCATCGTTCACAAATCACAAGTCATCTCCTCATTTGGTGTTCTTCAGCATCGTTTACAAATCACGCCATCTCCTCATTTGGTGTTCTTCAGCATTGTTTATAAATCACAAGTCATCTCATTTGGTGTTCTTCAGCATCGTTTATAAATCACAAGTCATCTCATTTGGTGTTCTTCAGCATCGTTTACAAATCACAAGTCATCTCCTCATTCAGTGTTCTTCAGCATCGTTCACAAATCACAAATAATCTCTTTATTCATTGTAATTCAGCATTGTTTACAAATCACAAGTCACATCTCTATTCAGTATTCTACAAGTCACGAACATTTCGTTCTTCAAAACTCACTCGGACTTATCTCCTAGTTGTGGTTATGGTGGCCAATCCCGGGATCTGCGGGATCCCGGGATTTAGGGCCAAAAATGGCCGGGATTCAATCCCGGGATTGGAAGCTCCAATCCAGGGGATTGAGGGATCAGCGTTGAGCGTCCACAGGATGCTCAGACGCTGCCCGGCTTCAATGTTCCGGCTCCCCAGCGCAGCGTGAGAGGTCACGCTGCGCCGTCAGCCACTGCACAGAGCCGCTAGCAGTGTTCAGTAGATGTTCCCCGCCCCCGGTATACGGTGAGTTATGTGTGCGGGGCAGGGTGGGGCGACGGGGGCGGCCACACAGAAAAAAGCCAATCCCGGGCCATTTTTCAATCCCGATACCCGGGATTGAAAAAATGGCCCGGGATTGGCTTCCCTAGTTGTGGTGTATGATTGAAGGTTCATTAAAACTGAATTAATCTTTCTCATACGTCCTAGAGGATGCTGGGGATGCTTCAAGAACCATGGGGTATAGACGGGATCCGTAGGAGACATGGGCACTTTAAGACTTTAAAAGGGGTGTGAACTGGCTCCTCCCTCTATGCCCCTCCTCCAGACTCCAGTCAGATTCTGTGCCCAGTGAGACTGGATGCACACTGAGGAGCTCTCCTGAGTTTCTCAGGAAAAGACTTTATTAGGTTTGTTATTTCAGGGAGACCTGCTGGCAACAGGCTCCCTGCATCGTGGGAGTGAGGGGAGAGAAGCAGACCTACTTCTTAAGAGTTCAAGGGCTCTGCTTCTTAGGCTACTGGACACCATTAGCTCCAGAGGGTTCGATCACTTGGTACGCCTAGCTGCTTGTTCCCAGAGCCGCGCCGTCACCCCCCTCACAGAGCCAGAAGATTGAAGCCGGGTGAGTATGAGAAGAACAGAAGACTTCAGTGACGGCAGAAGACACGTCAGAGGTACCGCGCAGTGCGCCATGCACCCACACAGATCACGGCGCTGCAGGGTGCAGGAGGGGGGGGGGGTGCCCTGGGCAGCATAGGGGGACCTCAGACAGCACTGGCATAGAAGTTAACAGTGCCCAGGCACTAGTTAAGGGACCCCCGCCAGTATAAAGATTTTGAGCGGGACAGAAGCGCGCCATGTAGTGGGCGAGGCTTAGCCTGCACAGCTCTGACCAGCGCCATTTTTTCTCTTCACAGAAGGCTGCAGAGACGCTGGCCTTGACCTCCACGCTCTGAAAATTTGGTGATTTATTTTATATGAAAAAAGCGCTAGCAGGTCTGGGCAGTCTTATTACTGGCCTCAGTACTGGGATAGGCGCTGGGTGTGAGCTGGCAGAACTCTCTCTGTGTCTCCCTGGCAGGCTTTAGTGTGGGTCTGTCTCCTATAGCCCCAGTGTGGTTTTTGTCGACATGTGTGAGGCTGAATGCTCTTCCCAGGAGGAGGCTGGAGTGGGGACAGACAATTCTGTGAGAGTGGCAGTGTCGGCACCGCCGACAGATGATTGGGTGAATATGTTAAGTGTTTTAAACGCAAATGTGACTAAGTTAGCTAAGAGATTTGATAAATCTGAGTCTAAGAACCAGACATGGAGGAAATCCATGGAAGATGCTTTGTCACAGGCCCAGGCTCCTTCGGGGTCACAGAAACGGCCATTTACCCAGATAGCAGATACAGATACCGACACGGACTCTGATTCCAGTGTCGACTATAGTGATGCCAGATTACATCCAAAACTGGCTAAGAGTATTCAGTACATGATTGTGGCAATAAAAGATGTTTTACATATCACTGACGACCCCGCTGTTCCTGATACTAGGGTCTGTATGTATAAAGGGAAGAAACCTGAGGTAACGTTTCCTCCCTCTCATGAGCTGAACGCACTTTTTGAAAAAGCTTGGGAAAGTCCTGACAAAAGGATACATGTTCGCAAAAGAATTCCAGTGGCATATCCGTTAACTTCTGGGGACAGGGAAAGGTGGGAGTCAATCCCCACGGTAGACAAGGCTTTTTTGCGTCTATCCAAAAAAGTGGCACTCCCGTCCCCTGACACGGCAGCCCTAAAGGATCCTGCGGTTCATAAGCAGGAAAATACACTGAAATCTATTTATGTCACTACGGGGTCACTACTCAGGCCTGCCGTCGCTGCGGCATGGGTGAGTAGCGCTATTGAACGGTGGGCAGATAACTTATCATCGGAGGTAGATTCCCTAGACAGAGATAGTGTGCTTTTGACTCTGGCTCACATCAGGGACGCTGCAGCACATTTAAAAGAAGCTGTAAGGGATTTTGGCCTTTTGGGATCAAGGGCCAATGCCATGGCGGTCTCGGCTAGGAGAGCGTTGTGGATTCATCAATGGAATGCTGACTCTAAGAAGGCGATGGAGTCTCTACCGTTTAACGGTAGGGTATTGTTTGGTGACGGCCTCACTGACCTGGTGTCTACGGCTACCTCGGGTAAGGCGTCATTTTTACCTTATGTTTCAGCACAACGGAAGAAAACGCCCCACTATCAGATGCAGTCCTTTCGGCCCAATAAATTCAAAAAAGGATGAGGGTCCTCCTTCCTGGCTGCAAGAGGAAGAGGAAGGGGAAAGAGGTCGCAGGCGGTGGCAAGTTCCCAAGAGCAGAAGTCCTTTCCGGCTTCTACCAAATCCACCGCATGACGCTGGGGCTCCGTTGCGGGAGTCCGCACCTGTGGGGGCATGTCTCAAACTCTGTAGTCAGGTCTGGGTGCACTCGGACCTGGATCCTTGGATAGTAGACTTAGTAACCCAGGGGTACAAGTTAGAGTTTCAAGACGTGCCCCCTCACCGATTTTTCAAATCGGCCTTGCCAGCTTCTCTTCCAGAAAGGGAGATAGTAAGCGCTGCGATTCTAAAGTTGTGTCAAAATCAAGTGATTGTCATGGTGCCCCCGTCTCAACAGGGGGAAGGGTTTTATTCGAGCCTGTTCGTGGTCCCGAAGCCGGATGGCTCAGTCAGACCGATTCTAAACCTAAAATCCCTCAATGTCTTTCTGAAAAGATTCAAGTTCAAGATGGAGTCTCTACGAGCAGTGATCTCGAGTCTGGAGGAGGGGTATTTTATGGTGTCGGTCGACATAAAAGATGCCTACTTACATGTCCCCATATATCCTCCGCATTAGGCTAACCTGAGATTTGCTGTGCAGGATTGTCATTACCAATTTCAGACGTTGCCGTTTGGTCTGTCCACGGCTCCGAGGATTTTCACCAAAGTAATGCGCAGTTGGATCCAACGACACGGCTGTCGTTCCTTGGTATGATTCTGGATATAGAATTGCAAAGACTTTTTCTTCCAGTGGGAAAAGCTTTGGAATTACAGAACATGGTAAAACAGATTCTGAAACCGGCAAAGGTGTCAGTTCTTCACTGCACGCGGTTGCTGGGGAAGATGGTGGCGGCCTACGAGGACATTCCGTATGGCAGGTTCCATGCCAGGTTGTTTCAGTGGAACCTGCTGGACCAGTGGTCCGGGTCTCACCTGGACATGCACCGGAAAATAATTCTATCTCCCAGGACCAGAATTTCCCTTCTGTGGTGGCTGCACAGTTCTCACCTTCTGGAGGGACGCAGGTTCGGGAATACAGGATTGGATCCTGGTGACCACGGATGCAAGCCTTCGAGGCTGGGGAGCAGTCACACAGGGAAGAAACTTTCAGGGAAAGTGGTCAAGCCAGGAAGCTTGTCTACACATAAACATTCTGGAATTAAGAGCCATCTACAACGGCATACTGCAAGCAGAACATCTTCTTCGAGGTCTGCCGGTCTTGATTCAGTCAGACAACGTGACAGCAGTGGCGTACATAAACCGCCAAGGTGGAACAAAAAGCAGAGCGGCGATGGCCGAGGCCACGAAGATTCTTCGCTGGGCGGAAAGGCATACCAGCGCTCTGTCAGCGGTCTTCATTCCAGGAGTGGACAACTGGGAAGCAGACTTCCTCAGCAGACACGATCTCCATCCAGGAGAGTGGGGTCTTCATCAAGAGGTCTTTGCAGAAGTGACAAGTCATTGGGGAGTTCCTCAAGTGGACATGATGGCGTCCTGCCTCAATAAGAAACTTCAGAGATATTGTTCCGGGTCAAGGGACCCTCAGGCGATAGCGGTGGACGCCCTAGTGACACCGTAGGTGTTTCAGTCGGTCTATGTGTTCCCTCCACTTCCACTCATTCCAAAGGTGATAAAAATTATAAGAACAACAAGGGTTCAGGCGATCCTCATTGTTCCAGATTGGCCAAAAAGGGCTTGGTATCCAGATCTTCAGGAATTGCTCATAGAAGATCCCTGGCCTCTTCCTCTTCGGGAGGACCTTTTACAACAGGGGCCGTGCGTGTATCAGGACTTACCGCGGCTGCATTTGACGGCGTGGCGGTTGAACGCCAGATCCTAGCCCGAAAGGGTATTCCCAGTGAAGTCATTCCTACACCTCTTCAGGCTAGAAAAGAAATAACGGCAAAGCATTACCACCATATTTGGAGAAAATATGTGTCTTGGTGTGAATCCAAGAAGGCTCCTACGGAAGAGTTTCACCTGGGGCATTTGCTCCATTTCCTACAAGCAGGTGTGGATGCGGGCCTAAAGTTAGGCTCTATTAAAGTACAGATTTCGGCCTTGTCGATCTTTTTTTCAAAAAGAATTGGCATCCCTTCCAGAAGTTCAGACCTTCGTAAAAGGCGTGCTGCACATCCAACCTCCCTTTGTGCCACATTGGTTTGAACCTTCGCGCAAGGTTGAGTTAAAATTCCTTACTTGGAAAGTGGTCATGTAGCTGGCCTTGGCGTCTGCAAGGCGAGTGTCTGAGTTGGCGGCTTTGTCTCACAAAAGCCCCTATTTGATTTTCCATGCTGATAGAGCGGAGTTGAGAACTCGTCAGCAATTTCTGCCAAAAGTGGTTTCATCATTTCATGTTAACCAGCCAATTGTGGTGCCAGTGGCTACTGATGCCTTGGCGGAGTCAAAGTCTCTCGATGTGGTCAGAGCTTTGAAGATCTATGTCGCCAGAATGGCGCAGATTAGGAAAACAGAGGCTCTGTTTGTCCTGTGGGCTCCCAACAAGATAGGGGCTCCTGCTTCTAAGTAGACTATTGCGCGCTGGACTTGTAATACGATTCAGCAGGCTCATTCTACGGCAGGATTGCCGTTACCGAAATCGGTTAAAGCCCATTCTACCAGAAAGGTGGGCTCATCCTGGGCGGCTGCCCGGGGAGTCTCGGCGTTACAACTTTCCCGAGCTGCTACTTGGTCGGGTTCAAACACCCTTGCGAAGATTTACAAGTTTGATACCCTGGCTGAGGAGGACCTCTTGTTTGGTCAATTGGTGCTGCAGAGTCATCCGCACTCTCCCGCCCGTTCTAGAGCTTTGGTATAAACCCCATGGTTCTTGAAGCATCCCAAGCATCCTCTAGGACGTATCAGAAAAATAAGATTTTAAACCTACCGGTAAATCTTTTTCTCCTAGTTCATAGGGAGAGAAGCTGGTAAGGCCGATTTGAAAAATCGGTGTGGAGGCACGTCTTCGAACTCCAGTTTGTACCCTTGGGTCACAATTCCTAGCACCCAAGGATCCAGGTCCGACTGAACCCAGACCTGGCTGAAGAGCCGAAGACGTGCCCCTACCGGTGCGGACTCCCGCAGGGGAGCCCCAGCGTCATGCGGTGGATTTGGCAGAAGCCGGAGAGGACTTTTGCTCCTGGGAACTAGCCGTAGCTGGTGTTCTTTTCCCTCTTCCTCTGGCAAGGAAAGATGATCCACGCCCCTTTCTGAATTTATGAGACCGAAAGGACTGCATCTGGTATTGAGGCGTTTTCTTTTGCTGTGGGGGGACAAAAGGCAAAAAAGACTTACCCGCGGTAGCTGTGGAAACAGGTCCGCGAGGCCATCCCCAAACAAAACTTCACCTTTGTAAGGCAAAGCCTCCATAAGTCTCTTGGAGTCAGCATCACCAGTCCATTGACGGGTCCACAGCGACCTCCTAGCTGAAATTGCCATGGCATTGGCCCTTGATCCCAAGAGGCCAATATCGTTCGCAGCCTCCCTTAGGTATAACGCTGCGTCTTTGATGTGACCCAAAGTTAACAGAACAGTATCCCTGTCGAGGGTGTACATGTCAGATGACAAGTTATCTGCCCAACCTGCAATTGCGCTACTCACCCATGCCGACGCAACTGCCGGTCTGAGGAGGGCTCCCGTAGTCGCATAAATTGATTTTAAAGTGGTTTCCTGCTTGCGGTCCGCAGGATCCTTTAGGGTCGCCGTGTCTGGGGACGGTAGGGCCACTTTTTTGGATAACCGCGTCAAGGCTTTATCCACCGAGGGTGATGATTCCCACCGTAACCTGTCCTGTGAGGGGAAAGGATACGCCATAATAATTCTCTTGGGAATCTGCAGCCTCTTGTCTGGAGTTTCCCAAGCCTTTTCAAATAGAGTGTTCAGTTCATGAGATGGGGGAAACGTTACCTCACATTTCTTCTCCTTAAACATACAAACCCTTGTGTCAGGGACAGAGGGGTCCTCTGTGATATGTAATACATCTTTTATTGCTATAATCATGTACTGAATACTCTTGGCCACCCTTGGGTGTAACCTCGCATCATCATAGTCGACACTGGAGTCGGAATCCGTGTTGGTATCAGTGTCTGCTATCTGGGTAAAGGGACGTTTCTGGGATCCTGATGGGTTCTGTGACACAGTAATATCCATGGATTGACTCCATGTTTGGTTCTGAGACTCAGATTTGTCCAACCTTTTATGTAATAAAGCCACACTTGCATTCAAAACATTCCACATAACAACGAAAGAAATTGCTGCGCCTGTGTCTAACAATTATTCATTGGGCCGATCTTAATAACACAAACCTGGAATTAATGATGTAAAAAGCACGTTCGCCTCTATAAGGAGTTGTGTGGTACTCCTACCTACATAGACCAGAAAAATAAATTAATAGAGGCGCTCATTGCATTTAAACACCATAATTTCCTGAGTTCTATTACAACCAAAGAGTCGAGTAGATTTATAAAATAAATATTTAATGATCACAATAAATCAATAAAATACCACTTAATTAAAACACATTCATAGGTAATTAATGTATAATCCCTATCTCACTGATTTGCCACATATATACACATAAGAATCACATGAATTGTATGGGCTGTTGCGGTAAATATTATATCAGTAAAAATAAGATTTTACTTACCGATAAATCTATTTCTCGGAGTCCGTAGTGGATGCTGGGGTTCCTGAAAGGACCATGGGGAATAGCGGCTCCGCAGGAGACAGGGCACAAAAAGTAAAGCTTTTTCCGATCAGGTGGTGTGCACTGGCTCCTCCCCCCACGACCCTCCTCCAGACTCCAGCTAGGTACTGTGCCCGGACGAGCGTACACAATAAGGGAGGATTTTGAATCCCGGGTAAGACTCATACCAGCCACACCAATCACACCGTACAACTTGTGATCTAAACCCAGTTAACAGTATGATAACAGCGGAGCCTCTGAAAGATGGCTTCCTACAACAATAACCCGAATAAGTTAACAATAACTATGTACAATTTATGCAGATAATCCGCACTTGGGATGGGCGCCCAGCATCCACTACGGACTCCGAGAAATAGATTTATCGGTAAGTAAAATCTTATTTTCTCTATCGTCCTAGTGGATGCTGGGGTTCCTGAAAGGACCATGGGGATTATACCAAAGCTCCCAAACGGGCGGGAGAGTGCGGATGACTCTGCAGCACCGAATGAGAGAACTCCAGGTCCTCCTTAGCCAGAGTATCAAATTTGTAAAATTTTACAAACGTGTTCTCCCCTGACCACGTAGCTGCTCGGCAAAGTTGTAATGCCGAGACCCCTCGGGCAGCCGCCCAAGATGAGCCCACCTTCCTTGTGGAGTGGGCCTTTACAGATTTAGGCTGTGGCAGGCCTGCCACAGAATGTGCCAGTTGGATTGTGCTACAGATCCAACGAGCAATCGTCTGCTTAGACGCAGGAGCACCCATCTTGTTGGGTGCATACAATATAAACAACGAGTCAGATTTTCTGACTCCAGCTGTTCTTGCAATATATATTTTTAATGCTCTGACAACGTCCAGTAACTTGGAGTCCTCCAAGTCACTTGTAGCCGCAGGCACTACAATAGGCTGGTTCAGATGAAATGCTGACACCACCTTAGGGAGAAAATGCGGACGAGTCCGCAGTTCTGCCCTGTCCGAATGGAAAATCAGATATGGGCTTTTGTAAGATAAAGCTGCCAATTCTGACACTCTCCTGGCAGAAGCCAGGGCTAGAAGCATGGTCACTTTCCAAGTGAGATATTTCAAATCCACCTTATTTAGTGGTTCAAACCAATGAGATTTTAGAAAATCCAAAACTACATTGAGATCCCACGGTGCCACTGGAGGCACCACAGGAGGCTGTATATGCAGCACTCCCTTCACAAAGGTCTGGACTTCAGGGACTGAAGCCAATTCTTTTTGAAAGAAAATCGACAGGGCCGAAATTTGAACCTTAATAGATCCCAATTTGAGACCCATAGACAATCCTGATTGCAGGAAATGTAGGAATCGACCCAGTTGAAATTTCTCCGTCGGAGCACTCCGATCTTCGCACCACGCAACATATTTTCGCCAAATTCGGTGATAATGTTGCACGGTTACTTCTTTCCTTGCTTTAATCAAAGTAGGAATGACTTCTTCCGGCATGCCTTTTTCCATTAGGATCCGGCGTTCAACCGCCATGCCGTCAAACGCAGCCGCGGTAAGTCTTGAAACAGACAGGGACCCTGCTGAAGCAAGTCCCTCCTTAGAGGTAGAGGCCACGGATCTTCCGTGATCATCTCTTGAAGTTCCGGGTACCAAGTCCTTCTTGGCCAATCCGGAACCACTAGTATCGTTCTTACGCCTCTTTGCCGTATAATTCTCAATACTTTTGGTATGAGAGGCAGAGGAGGAAACACATACACCGACTGGTACACCCAAGGCGTTACCAGCGCGTCCACAGCTATTGCCTGCGGATCTCTTGACCTGGCGCAATACCTGTCCAGTTTTTTGTTGAGGCGAGACGCCATCATGTCCACCATTGGTCTTTCCCAACGGGTTACCAGCATGTGGAAGACTTCTGGATGAAGTCCCCACTCTCCCGGGTGAAGATCGTGTCTGCTGAGGAAGTCTGCTTCCCAGTTGTCCACTCCCGGGATGAACACTGCTGATAGCGCTATCACATGATTCTCTGCCCAGCGAAGAATCCTTGCAGCTTCTGCCATTGCACTCCTGCTTCTTGTGCCGCCCTGTCTGTTCACATGGGCGACTGCCGTGATGTTGTCCGACTGGATCAACACCGGTTTTCCCTGAAGCAGAGGTTCTGCCTGGCTTAGAGCATTGTATATTGCTCTTAGTTCCAGAATGTTTATGTGAAGAGACGTTTCCAGGCTCGTCCATACTCCCTGGAAGTTTCTTCCTTGTGTGACTGCTCCCCAGCCTCTCAGGCTGGCGTCCGTGGTCACCAGGATCCAATCCTGTATGCCGAATCTGCGGCCCTCCAATAGATGAGGACTCTGCAACCACCACAGAAGAGACACCCTTGTCCTTGGAGACAGGGTTATCCGTAGGTGCATCTGAAGATGCGACCCTGACCATTTGTCCAACAGATCCCTTTGGAAAATTCTTGCGTGGAATCTGCCGAATGGAATTGCTTCGTAAGAAGCTACCATTTTTCCCAGGACTCTTGTGCATTGATGTACAGACACCTTTCCTGGTTTTAGGAGGTTCCTGACAAGCTCGGATAACTCCTTGGCTTTTTCCTAGCTAAACTTTTTCTAAGCAGCTCTTTAGGAGAGCCACCTAGATTGCACCCTTCTCGGCCGGGCACAAAAATCTAACTGGAGTCTGGAGGAGGGTCGTGGGGGGAGGAGCCAGTGCACACCACCTGATCGGAAAAAGCTTTACTTTTTGTGCCCTGTCTCCTGCGGAGCCGCTATTCCCCATGGTCCTTTCAGGAACCCCAGCATCCACTAGGACGATAGAGAAACTCACTGAAGTAGCTGATAAAAAGTTCAAATGTAACAATCTGTTACAATCATTAGGGAACACTGTTGCCAAAACTGCTGTATGTAGAGTTCATGAATGAAACACAGTTACTGAATGTGTGGCCACAGTGGGCTCTGTGATGTTTAAACCGTTGGAAGGATGACTTCAGAATAAATAGCCGGCATATAGATAGCAATTGAGCAAAAGATTACCTCTCCATTTGAGCTGATGAACCCGAGCGTCCCCGGGTGAGTCCAGAATTTGCCCAGTATTATATAAAGCTGGTGGGTTCATAGCGTGTGTGTGTGTATATTCGGAATCACACTGATATAAGTTCAATTCCCCTGAGGGTGCTTCACCCACTTACTGCTGCAAGGGTTTATGGAAAGAGCATGTTTGCGGCTGATTGAATGAGAGCCGCCACACAGAACCGGCAATATCTGTAACTCTTCCAAGACTCCCTGGACGTGCACCGTCCGCCGGTGGTCAACGAGGAAGAGGATAATGAGCCTGGCCACAATTGCCGCACGGAGCCCACACGCCGGCTTCGTTCTGTATGAAGTGCTTGTTGCTCACTGCTGCGGCCGGTAAACTTTAGGCAGAGATGGCTGTGTCCCTGATCGTGCAAGTGCTCAGTGAGAAAGGGGAGGAGTCCTGACGCGTTTAGTCACGTGACCCGTGACTTTTTCCACATGTCTACCCAATCAGCAGTCGGCGGTGCCGACGGAGTCATTACCACATTCTGCTCCGCTTCCTCCCTCGAAGAGCCTTCCGCCTCAGACATGTCGACACACACGTACTGACACCACCAAACACACTGAATTATAGGGGACAGACCCACAATGAGGTCCTTTGGAGAGACAGAGAGGGAGTTTGCCAGCTCACTCCCAGCGCCGCCAGTCTGAAATATTAACAATACCTCAGACCCGTAAGCGCTTTTATATATATAAATATATGTAAAATAAGCACCAAATTATTGTGCCCCCCCCCCCCCCCCCCTCAATTTGCTCCCTGTTACTTGTGTATAGCAGGGTAGGGTCCGGGAGCAGCGTCTCTGCAGCAAGCTGTGGAGAAAATGGCGCTGCTTAGAGCTGTGGGAAGAAGCCCCGCCTCCTTGATGGCGGGCTTTGGTCCAGCTATTATTTATACTGGCGGGGGTTTGTATACCCTGCCTATGCAGTGTATATACTATGCCAGTCTAGTATCTGAGGTAAATTCTGCTGCCCAGGGCGCCCTGCACCCTTGTAGTGCCTTGTGTATGCGTGGGAGCAATGGCGCGCAGCGCGGTACCTCACGAAGATCTGACGTCTTCTGCCGCCTCTGAAGTCTTCTTGCTTCCTATACTCACCCGGCTTCTATCTTCCGGCTCTGTGAGGAGGTTCAGACCCTCTGGAGCTAATGGTGTCCAGTAGCCTAAGAAGCAGAGCCCATCAGTCTAGGAAAGTGGGTCTGCTTCTCTTCCCTCAGTCCCACGAAGCCTGTTGCCAGCAGTGCTCCCTGAAAATAAAAAACCTAACAAAGTCTATTTTCTAGAGAAACTCAGTAGAGCTCCCCTAGTGTGTGACCAGTCTCCTCTGGGCACAGGATCTAACTGGAGTCTGGAGGAGGGGCATAGAGGGAGGAGCCATTTCACGCCCATTTAAAGTCTTAAAGTGCCCATGTCTCCTGCGGAGCCCGTCTATACCCCATGGTCCTTCCGGAGTCCCCAGCATCCTCTAGGACGTATGAGAAAATAGGATTTTAATACCTACCGGTAAATCCTTTTCTCTTAGTCCGTAGAGAATGCTGGGCGCCCGTCCCAGTGCGTACTGTATCTGCAGTTTGGTTATAGTTACGCTCATGTTGCGTGGAGTTCAGTCAATCTGTGACTGCTGTTGGTCATGCCGTTGCATGCGTTGTTGTTGAATGCCATGTTGTACGGCGTGTTAGTGGTGTGAGCTGGTATGTATCTCACCTTAGTTTTAAATAAATAAATCCTTTTCCTGGAAATGTCCGTCTCCCTGGGCACAGTTCCTATAACTGGAGTCTGGAGGAGGGGCATAGAGGGAGGAGCCAGTTCACACCCATTCAAAGTCTTATAGTGTGCCCATGTCTCCTGCGGATCCCGTCTATACCCCATGGTTCTTGAAGCATCCCCAGCATCCTCTACGGACTAAGAGAATAGGATTTACCGGTAGGTATTAAAATCCTATTTTCTTCAGTGTATCGTTCTCAGTCATTGCCCTCACTGCTTACACCTCTTCATCTTCGGGCCAACTCTTCAATCCATGAGTAAGAACTATGGGGGTCATTCCGAGTTGTTCGCTCGCAAGCTGCTTTTAGCAGCATTGCACACGCTAAGCCGCCGCCTACTGGGAGTGAATCTTAGCTTATCAAAATTGCGAACGAAAGATTAGCAGAATTGCGAATAGACACCTCTTAGCAGTTTCTGAGTAGCTCCAGACTTACTCGGCATCTGCGATCAGTTCACTGCTTGTCGTTCCTGGTTTGACGTCACAAACACACCCAGCGTTCGCCCAGACACTCCTCCGTTTCTCCAGCCACTCCCGCGTTTTTCCCAGAAACGGTAGCGTTTTTTCGCACACACCCATAAAACGGCCAGTTTCCGCCCAGAAACACCCACTTCCTGTCAATCACATTACGAACACCAGAACGAAGAAAAAACCTCGTAATGCCGTGAGTAAAAAACCTAACTGCATAGCAAATTTACTTGGCGCAGTCGCACTGCGGACATTGCGCATGCGCATTAGTGACTAATCGCTCCATTGCGAGAAAAAATTAACGAGCGAACAACTCGGAATGACCCCCTATATTCAGCCACCTCGTTTCCGTCATTTGCCGAAAGCTGCTCCCTCAGCTTTCGGCAGTTGTCAGATCCTCAACTCATGCCGAGCGTGACAAAACGTCGGTAACGGTACCCCGTCTTGCAACCTTTACACTTATAGTGTAGCGAACATTTCTATGCAAGATACCACTGCTTTAAAGTGCGGCATGTGCTGTATAGTTTCAGCTAGGCAAACAATTCGCCGGCAATTGAATTCACATCTAAACCTTAATAGCTTGCATCCTATAATAACACCAGTGAAAAGGAACAATATATACAGTGCTGGAACTTCAATCTTGCTAATGTTTCAATTTTAACTTTAACAATTGTAGTTTAACGATTCCTGATCATGCACTGTGTGTGTCTAACAGCTCATACACAGAAGACCTGGAGGGAGCACTGTGTGTGTCTAACAGCTCATACACAGAAGACCTGGAGGGAGCACTGTGTGTGTCTAACAGCTCATACACAGAAGACCTGGAGGGAGCACTGTGTGTGTCTAACAGCTCATACACAGAAGACCTGGAGGGAGCACTGTGTGTGTCTAACAGCTCATACACAGAAGACCTGGAGGGAGCACTGTGTGTGTCTAACAGCTCATACACAGAAGACCTGGAGGGAGCACTGTGTGTGTGTAACATCTCATACACAGAAGACCTGGAGGGAGCACTGTGTGTGTGTAACATCTCATACACAGAAGACCTGGAGGGAGCACTGTGTGTGTGTGTGTAACATCTCATACACAGAAGACCTGGAGGGAGCACTGTGTGTGTGTGTGTAACATCTCATATGCAGAAGACATGGAGGGAGCACTGTGTGTGTGTAACACATCATACACAGAAGACCTGGAGGGAGCACTGTGTGTGTGTGTAACATCTCATACGCAGAAGACATGGAGGGAGCACTGTGTGTGTCTAACATCTCATCCACAGAAGACCTGGAGGGAGCACTGTGTGTGTCTAACAGCTCATACACAGAAGACCTGGAGGGAGCACTGTGTGTGTGTAACATCTCATACACAGAAGACCTGGAGGGAGCACTGTGTGTGTCTAACAGCTCATACACAGAAGACCTGGAGGGAGCACTGTGTGTGTGTAACATCTCATCCACAGAAGACCTGGAGGGAGCACTGTGTGTGTCTAACAGCTCATACACAGAAGACCTGGAGGGAGCACTGTGTGTGTGTAACATCTCATACACAGAAGACCTGGAGGGAGCACTGTGTGTGTCTAACAGCTCATACACAGAAGACCTGGAGGGAGCACTGTGTGTGTGTGTGTGTGTGTGTGTGTGTGTGTGTGTGTGTGTGTGTGTAACATCTCATATGCAGAAGACATGGAGGGAGCACTGTGTGTGTGTAACACATCATACACAGAAGACCTGGAGGGAGCACTGTGTGTGTGTGTAACATCTCATACGCAGAAGACATGGAGGGAGCACTGTGTGTGTCTAACATCTCATCCACAGAAGACCTGGAGGGAGCACTGTGTGTGTCTAACAGCTCATACACAGAAGACCTGGAGGGAGCACTGTGTGTGTGTGTGTGTGTGTGTGTGTGTGTGTGTAACATCTCATACACAGAAGACATGGAGGGAGCACTGTGTGTGTGTAACATCTCATACACAGAAGACCTGGAGGGAGCACTGTGTGTGCGTAACATCTAATACGGGTTATTCCACACCAACTCAACACAGGTTTCAGACTGACCATTTCAGATTGTGATGAAATTTGGTATAATAAATGCTGCCATGGTTGTAAAGAAAGCCTACAAATCTTAGGCTGATACTGTATGTTCAACAGTTTTGAAGATTTATGCCTTTAAAGACGCAATTTTTCACCAAAAATGTGCTATTAACGTTTTTTTTCCAATCGTATTTGCAGCTCACCTAATTGAGCTAGAGAGTCTTTTTAGGGGCTTTCATATGATATATAACACAGCAGTATGTTTCCATAAACATTAAAAATTGTAACATTTAAAAAAATAAAATTTAGATTTTCTCAAAAAGCCAATATTTAAAATGTTTGTAAAAAAATCTCAAAAACTGCTCATACTGTTGTTAATAAATCCCCCAAATTTTATTTTGGGATCATGATGGGATCACATGCTATGGGGTATATTCAATTGAAGTCGAAACTGCCGTCTTGTCGGAGAGACGGCAGTTTTCGACTTTTTCAGGTCAGAAGGGGTTCCGACCTATTCAATCCCCGGTTTTTTTATCCGACAAGTCTGGGAATTTGACTTGTCGGAAAGCACATGGATCAGCGGAATAGCTGCTGATTCGCGTGCTTCTGTCGGGAAACGGGGCCAAATCCGACAGGTTTTGGCCCCGTTTCCGACCATCTCAATCCGACTTTAAAAAAAGTCGGATGGAGATGAGGGTGCTGAGAGCAGCGGGGAGCCGGGTGATGGGGCACCACCGCCGCTCACGGCAGCGTCCTCCCAGCTCCGGCAAGCGAGGTCCCGCTTGCTGGAGCTGGGTGGACGCTGCTGTGAGGTCTGGCGGCGGTGCCCCATCCTCCGGCTACGCTGCTGTAGCCGCTGCTCTCCCCCTCTCAGCACCTTCATCTCAATCCGACTTTTTTTAAAGTCGGATTGAGATGGTCGTTGAATAGGTCCTGTCGGATCCATTCCGACAAATTCATGTCGGAATGGATCCGACTTGAATTGAATATGGGGGTCATTCTGAATTGATCGCACGTAGCAACTTTTTGCTGCCTGTGCGATCAACTCGATGCCGCCTATGGGGGAGGGCTTTTTTGCATAGCAAGGCTGCGAACGCTTGTGCAGCCCTTCTATGCAAGAAAAGTTTTGTGTAGAACTAGACCAGGGTAACAGTTACTTACCCTGTGCGATCGATCCAGCGATGCAGGTCCCGGAATTGACGTCAGACATCCGCCCTCCAAACGCCTGCGTTGGACTCACCACTCGCAGAAAACGGTGAGTTGCCACCCCGGAACGCCTTCCTGCTGTCAATCTTTTTGCGATCGAGCCAGCGATCGCTTTCTTCGTTCTTCTGGTCGTTGCCTGGCGACGGTCATCGCTGGGCAACTACGAGCGTGCACATTGCGGCCGCAGAATCGACCCGTTCGCACCGCTGCAACAACCAGCAGCGTGCGAACGGGTCGGAATGAGCCCCCCATACCCCTATAAGAGCTTTCATTTTTGCGTGATTTATGAAAATTGTATTTAAAAATCAACAAATAATATTCCCAGTTCACTACATCAGAGAAATGCACACGTTCCTCTTCAGGTGTGTTCAGGGACGAGATTCTACAGACAGCACCTGCTCCCACTTCTGTGCACGTGCATAAACGTAATTGGAAAGATACTCCATGTGGAGAGATGCTTAAGCTGTGTTGAATGGGGCCATCTTTTACATTTTCCTGGACCGGAACAGGATAGGTTTGGCTGGGCTTTAAATAGTGAAGAAAGTTTGCAAATAATATTGGCCCTCATTCCGAGTTGTTCGCTCGCAAGGCGAATGTAGCAGAGTTACACACGCTAAGCCGCCGCCTACTGGGAGTGAATCTTAGCTTCTTAAAATTGCGACCGACGTACGCGCAATATTGCGATTACAAACGAGTTAGCAGTTTCAGAGTAGCTCCAGACTTACTCTGCCTGTGCGATCATTTCAGTGCTTGTCGTTCCTGGTTGACGTCACAAACACACCCAGCGTTCGCCCAGGCACTCCCACCGTTTCCCCGGCCACTCCTGCGTTTTTTCCGGAAACGGTAGCGTTTTCAGCCACACGCCCCTGAAACGCCGTGTATCCGCCCAGTAACACCCATTTCCTGTCAATCACATTACGATCGCCGGAGCGAAGAAAAAGCCGTGAGTAAAAATACTTTCTTCATAGTAAAGTTACTTGGCGCAGTCGCAGTGCGAACATTGCGCATGCGTACTAAGCGGATTTTCACTGCGATGCGATGAAAAATACCGAGCGAACAACTCGGAATGAGGGCCATTGAACGTTACACGGTTTAAGAAAATATAGGTGAATCTGCTGATCCCCCTTTGTTGCAAACACTTATTGATGTTTATAACTACAGCCGTTGAGTCATACGACTGTTGTATACGTTCTATTTTTGATATGTATGTTGACATATTTGGAAAATGTTTTATATTACAAAATGAAAAATAAAGAATTAAAAAAAAAAAAAAAAATAGTGAAGAAAGCCCATTGGTCACTCAGGTAAGTACACCCAAACCTAACCTGTCCCTGGACCATCATGATCCCAAATTAAAACTCTGGGTATTTATTAAGAACAGTATGAACACTTTTTGAGATTTTTTTTTACAAAAATTGTAAATATTGGCTTTTTGAGAAAATAACATTTTTTTTTTTCAATTTAAAAAAAAATTCTGTGTTATATATTATATTAAAGTCCATAAAAATAGGATTTTGGTTACCTACCGGTAAATCCTTTTCTCGTAGTCCGTAGAGGATGCTGGGGTCCATATTAGTACCATGGGGTATAGACGGGTCCACCAGGAGCCATTGGCACTTTAGGAGTTTAATAGTGTGGGCTGGCTCCTCCCTCTATGCCCCTCCTACCAAACTCAGTCTAGAAACTGTGCCCGAGGAGACAACATACTTCGAGAGAAGGAATTACACAGATAGTGGCAAGATTTATACCAGCTCACACAACAGGCAAACCGGCTAACATGCCGGAACAACTCAGCAACAGCTGAAACAGTAAACAACGCAGAACTTACCTAGGAACCAGGCAGTACTGAACTATAAAACCAATGCAGGAAAACGCAGCTTGGGCAGGCGCTCAGCATCCTCTACGGACTACGAGAAAAGAATTTACCGGTAGGTAACCAAAATCCTATTTTCTCTTACGTCCTAGAGGATGCTGGGGTCCATATTAGTACCATGGGGATGTACCAAAGCTCCCAGTATGGGAGGGAGAGCGCCGAGGCTCCTGCAACACTGCTTGACCAAACGTGAGGTCATCAGAGTCCAAAGTATCGAACTTGTAAAACTTGGCAAACGTGTTCGACCCAGACCAAGTAGCTGCTCGGCAGAGTTGTACAGCCGAGACACCCCGGGCAGCCGCCCAGGAATAGCCCACATTACGAGTAGAGTGGGCATTTACAGATTTTGGGACACGGCAATCCTGCCGTGGAATAAGCATGCTGGATAGTGAACCTGATCGAGCGTGAAATCGACTGCTTAGAAGCAGGACACCCAATTTTCTTGGGATCATAGAGGACAAACAGAGAGTCACTTTTCCTATGACGAGCCGTCCTCTTCACATAAATCTTCAAAGTCCTCACTACATCCAAGGCCTTTGAAGCAATTGAGGAGTCAGTAACCACTGGCACCACAATAGGTTGGTTGATATGGAAAGCCGATACAACCTTAGGCAGGAATGTGGACGAATCCTAAGTTCCACCCTGTCTTCATGGAAGATCAGATAGGGGCTTTTACAAGATAAAGCCCCCAATTCCGACACGCGTCGTGCAGAAGCCAAGACCAACAAAGTGACCGCCTTCCACGTGAGAAACTTAAGATCAGCCTCCTGTAGAGGCTCAAACCAAGCAGAATGCAGGAACTGCAACACAACATCAAGATCCCAGGGTGCCGTTGGCACCACAAAGGGAGGCTGGATGTGCAGAACCCCTTTCAAACAGGTCTGGATCTCAGGGAGGACAGCCAATTGTTTTTGGAAGAAGATGGACAAAGCAGAGATCTCGACCTTGATGGAGCCCAATCTTAGTCACATATCCACCCCTGCTTGCAGGAAAAGGAGAAAACGTCCAAGTTGAGACTCCACCGCAGGAAACATCTTGGACTCACACCAGGAAACATATTTTTTCCAAATGCGATGGTAATGTTCAGACGTTACCCCCTTCCTAGCCTGTATCAGGGTAGGAATGACCTCACTCAGGATACCCTTCCGAGCTAAGATCTAGCATTCAGCTGCCATGCCGTCAAACGTAGCCCTGGTAAGTCTTGATAAGCGAACGGCCCCTGCAGTAGCAGATCCGCCCGAAGAGGTAACGGCCTTGGATCTTCCAGCAGAAGATCCAGTAGATCTGCGTACCAAGCCCTCCTTGGCCAGTTCGGAGCAATGAGAATTGCCAGAACCTTTTTTTCTTCTTACCAGTTGAAGAACTTTTGGTATCAGAGGAAGTGGAGGGAACACATACACTGACGTGAACACCCAAGGTGTTACCAGTGCGTCCACCGCCACTGCCTGTGGGTCTCTCGACCTGGAACAGTACCTCCGTAGCTTCTTGTTGAGGCGGGGGGCCATCATGTCTGTGTGAGGAACCCCCCACCAACCGGTTACCTCCTCGAACACCTCCGGATGGAGGCCCCACTCTCCTGGATGGAGATTGTGTCTGCTGAGGAAGTCTGCTTCCCAGTTGTCTACACCCGGAATGAAGATTGCTGACATCACCACCGCGTGCCTTTCTGCCCAGAGGAGGATTTTTGACACCTCTGACATGGCAGCCCTGCTCTTCGTTCCGTCTTGTCGGTTTATGTAGGCCACTGTGGTCACATTGTCCGACTGCACCTGAACAGTCCGATCCTGTAGGTGTGCTGCTTGCAGAAGGCCGTTGTACACGGCTCTTAGCTTCAGAATGTTTGTCGGGAGAAGGGATTCTTGATCTGACAACCGTCCTTGGAAGGTTTCCCCCGGAGCGACTGCTCCCCAACCTCTTAGACTTGCATCTGTGGTTAGAAGGATCCAGTCCTGAACTCCGAACCTTCGGCCTTCCAGAAGGTGAGGCAGTTGTATCCACCAGAGGAGCGAAATCCTGGCTTTCGGAGACAGACTGATCCTCTGGTGCATGTGTAGGTGAGATCCCGACCACTGGTCCAAGAGATCCAGCTGAAAGGACCGAGCATGAAACCTTCCGTATTGTAGAGCCTCGTAGGAGGCAACCATCTTCCCCAGAAGGCGGATGCACTGATGAACCAAGACCTGGGTAGGCTTTAAGACATCCCGGACCATTCATTGAAGAACCAATGCTTTCTCCACCGGCACAAACACCCTCTGCACTTCCGTGTCTAGGATCATTCCCAGGAAAGACAGCCTCCTTGACGGCTCCAGTTGAAACTTCGGAAGGTTCAGGATACATCCGTGCTCCTTGAGCAGATGTGTCGTGAGAGCAATGGATCACAACAACTTCTCCCTGGACGACACTTTGATCAGTAGATCGTCCAGATACGGAATTATGTGCACCACTTGCTTGCGCAGGAGAACCATCATCTCCGGCATCACCGTGGTGAAGACCCTCGGTGCTGTGGAGAGGCCAAACGGCAGCGCCTGAAACTGATAGTGATCGTCCAACAGTGCAAACCGGAGGTATGCCTGATGCGGAGACCAGATGGGAATATGGAGGTATACATCCTTGATGTCCAGGGACACTAGGAACTCCCCCTCCGTCAGACCTGAGATGACAGCTCTCAGAGACTCCATTTTGAATTTGAATTCCCTGAGGTAGGGGTTCAAAGATTTTAAGTTCAGAATTGGCCGTACAGAACCATCCGGCTTCGGTACCACGAAAAGGTTCGAATAGTAACCTTTGTTCCACTCAAGAGGTGGAACTGGAACAATGACCCTGGACACCGCCAATTTCTGGATAGCGTCCAGAAGAATTGTTCTGTCTGCCAGCAGAGCTGGCAAGCCTGACTTGAAGAAACGTGAGGTGGGAGATCTTGAAACCTCAGCCTGTACCCTCTGGACACAATATCCAGTACCCAGGGTTCCAGGCTGACGACACCCAGACGTGGCTGAACTGCCGGAGTCTTGCCCCCACCTGACCTTCCTTCAGGCCTAGAAGTCCACCATCATGCGGAGGACTTTGGGGTATCAGAAGCGGGCTTCTGGTTCTGGGAGCCAGCGGGAGTAGGCTTCTTTCCTTTAGCACGACCACCTCTGAAGAAGGTGTTCGAAGGCTTGTTCTTTCTAGGCCTCACGGGCTGAAAGGACTGTGACGTGGCTGGTGTAAAAGGCTTCTTTGTAGCCGGTGCAGCTGAGGGGAGAAAAGGAGACTTACCCGTATAAGGTAGACCCTTCACACTTTTCCTGGATTCCGCGTCCGCATACCATTGGCGCAGCCAGAGACCTCTGCGAGACGGACATGGAGGAGATCCCCGCAGCCATGGAACCCAGGTCCTTCATGGAATCTACCAGGAACCCTGCAGAATCCTGAAAAAGGCGTAAAAATAAATCAACGTCACCTTTATCCATCATAGTCGATTCCTCCTGCAGAGTGATTGAAACCTGGCAATAGCTTTTGCAATCCAAGCACAGGCTATAGTAGGCCGCAGTATGGCCCCTGAAGCCGTGTAAATGGATTTTAGCGTAGCATCCACCTTGCGATCCGCCGGGTCTTTCAACGCCGTAGATCCAGGGACTGGTAATACCACCTGTTTGGACAGCCTGGAGACAGAGGCGTCAACTATTGGTGGAGACTCCCACTTTTTCCTATCTTCTTCTGGGAAGGGAAAAGCAACCAAGACCCTCTTAGGGATCTGGAATTTCTTTTCCGGATTTTCCCTTGCTTTTTCAAAGATAGCATTCAATTCTTTGCAAGCCGGGAAGGTGAGGGGGGGCTTTTTACTGTCTGTGAAAAAGGCCTCCTCCACCTGCTCAGGAGCTGTGTCAGCAATGTGTAACACATCCCTTAGAGCTTCAATCATCAACTGCACCCCCCTAGCAAGTGATGCCGTCCCCCTCGACAGATCCCCGCCACCGTCTGCAGTGTTAGAATCGGTGTCTCTGTCATCCTGCGTAAGTATGGCAAGTGCACGTTTGTGAGAATGTACCGCAGGGGACCCCGAGGAATCAGTATCAGACCATACAACCATAGAGGATTGCAGAACTTGAGTGGCATGCTCAGTCCTAGCAACCCTATCAGAGATCTGAGAAATAGTCCCCCTCAGAGAGACTAACCATTCTGGCTCTCTAGCTGGGATCTGCGCTACAACAGTGCAATCCTGATTATATGGTATGGAGTCTTCCTGGGAAGATAAATCCTCTGCAGCATATGAAAGTGTCCCTAGACATGTTGTCACATAAACACCAAACACCCCACAAACACACAGGGTACTGGGTAGACAGAGTCCCCCCCCCCCAAGAATGGCAGAGAGACACAGAGATTGGAGCCAACCCACACACAGCACTATTATAGGTATAGGGAGAACCTAGACCAGCACTGACTGTGTCCCTTAATAGGTGACACAGCCTATACACAGCCTCCCCTCCCTTCTACAACCGCATGGTACCATACAGATAGCTGGAGGGACCTGTTCATCCACTGGCAGTGAGCTGCTGGCAGGAAAATGGCGCTGAACGCTGCTGGGTCCGCTTTGAGGAGAAGCTCCGCCCCTTCAATGGCGCTGTCTTTCCGCTCTTGCAAGATTATATTGGCCTGAGGATTTGTTTGCTGGATGAAATCCGCGGATCCCGACAGGCTGGAAATGGTCAGTGTAGGGTTATGTGCTGGCTCAAGACACCCCTTACAGCGCCGCACCGCAGTACCGTCCTGGAGCGCGGTTAATACCGCGCTCCTACCCCTAAAGCGGCCCTCTTCACACTGACCCCCCGCTTGCAAGAGGGGACAGTGACTCACTCACCACTTTCAGCTCTGTAAGGAGGTGGTGGCTGGCTGCCGGGGTGAGCGTCCTCCTGCGGCGGGGCGCGTTCTGTCCCCTCTGGAGCTCAATGTCCAGTCAGCGGAGTCAGTGGCTCAAGACCCCGCAGGGCAGACATTGCTCCCCCCTCAGTCCCTCGATGCAGGCAGGCTCCGGGCACATTTTATAAACTGAGTCTGGTAGGAGGGGCATAGAGAGAGGAGCCAGCCCACACTATTAAACTCGGAAAGTGACAATGGCTCCTGGTGGACCCGTCTATATCCCATGGTACTAATATGGACCCCAGCATCCTCTAGGACGTAAGAGAAAAGAGGTTTAAAATGAGACCTTGACCAAATCAGTACCTCAATTAGGTGAGCTGCAAGTGCAATTGAAAAAATAAGATTTTAAACCTACCGGTAAATCTTTTTCTCCTAGTCCGTAGAGGATGCTGGGGACTCCGTAAGGACCATGGGGTATAGACGGGCTCCGCAGGAGACATGGGCACTCTAAGACTTTAGATGGGTGTGAACTGGCTCCTCCCTCTATGCCCCTCCTCCAGACCTCAGTTAGAGAACTGTGTCCAGAGAAGACGGACAGTACGAGGAAAGGATTTTTGTTAATCTAAGGGCGAGATACACACCAGCCCACACCATACACACCGTACAACATGGTATATACTAAACCAGTTAACAGCATGAACAAAACAGCATCAGCCAGAAACTGATCTCAACTGTAACATAACCCTTATGTAAGCAACAACTATATACAAGACTTGCAGAATTTGTCCGCACTGGGACGGGCGCCAAGCATCCTCTACGGACTAGGAGAAAAAGATTTACCTGTAGGTTTAAAATCTTATTTTCTCTTACGTCCTAGAGGATGCTGGGGACTCCGTAAGGACCATGGGGTTTATACCAAAGCTCCAGACCGGGCGGGAGAGTGCGGATAACTCTGCAGCACCGATTGAGCAAACATGAGGTCCTCATTAGCCAGAGTATCAAACTTGTAGAATTTTGCAAAAGTGTTTGAACCCGACCAAGTAGCTGCTCGGCAAAGCTGTAATGCCGAGACGCCTCGGGCACCCGCCCAAGAAGAGCCCACCTTCCTAGTGGAATGGGCCTTTACCGAATTTGGTAACGGCAATCCAGCCGTAGAATGAGCCTGCTGAATCGTGTTACAGATCCAGCGAGCAATAGTCTGCTTAGAAGCAGGAGCACCAACCTTGTTGGCTGCATACAGGACAAACAGTGCCTCTGTTTTCCTAACCCGAGCCGTCCTGGCTACATAAATTTTTAAGGCCCTGACTACATCAAGGGATTAGGAATCCTCCAAGTCCCCCGTAGCCACCGGCACCACAATAGGTTGGTTCATATAAAACGATGAAACCACTTTAGGCAGAAATTGAGGATGAGTCCTTAACTCTGCTCGATCCACATGGAAAATCAGATAGGGGCTCTTGTGAGACAAAGCCGCCAATTCGGACACCCGCCTCGCAGATGCCAAGGCCAACAACATGACCACCTTCCAAGTGAGAAATTTTAATTCAACTGTTTGAAGAGGTTTAAACCAGTGAGATTTAAGGAACTGTAACACCACGTTAAGGCCCCACGGTACCACTGGGGGCACAAAAGGAGGTTGGATATGTAGCACTCCCTTTACAAAAGTCTAGACTTCTGGGAGAGACGCCAATTCCTTCTGAAAGAATATAGATAGGGCCGAAATCTGCACCTTACTGGAGCCCAACTTTAGGCCCATATCCACTCCTGTCTGCAGAAAATGGAGAAAACGACCCAGCTGAAAATTCTTGGCTTCACACTAAGATACATATTTCCTCCAGATACGGTGATAGTGTTTCGCCGTTACCTCCTTCCTAGCTTTGATTAGAGTAGGGATGACTTCCCCCGAAATACCTTTCCTAGCTAGGATTGGTGTTCAACCGCCATGCCGTCAAACGTAACCACGGTAAGTCTTGGAACACACAGGGCCCCTGTTGCAACAAGTCCTCCCTGGGAGGAAGAGGCCACTGACCTTCTGTGACCATTTCCTGAAGATCTGAATACCAGGCCCTTCGAGGCCAAACTGGAACAATTAGTATTATCTGCACTCTTGTTCATCTTATGATTCTCAATAATTTTGAGATAAGAGGAAGTGGAGGGAACACATAGACCGACTGAAACACCCACGGTGTCACCAGGGCGTCCACCGCCACTGCCTGAGGGTCCCTCGACCTGGAACAATACGTCCGAAGCTTTTTGTTAAGGCGTGACGCCATCATGTCTATTTGAGGAAGTCCCCAACGACTTGTCACCTCTGCAGAGACTACTTGATGAAGTCCCCACTTGCCTGGATGGAGATCGTGTCTGCTGAGGAAGTCTGCTTCCCAGTTGTCTACACCCGGAATGAAGACCGCTGACAGAGCGCTTACATGATTTTCCGCCCAGCGAAGAATCCTGGTGGCTTCTGCCATTGCTGCTCTGCTCCTTGTCCCGCCCTGGCAGTTTACATGCGCCACGGCTGTGACGTCCGACTGGATCAGAACGGGTACGTTGCGAAGAAGATTCTCCGCCTGTTGCAGGCCGTTGTATATGGCCCTTAACTCCAGCACACTGATGTGTAGACAAGCCTCCTGGCTTGACCATATTCCCTGAAATTTTTTTCCTTGTGTGACTGCTCCCCATCCTCGGAGGTTCGCGTCCGTGGTCACAAGAACCCAATCTTGAATGCCGAACCTGCGACCCTCTAGAAGGTGAGCACTCTGGATCCACCACAGGAGAGAGACCCTGACCCTGGGGGACAGGTTTATCCTCCGATGCATCTGTAGATGGGACCCTGACCACTTGTCCAGAAGGTCCCACTGAAAAGTTCTCGCATGGAACCTGCCGAACGGAATGGCCTCGTAGGCCGCCACCATCTTTCCCAATACTCGAGTGCATTGATGAACTGACACTCTTTTTGGTTTCAGCAGGTCCTTGACCATGTTCTGGAGTTCCTGGGCTTTTTCCATTGGGAGAAAAACCCTCTTTTTTTCCGTGTCCAGAACCATGCCCAAAAATGACAGCCGAGTTGTCGGAACCAACTGCGACTTTGGTAGATTTAGAATCCAGCCGTGTTGTTGTAGTACTCTCAGGGAGAGAGACACGCTTTTTAGTAACTGATCTCTTGATCTTGCCTTTATCAGGAGATCGTCCAAGTATGGGATAATTGTGACCCCCTGCTTGCGCAGGAGCACCATCAGTTCTGCCATTACCTTGGTGAAAATCTTCGGGGCCGTGGAAATCCCAAACGGCAACGTCTGAAACTGGTAATGACAATCCTGTACAGCGAATCTCAGATACGCCTGATGAGGCGGATATATGGGGACATGAAGCTATGCATCCTTTACTTCAAGTGACACCACAAAATCCCCCCATTCCAGGCTGGAGATCACTGCCCGGAGAGATTCCATCTTGAATTTGAACCTCTTCAAATATAAGTTCAGGGATTTTAGATTCAGAATTGGTCTGACCTAGCCATCCGGCTTCGGGACCACAAATAGGGTTGAATAAAACCCTTTCCCCTGTTGCACTAGGGGAACCTTGATAATCACCTGCTGTTGACACAGCTTTTGTATGACAGCTGAAAATAAGATTTTACTCACCGGTAAATCTATTTCTCGTAGTCCGCAGTGGATGCTGGGGACTCCGTAAGGACCATGGGGAATAGACGGGCTCCGCAGGAGACAGGGCACTCTAAGAAAGAATTAGGACTACTGGTGTGCACTGGCTCCTCCCTCTATGCCCCCCCTCCAGACCTCAGTTAAGGAAACTGTGCCCGGAAGAGCTGACATTACAAGGAAAGGATTTTGGAATCCAGGGTAAGACTCATACCAGCCACACCAATCACACCGTATAACTTGTGATAACATACCCAGTCAACAGTATGAACAACAACAGAGCATCAGACAAACCTGATGCAACCATAACATAACCCTTATTTAAGCAATAACTATATACAAGTATTGCAGAAGAAGTCCGCACTTGGGACGGGCGCCCAGCATCCACTACGGACTACGAGAAATAGATTTACCGGTGAGTAAAATCTTATTTTCTCTATCGTCCTAGTGGATGCTGGGGACTCCGTAAGGACCATGGGGATTATACCAAAGCTCCCAAACGGGCGGGAGAGTGCGGATGACTCTGCAGCACCGAATGAGCAAACACAAGGTCCTCCTCAGCCAGGGTATCAAACTTGTAGTACTTTGCAAAGGTGTTTGAACCCGACCAAGTAGCTGCTCGGCAAAGCTGTAATGCCGAGACCCCTCGGGCAGCCGCCCAAGAAGAGCCCACCTTCCTTGTGGAATGGGCTTTTACTGATTTTGGAGGTGACAATCCAGCCGCAGAATGAGCCTGCTGAATCGTGTTACAGATCCAGCGAGCAATAGTTTGCTTTGAAGCAGGAGTACCCAGCTTGTTGGATGCATACAGGATAAACAGCGAGTCAGTTTTCCTGACTCCAGCCGTTCTGGCTACATAAATCTTCAAAGCCCTGACTACATCTAGTAACTTGGAATCCTCCAAGTCACGAGTAGCCGCAGGCACCACAATAGGTTGGTTCAAATTAAAAGATGACACCACCTTTGGCAGAAATTGCGGACGAGTCCGTAATTCCGCCCTGTCCATATGGAAAACCAGATAGGGGCTTTTACATGACAAAGCCGCCAATTCTGACACACGCCTAGCCGAAGCTAAGGCCAATAGCATGACCACTTTCCACGTGAGATATTTTAACTCCACGGTCTTAAGTGGCTCAAACCAGTGAGATTTCAGGAAACTCAACACCACGTTAAGATCCCAAGGTGCCACTGGTGGCACAAAAGGGGGCTGAATATGCAGCACTCCATTTACAAACGTCTGAACTTCAGGTAGAGAAGCTAGTTTTTTATGAGAGAAAATGGATAGGGCCAAAATCTGGACCTTAATGGACCCCAATTTTAGGCCCAAAGTCACTCCCGACTGTAGGAAGTGAAGGAAACGGCCCAGCTGGAATTCCTCTGTAGAGGCATTCCTGGCCTCACACCAAGCAACATATTTTCGCCGTATACGGTGATAATGTTTAGCCGTCACGTCCTTCCTAGCCTTTATCAGCGTAGGAATAACCTCATCCGGAATCCCTTTTTTCTACTAGGATCCGGCGCTCAACCGCCATGCCGTCAAACACAGCTGCGGTAAGTCTTGGAACAGACAAGGTCCCTGCTGCAACAGATCCTGCCCAAGAGGCAGAGGCCATGGGTCCTCTGTGAGCATTTCTTGCAGCTCTGGATACCAAGTCCTTTTTGGCCAATCCGGAACAATGAGTATTGTTCTCACTCCTCTTTTCCTTATGATTCTCAGCACCTTGGGTAAGAGAGGAAGAGGAGGAAACACATAAACCGACTGGAACATCCACGGTGTCACCAGTGCGTCTACAGCTATCGCCTGAGAGTCTCTTGACCTGGCGCAATACCTCTGTAGTTTTTTGTTGATGCGGGATGCCATCATGTCCACATGTGGCAGTTCCCACCGACCTACAATCTGCGCGAAGACTTCTTGATGAAGTCCCCCCTCTCCCGGGTGGAGGTCGTGCCTGCTGAGGAAGTCTGCTTCCCAGTTGTCCACTCCCAGAATGAACACTGCTGACAGTGCTCGTACGTGATTCTCAGCCCATCGAAGAATCCTGGTGGCTTCCGCCATCGCCACCCTGCTCCTTGTGCCGCCTTGGCGGTTTACATGAGCCACTGTGGTGATGTTGTCTGATTGAATCAGCACCGATTGGTTGCGAAGCAGGGTCTCCGCTTGACTTAGGGCGTTGTATATGGCCCTTAGTTCCAGGATATTGATGTGAAGGCAAGTCTCCTGACTTGACCACAGACCTTGGAAACTTCTTCCCTGAGTGACTGCCCCCCACCCTCGGAGGCTTGCATCCGTGGTCACCAGGACCCAGTCCTGAATGCCGAACCTGCGGCCCTCGAGAAGGTGAGTACTCTGCAGCCACCACAGGAGAGACACCCTGTCCCCGGGGGATAGGGTGATTAACCGATGCATCTAAAGATGTGATCCGGACCACTTTGTCCAGTAAGTCCCATTAGAAGGTCCTCTCATGGAACCTGCCGAAAGGAATGGCCTCGTATGATGCCACCATCCTTCCCAGGACTCGAGTGCAGTGATGCACTGACACCTGTTTTGGTTTTAATAGATTCCTGACCAGTGTCACGAGCTCCTGAGCTCTCTCTATCGGGAGATAAACCCATTTCTGGTCTGTGTCTAGGATCATGCCTAGGAGAGGCAGATGAGCTGTAGGAACCAACTTCGACTTTGGAATATATAGAATCCAGCCGTGTTGCTGTTACACTTCCAGAGAAAGTGATACGCTGTTCAGCCACTGCTCTCTTGATCTCGCTTTTATGAGGAGATCGTCCAAGTACGTGATAATAGTGACACCTTGCTTCCGCAAGAGCACAAACATTTCCGCCATTACCTTGGTGAATATTCTCGGGGCCGTGGAGAGACCAAACGGCAACGTCTGAAATTGGTAATGACAATCCCGTACCGCAATTCTGAGGTACGCTTGATGAGGTGGATAAATGGGGACATGAAGGTATGCCTCCTTTATGACCCGAGTCACGATAAAATCTCCCCCTTTCAGGCTTGTAACGACCGCTCTTAGCGATTCCATCTTGAACTTGAACCTTTTCAGGTATATGTTCAGGGATTTTAAATTCAATATGGGTCTGACCGAACCGTCTGGTTTCGGGACTACCACATGGTCGAATAATAACCCCCTCCTTGCCGAAGGAGGGGAACCTTGACCACCACCTGTTGAAGATACAATTTGTGAATTGCAGTTAACCCTGTTTCCCTCTCGTGGGGGGAAGCTGGCAGGGCCGTCAGTGAGGAGGCCTCTTCTCAAAGTCCAGCTTGTATCCCTGAGACACAATATCTATTGCCCAGGGATCTAACAGGGAGTGAACCCACTTGTTGCAGAACTTACGAAAGCGTGCCCCCACCAGGCCTAGCTCCGTCTGTGGAGCCCCAGCGACATGCGGTGGATTTTCATAGAGGCCGGGGAGGACTTCTGTTCCTGGGAACTAGCTGTGTTGTGCAGCTTCTTTCTTGTTTCTTGTTCTTGTTTCTTTGTTCGAAAAGCTGCATTTGATAATGTCGTGCTTTCCTAGGCTGTGCAGGAATATAAGGCAAAATATCAGAATTACCAGCTATAGCCGTGGAGACCAGGTCCGAGAACCCTTCTCCACACAATCCTCAGCCTTCCATATGCCACTTAAGTTGGCATCATCTGTCCATTGCATATTCTACAGGACACGTCAAGCAGAAATCGACATAGCTTTGACTCTAGGACCCAGTATACTCATGTCTCTTTGGGCATGTTTGATTATATATATCTCTTAAGACAGCATCTTTAATATATATACAAATCTCTCTATATACATATATATATATATATATATATACATACTAGGGTCTCAATTTCTGCTGATAAGGTACCTGTCCACGCCGCCCCAGCGCTATAAACCCATGCCGACACAATCGCCGGTCTGAGTAGTGTACCAGAATGTGCACGCTATCTGCAGGATCCCTGAGAATAGCTAGGGCTACCTTCTGGGCAAACGTGACACCCTAGCCTTTTCTCAGACATGTCGACACACACGTACCGACACACCACACACACAGGGGATGCTCTATTTGAAGACAGTTCCCCCACAAGGCCCTTTGGAGAGACAGAGAGAGAGTATGCCAGCACACACCCCAGCGCTATATGACCCAGGAATCACACAGTAACTTAGTGTTAACCCAGTAGCTGCTGTATATATTGTTTTTCCGCCAAATTTATGTGCCCCCCCCCCCCTCTCTTTTTCACCCTCTTCTATCGTGCTTCTGCAGGGGAGAGCCTGGGGAGCTTCCTCTCAGCGGAGCTGTGGACAGAAAATGGCACTGGTGAGTGCTGAGGAAGAAGCCCCGCCCCCTCAGCGGCGGGCTTCTGTCCCGCGATTTTGTGTAAAAATAATGGCGGGGGCTCATGCATATTACAGTGCCCAGCTGTATATATGCCCTATTTTGCCAGGAGGTACTCAATTGCTGCCCAGGGCGCCCCCCCCTAGCGCCCTGCACCCTACAGTGACCGGAGTGTGTGGGTTAGTGTGGGAGCAATGGCGCACAGCTGCAGTGCTGTGCGCTGCCTCATATGAAGACAGGAGTCTTCTGCCGACGATTTTGACGTCTTCTTGCTTCACCCGCCGGCTTCTGTCTTCTGGCTCTGCGAGGGGGACGGCGGCGCGGCTCCGGGAACGGACGACCAAGGTTAAGTTCCTGTGTTCGATCCCTCTGGAGCTAATGGTGTCCAGTAGCCTAAGAAGCGCAACCTAGCCGCAGTTAGTAGGTTTGCTTCTCTCCCCTCAGTCCCACGTAGCAGAGAGTCTGTTGCCAGCAGAAGCTCTCTGAAAATAAAAAACCTAACTAAAATACTTTCTTATTAGCAAGCTCAGGAGAGCTCACTAAAATGCACCCAGCTCCGTCCGGGCACAGATTCTAACTGAGGTCTGGAGGAGGGGCATAGAGGGAGGAGCCAGTGCACAACAGTAGTCCTAATTCTTTCTTAGAGTGCCCTGTCTCCTGCGGAGCCCGTCTATTCCCCATGGTCCTTACGGAGTCCCCAGCATCCACTAGGACGTTAGAGAAACTATTTCCCTCTCTGGGGGAGAAGCTGGCAAGGCCGATTTGAAAAATCGGTGAGGAGGCACATCTTTGAACTCCAGTTTGTAGCCTTGGGATACAATTTCGACCACCCAAGGATCCAAATCCGACTGAACCCAGACTTGGCCGTAGAGTCGAAGACGTGCCCCCACCGGTGCGGACTCCCGTAGCGGAGCCCCAGCATCATGCGGTGGATTTTGTAGAGGCCGGAGAGGATTTTAGTTCCTGGGAACTAGCCGTAGCAGGCGTTCTTTTCCCTCTACCTCTGGCGAGGAAGGAAGAGCCATGACCCTTTCTGAACTTATGAGACTGAAAGGACTGCATCTGGTATTGAGGTGTTTTCTTTTGCTGGGGAGGAACATAAGGCAAAAAAGAAGACTTATCCGCGGTAACTGTGGAAACCAGGTCCGCGAGGCCCTCCCCAAATAAAACTTCACCTTTGTAAGGCAAAGCCTCCACATGTCTCTTTGAGTCAGCATCACCAGTCCATTGACGGGTCCACAGGGACCTTCTAGCAGAAACTGCCATGGCATTGGCTCTTGAACCCAACAGCCCAATATCTCTCGCAACCTCTCTCATATATAACGCTGCGTCCTTGATGTGACCTAAGGTCAACAAAATACTATCTTTATCAAGGGTGTCAATGTCAGATGACAAGTTATCTGCCCATGCTGCAATTACGCTACCCACCCATGCCGACGCTACTGCAGGCCTGAGCAGGGCTCCCGTAGTCGCATAAATTGATTTTAAGGTAGTTTCCTGCCTGCGATCCGCAGGCTCCTTTTGGGCCGCCGTGTCCGGGGACGGTAGTGCCACCTTTTTGGATAAGCGCGTCAAGGCCTTGTCCACCGTGGGCGAGGATTCCCACCGTAACCTGTCCTTTGAAGGGAAAGGATACGCCATGATAATTCTCTTGGGAACCTGCAGTCTCTTGTCTGGAGTTTCCCAAGCCTTTTCAAATAAAGCGTTCAGCTCATGAGATGTGGGAAACGTTACCCCAGGTTTCTTTTCCTTAAACATGCAGACCCTCGTGTCGGGGACAGAGGGGTCCACTGTGATATGCAAAACATCTTTTATTGCAATAATCATATATTGAATACTCTTGGCCACTCTTGGGTGCAACCTTGCATCATCATAGTCGACACTGGAGTCAGAATCCGTGTCGGTATCAGTGTCTGCTACCTGGGAAAAGGGACGTTTATGGGACCCTGAAGGGTCTTGTGACACAGTCAAAGCCATGGATTGACTCCCTGCTTTGTCCTTGGACTCTGCTTTGTCCAATCTCTTATGTAATAAAGTCACATTAGCATTTAACACATTCCACATGTCCAACCAATCAGGTGTCGGCTGTGCCGACGGAGACACCACCACCATCTGCTCTGCATCCTCCCTAGACGAGCCTTCCGCTTCAGACATGTCGACACACACGTACTGACACCCCCACACACACTGGGATATATGAATATGGGGACAGACCCACAATAAGGCCCTTTGGAGAGACAGAGAGAGAGTATGCCAGCACACACCCAGCGCCACTAGATACTGAAACGAAGTCCCAGCCTGTATAGCGCTTTTATACACAAATTAGCACCAAATAAATGTGCCCCCCCCTCGTTTTTGCCCCGTCACTTGTTCAGCAGGGGAGAGTCCGGGAGCAGCTTCTCTGCAGCTTGCTGTGGAGAAAATGGCGCTGGTTAGTGCTGGAGGATCAAACTCCGCCCCCTCGACGGCGGGCTTCGGTCCCGCTATTTTTCTTTATACTGGCAGGGGATTTTTCATATACTGCCTCCGCAGTATCTATTTATGTGCCAGGCTTATGTGAGGTAAAAATCGCTGCCCAGGGCGCCCCCCCTGCGCCCTTGCTGTGCCTGTGTGTGATGTGTGAGCAGTGGCACGCAGCGCGACCGCTGCGCGGTACCTCATGAAGAACCGCAGTCTTCTGCCGCCTCTGAAGTCTTCTTGCTTGCTATACTTACCCGGCTTCTATCTTCCGGCTCTGTGAGGACGGCGGCGCGGCTCTGGGACGAACAGCAAGGACGACACCTGTGTTCCGACCCTCTGGAGCTAATGGTGTCCAGTAGCCTAAGAAGCAGAGCCCATCAGTCTAGGAAAGTGGGTCTGCTTCTCTCCCCTCAGTCCCACGAAGCAGGGAGCCTGTTGCCAGCAGTGCTCCCTGAAAATAAAAAACCTAACAAAAATAAGAATTTACTTACCGATAATTCTATTTCTCGTAGTCCGTAGTGGATGCTGGGGACTCCGTCAGGACCATGGGGAATAGCGGGCTCCGCAGGAGACAGGGCACATCTAAAAAGCTTTTTAGGTCACATGGTGTGTACTGGCTCCTCCCCCCATGACCCTCCTCCAAGCCTCAGTTAGGTACTGTGCCCGGACGAGCGTACACAATAAGGAAGGATCTTGAATCCCGGGTAAGACTCATACCAGCCACACCAATCACACCGTACAACTTGTGATCTGAACCCAGTTAACAGTATGATAACAAAACGAAGTAGCCTCCGAAAAGATGGCTCACAACAATAGTAATAACCCGATTTTTGTAACAATAACTATGTACAAGCATTGCAGACAATCCGCACTTGGGATGGGCGCCCAGCATCCACTACGGACTACGAGAAATAGAATTATCGGTAAGTAAATTCTTATTTTCTCTAACGTCCTAGTGGATGCTGGGGACTCCGTCAGGACCATGGGGATTATACCAAAGCTCCCAAACGGGCGGGAGAGTGCGGATGACTCTGCAGCACCGAATGAGAGAACTCCAGGTCCTCCTTAGCCAGAGTATCAAAATTTGTAAAATTTTACAAACGTGTTCTCCCCTGACCACGTAGCTGCTCGGCAAAGTTGTAATGCCGAGACTCCTCGGGCAGCCGCCCAGGATGAGCCCACCTTCCTTGTGGAATGGGCATCTACATATTTCGTCTGTGGCAGGCCTGCCACAGAATGTGCAAGCTGAATTGTACTACAAATCCAGCGTGCAATAGACTGCTTAGAAGCATGAGCACCCAGCTTGTTGGGTGTATACAGTATAAACAGCAAGTCAGACTTTCTGACTCCAGCCGTCCTAACTATATATATATATATATATTTTTTAGGGCCCTGACCACGTCTAGTAACTTGGAGTCCTCCAAGTCCCTAGTAGCCGCAGGCACCACAAGAGGTTGTTTCAGGTGAAAACGCTGACACCCCTTTATGAAGAAACTGGAGACGAGTCCCAGTTCTGTCCTGTTCAAATGGAAAATTTTAATATGGGCTTTTCTAAGACAAAGCCGCCCATTCTGACAATCGCCTGGCCGAGGCCAGGGCTAACAACATGGTCACTTCCCATGTGAGATATTTGTCAACAGCATGGTCACTTTCCATGTGAGATATTTCAAATCCACAGATTTGAGCGGTTCAAACCAATATGATTTTAAGAAATCCCAACACTATGTTGAGATCTCACGGTGCCCCTAGGGGCACAAAAAAGCTGTATATGCAATACATCCTTTACAATCTGGACTTCAGGAACTGAAGTCAATTCTTTCTGGAAGAAAATCTACAGGGCCGAAATTTAAATGTTAATGAACCCCAATTTGAGGTCCAAAACACTCCTGTTTTCAGGAAGTGTAGAAATCGACCTAGTTGAATTTCCGTCGTGGAGCCTTCCTGGCCTCACCCACGCAACATATTTTCACCACATGTGGTGATGACGTTGTGCGGTCACCTCCTTCCTGGCTTTGACCAAGGTAGGTATGACCTCTTATGGAATGCCTTTTCCCCTCAGGATCCGGCATTCAACCGCCATGCCGTCAAACGCAGCCGCGGTAAGTCTTGGAATAGACATGGTACTTGCTGAATCAAGTCCCTTCTTAGCTCCCCAGGCCCTTAGTCCTCTGTGAGCATTTCTTGAAGTTCCGGGTACCAAGTCCCTCTTGGCCAATCCGGAGCCACTAGTATAGTTCATACTCCTCTATGTCTTATAATTCTCAATACCCTGGTTATGAGAAACAGAGGAGGGAACACATACACAGACTGGTACACCCACGGTGTTACCAGAACATCCACAGCTATCGCCTGAAGGTCTCATGACCTGGCGGAATACCTGTCCCGTTTTTTGTTCGGGCGGGACGCCATCATGTCCACCTTTGGTCTTTGCCAACGGTCCACAATCATGTTGAAAAACTTCCCTATGAAGTTTCCACTCTCCCGGGTGGAGGTCATGCCTGCTGAGGAAGTCTGCTTCCCAGTCGTCCACTCCCGGAAAGAACACTGCTGACAGTGCTATCACATGATTTTCCGCCTAGCGAAAAATCCTTGCAGTTTTCACTGCCCTCCTGCTTCTTGTGCCGCCCTTCTGTTTACGTGGGCGACTGCCGTGATGTTATCCCACTGGATCAATACCGGCTGACCTTGAAGCAGAGGTCTAGCTAAGTTTAGAGCATTATAAATTTGCTCTAAGCTTATTTATGCGGAGAGAATTCTCCAGACTTAATCACACTTCCCTGGAAATTTTTTCCCTGTGTGACTGTTCCCCAGCCTCTCAGGCTGGCCTCCGTGGTCACCGGCATCCAATCCTGAATGCCGAATCTGCGGCCCTCTAGAAGATGAGCACTCTGTAATCACCACAGGAGAGACACCCTTTTCCTTGGATATAGGGTTATCCGCTGATGCATCTGAGGATGCGATCCGGACCATTTGTCCAGCAGATCCCACTGAAGAGTTCTTGCGGGAAATCTGCCGAATGGAATTGCTTCGTAATAAGCCACCATTTTTACCAGGACTCTTGTGCAATGATGCACTGACACTTTTCCTGGTTTTAGGAGGATCCCGATTAGCTCGGATAACTCCCTGGTTTTCTCCACTGGGAGAAACACGTTTTTCTGGACTGTGTCCAGAATCTTCCCTAGGAACAGTAGACGTGTCGTCGGAAAAAGCTGCGATTTTGGAATATTTAGAATCCACTCGTGCTGTCGTAGAACTACTTAAGATAGTGCTACTCCGACCTCCAACTGTTCTCTGGACCTTGCCCTTATCAGGAAAGCGTCCATGTTTCTTTTAAGAAAAATCCTCATTCCGGCCATTACCTTGGTAAAGACCCGGGGCGCCGTGGACAATCCAAACGGCAGCGTCTGAACTGATAGTGACAGTTCTGTACCAGGAACCTGAAGTACCCTTGGTGAGAAGGGCAAAATTGGACCTGTAGGTAAACGTCCCTGATATCCAGTGACATCATATCGTCCCCTTCTTCCTGGTTCGCTATCACTGCTCCGAGTGACTCCATCTTGATTTGAACGCTTGTATGTAAGTGTTCAAATATTTCAGATCTCACCGAGCCGGTTGGCTTCAGTACCACAATATAGTGTGGAATACAACCCCCTTCCTTGTTGTAAGAAGGGTACTTTGATTATCACCTGCTGGGAATACAGCCTGTGAATTGTGTGAGGGGGAGACGTCTCGAATTTCCAATGTACACCTGGGATATTACATGTAGGATCCCGGAGTTCCCTTGCGAGTGTTGCTGAAACTCTTGAGATGACCCCCTACCGCACCTGAGTCCGCTTGTACGGCCCCAGCGTTATGCTGCGGACTTGGCAGAAGCCGTGAGGAGCTTCTGTTCCTGGGAATGAGCTGCTTGCTGCAGTCTTCTTCCCTTTCCTCTCCCCCTGGGCAGATATGACTGGCCTTCGCCCGCCTGCCCGTATGGGGACGAAAGGACTGAGACTGAAAAGACTGTGTCCTTTTCTGCCAATATGTGACTCGGGGTAACAAAAGGTGGATTTTTCAGCTGTTGCCATGGCCACCAGGTCCAATGGACCGCCCCTTTATACGGCAATACTTCCATATGCCGTCTGGAATCTGCCTCACCTGACCACTGTCGTGTCTTCGTCTGGCAGATATGTACATCACATTTACTCTTGATGCCAGAATGCAAATATGCCTCTGCGCATCACACATATATAGAAATGCATCCTTAAAATGCTCTATAGACAATAAAATCCTGTCCCTGTCAAGGGTATCAAAATTTTCAGTCAGGAAATCCGACCAAGCCCCCTCAGCGCTGCACATCCAGGCTGAGGCGATTGCTGGTCGTAGTATAACACCAGTATGTGTGTATATACTGTTATGATATTTTTCAGCTTCCTATCAGCTGGCTCCTTGAGGGCGGCCGTATCTGGAAACGGTAACGCCATGTTTTTTTATAAGCGTGTGAGCGCCTTGTCCACCCTAAGGTGTGTTTTCCAACTCGCCCTTACTACTGGCGGGAAAAAGGGTATACCGCCCATAACTTTCTGTCGGAGGAACCCCACGTATCATCACACACTTCATTTAATTTATCTGATTCAGGCAAAACTACAAGTAGTTTATTCCCACCCTACAAAATACCCTTATTTGTGGTACTTGTGGTATCAGAAATACGTAACACCTCCTTCATTGCCCTTAACATGTAACTTGTGGCCCTAAAGGAAAAATACGTTTGTTTCTTCACCGTCGACACTGGGGTCAGTGTCCGTGTCAGTGTCTGTCGACCGACTGAGGTAAATGGGCGTTTTTACAAGCCCCTGACGGTGTCTGAGACGCCTGGACCGATACTAATTTGTCCGCCGGCTGTCTCATGTCGTCAACCGGCTTGCAGCGTGTTGACATTATCACGTAATTCCATAAGTAAGCCATCCATTCTGGTGTCGACTCCCTAGAGAGTGACATCACCATTACAGGCAATTTTCTCCGTCTCCTCACCAACATTTTCCTCATACATGTCGACACACACGTACCGACCTACAGCACACACATACAGGGAATGCTCTGATAGAGGACAGGACCCACTAGCCCTTTGGGGAGACAGAGGGAGAGTTTGCCAGCACACACCAAAAGCGCCATAATGTATATAACAACCCTAGAAGGTGTTGTTTCTATATATGGGCTCTTAATATATAATTATATCGCCAATTTATGCCCCCCTTCTCTTTAACCCTGTTTCTGTAGTGCAGGGGAGAGTGGGAGCCTTCCTCACCAGCGGAGCTGGTCAGGAAAATGGCGCTGAGTGCTGAGGAGAATAAGCTCCGCCCCTTTCACGGCGGGCTTTTCTCCCGGTTATTAGGAAAACTGGCCTGGGTTAAATACATACATATAGCCTTAATGGCTATATGTGATGTATTTATTTGCCAAATAGGTATTTATATTGCTGCCCAGGGCGCCCCCAGCAGCGCCCTGCACCCTCCGTGACCGTGTCAGTGAGCCGTGTAGCAACAATGGCGCACAGCTGCAGTGCTGTGCGCTACCTCTCTGAAGACTGTGAAGTCTTCTGCCGCCTGTTTCCGGACCTCCGTTCCGCCGTCTTTCTTCAGCGTCTGTAAGGGGGATCGGCGGCGCGGCTCCGGGACGAACCCCAGGCTGACCTGTGTTCCGACTCCCTCTGGAGCTCAGTGTCCAGTAGCCTAAAACTTCAATCCTCCTGCACGCAGGTGAGTTGCAAGTCTCTCCCCTAAGTCCCTCGTTGCAGTGATCCTGTCGCCAGCAGGAATCACTGATTAGAAACCTAAAAAAAAACTTTACTAAACAGCTCCTTAAGAGAGCCATCCAGTTTGCACCCTTCTCGGACGGGCACAAAAACCTAACTGAGGCTTGGAGGAGGGTCATGGGGGGAGGAGCCAGTACACACCATGTGACCTAAAAAGCTTTTTAGATGTGCCCTGTCTCCTGCGGAGCCCGCTATTCCCCATGGTCCTGACGGAGTCCCCAGCATCCACTAGGACGTTAGAGAAAGTCTTTTCAGAGAAACTCAGTAGAGCTCCCCTGTAGTGCATCCAGTCTCCTCTGGGCACAGGATCTGAGGTCTGGAGGAGGGGCATAGAGGGAGGAGCCAGTTCACACCCATCTAAAGTCTTAGAGTGCCCATGTCTCCTGCGGAGCCCGTCTATATCCCATGGTCCTTACGGAGTCCCCAGCATCCTCTAGGACCTAAGAGAAATACCAAATTTCATCACAATCTGAAATAGTCAGTCTGAAAACTGTGTTGAGTTGGTGTGGAATAACCAGGGGATAAAGTGAGCCGGAACGGGGCGGAACTGTGTCAGCTCCACTTGGAGACGGAACGCAGTTCCACCTCACCTAACCCGATGTGTGCCCGACGCCGCACAGGAAGATGCCGGGCGCCCGCTGAGATTGTGTTACCAGCGGCGCCTGGCTCTCTCTCCACAGCGGAAGCCGGCGGCAGGAGATCACTACTGAGCTCCGGCTCCCAGCTCTGTCAGCGTGCTTTATGGGAGAGACGTCATGACGTCTCTCTTATAGTGCTGAGGAGCGGACGCCAGGAAGGACTGCAGCGGTGGATGCGGGAGTGGGGCTTGGTGAGTACGGTGTTTTTTTGTTTTTGTTTTTATACGTGTGAGTGATTCTACGCAAGCTACAAGGGGGCAAGCTACTGGGGGCAAACTACTTGGGGCAAGCTACTGGGGGCAAACTACAAAGGGGCTAACAACTGGGGGCAAACTACACGGGGGCATTATTACTGGGGGCATAACTACAGGGGCATTACTACTTGGGGGCATTACTACTGGGGGCAAACTACAAGGGGGCATAACTACAGGGGTTAAACTACTGGGGGCCAAACTACAGGGGGCTAAACTACAAGGGGGCAAATTACAGGGGGGCATTATTTCAAGGGGGCAAACTACAAGGGGACTAAACTACTGGGGGCATAACTACATGGGCTAAACTACTGAAGGGAATAACTACGTGGGGGCATTACTACTTGGGGGCTAAACTACTGGGTGCATTACTAACGGGGCTAACTACTGGGGGCGAACTACATGGGGGCTAAACGACTGGGGGCATTACTGCAGGGGCATTACTACAGGGGGCATTACCACTGGGAGGCTAAACTAAAGAGGGGGGTATACTACTGGGGTCGTAACTGCAGGGGCATAACTACTGGGGATAAATGACTGGGGGCAATACTACACAGGGACATTACCATTAAGGGCATTACTAATGGGGGCACTACTAATGTGGGCATTGTAAAGGGGGCACTTCATAAGGGGCATCACTCCTGGGGACATAAGGGGCACTACTACTGGGGGCATTGCATAAGGGACACCACTACTATGGGCTCTATATAAGGGGCACTACCAGTACAGTGGACATTGCATAATGAGCACTACTACTGTGGGCATTGTATAAGGGGCGCTACTACTGTGGGCATTATGTGTATTAGGGGTGCTACTACTGTGGGCATTATTACTATTGTGTGACCATACCCCTTTTTTGAGACCACGCCCCCTTTGAGGGGGGGGGGGGGGGGCGCACGCCTACGACCAGCGCAATATCTTTTTTACATGTGCGCCGGGGGGTGAGTTCCACCACCTCTCTAGGACCACTTTAAGCACTGGGAATAACCCATACATAGGAGACCTGTGGTGTATACTGTGTAACCTCTCATACATGGGAGACCTGGGGGGAGCACTGTGTATGTGTGTAACCTCTCATACATGGGAGACCTGGGGGGAGCACCGTGTGTGTAACCTCTCATACATAGGAGACCTGGTGAGAGCACTGTGTGTGTGTAACCTCATACATGGGAGACCTGGGGGAGCAGTGTGTGTAACCTCTCATACATGGGAGACCTGAGGGGAGCACTGTGTATGTGTGTAACCTCTCATACATGGGAGACCTGGGGGGAGCACCAGAAAACCTGTTTCAGTAGTACATTACACTCTGAGCACCATGCGAATTCGGTTTCATGCATTACACATTATTACCGATATATATCTATCTATCCTGTTAACGGGCTACGGTCCAACATGGCGGCGCTTCGAGACGGTGTCGCACGATTTCCGGTTGGGCCACACAACCGAAATCGCGCCTCCGCTTTCCTCCCCCGCTAACGGCACTTGGTATCACCCAGCTTTTACAGTTAATCAGCGGCAGGAATGTCCCATAGCTGTAGCTGAGGGGAGTGTATGATTCCCCTCTGAAAAAGTAATGGTTCGATCCGATTTATTCAGGTATTCAAAGCCAGCCAGTCCATTACCAGCGCCACACGGGGGAGGACGTGACGGAACCAAGACTGTAGCGGTACTTCCTGGATGCATCCATCCTGTGCTACAGGAGGGGGGATTGGCTCCTGACTAGACTTGGGCAGTGGGAGTTTGCAGTGTAGGTCCCCTCCCATCGTAGTGCTGGATGGTGGGCCCAGCAGGGAGGACTGTAGCAGTACAGAAGGCAGTCACAGTGTGAGAGCAGGGATCAGCAGGTGAGATGCTGTGCCTGCTGTTATTCATTGTTTTACATGGTGATACTCTATAGCACAGGTTCTCAAACTCGGTCCTCAGGACCCCACACGGTTCATGTTTTGCAGGTCACGTTAAAATGTGACAGTTGGTGATAAACAGTGCTCCTGCTGGGTGACATGGAAAACGTGAACCGTGTGGGGTCCTGAGGACCGAGTTTGAGAACCTGTGATCTATAGTATATCACATGGGCAGTGTACTCTGTGTTGTCATCTATAGTAATTATCACATGGGCGGTGTAGTGTCTGCTGTCATCTATACCACATGTTCTCAAACTCGGTCCTCAGGACCCCACACAGTGCATATTTTGCAGGTCTTCTCATAGAATCACAATTGAAATAATGAGCTCCACATGTGGACCTTTAAAAATGTGTCAGTGAGTAATTAATACACCTGTGCACCTGCTGGGTTACCTGCAAAACATGCACTGTGTGGGGTCCTGAGGACCGAGTTTGAGAATCTCTGATCTATAGCATATCACATGGGCGGTGTAATGTTTGCTGTCATCTATAGTATATCACATTAGCGGTGTAGTGTCTGCTGTCATCTATAGCATATCACATGGGCGGTGTAGTGTCTGCTGTCATCTATAGTATATCACATGGGCGGTGTAGTGTCTGCTGTCATCTTTAGTATGTCACATGGGAAGTGTACTATCTGCTGTCATCTATAGTATATCACATGGGAAGTGTACTATCTGCTGTCATCTATAGTATATCACATGGGGAGTGTAGTGTCTGCTGTCATCTTTAGTATGTCACATGGGAAGTGTAGTGTCTGCTGTCATCTATAGTATATCACATGGGGAGTGTAGTGTATGCTGTCATCTATAGTATATCACATGGGGAGTGTAGTGTATGCTGTCATCTTTAGTATGTCACATGGGCGGTGTAGTGTCTGCTGTCATCTATAGTATATCACATGGGCGGTGTAGTGTCTGCTGTCATCTATAGTATATCACATGGGGAGTGTAGTGTCTGCTGTCATCTATAGTATATCACATGGGCGGTGTAGTGTCTGCTGTCATCTATAGTATGTCATATGGGCGGTGTAGTGTCTGCTCTCATCTATAGCATATCACATGGGCGGTGTAGTGTCTGCTGTCATCTTTAGTATATCACATGGGGAGTGTAGTGTCTGCTGTCATCTTTAGTATGTCACATGGGAAGTGTAGTGTCTGCTGTCATCTATAGTATATCACATGGGCGGTGTAGTGTCTGCTGTCATCTTTAGTATGTCACATGGGAAGTGTAGTGTCTGCTGTCATCTATAGTATATCACATGGGCGGTGTAGTGTCTGCTGTCATCTATAGTATATCACATGGGCGGTGTAGTGTCTGCTGTCATCTATAGTATATCACATGGGGAGTGTAGTGTCTGCTGTCATCTATAGTATATCACATGGGGAGTGTAGTGTCTGCTGTCATCTATAGTATATCACATGGGCGGTGTAGTGTCTGCTGTCATCTATAGTATATCACATGGGCGGTGTAGTGTCTGCTGTCATCTATAGTATATCACATGGGGAGTGTAGTGTCTGCTGTCATCTATAGTATATCACATGGGCGGTGTAGTGTCTGCTGTCATCTATAGTATGTCATATGGGCGGTGTAGTGTCTGCTCTCATCTATAGCATATCACATGGGCGGTGTAGTGTCTGCTGTCATCTTTAGTATATCACATGGGGAGTGTAGTGTCTGCTGTCATCTTTAGTATGTCACATGGGAAGTGTAGTGTCTGCTGTCATCTATAGTATATCACATGGGCGGTGTAGTGTCTGCTGTCATCTTTAGTATGTCACATGGGAAGTGTAGTGTCTGCTGTCATCTATAGTATATCACATGGGCGGTGTAGTGTCTGCTGTCATCTATAGTATATCACATGGGCGGTGTAGTGTCTGCTGTCATATATAGTATATCACATGGGGAGTGTAGTGTCTGCTGTCATCTATAGTATATCACATGGGCGGTGTAGTGTCTGCTGTCATCTATAGTATATCACATTAGCGGTGTAGTGTCTGCTGTCATCTATAGTATATCACATTAGCGGTGTAGTGTCTGCTGTCATCTTTAGTATGTCACATGGGAAGTGTAGTGTCTCCTGTCATCTATAGTATATCACATGGGCGGTGTAGTGTCTGCTGTCATCTATAGTATATCACATGGGCGGTGTAGTGTCTGCTGTCATCTTTAGTATGTCACATGGGAAGTGTACTGTCTGCTGTCATCTATAGTATATCACATGGGGAGTGTAGTGTCTGCTGTCATCTTTAGTATGTCACATGGGCGGTGTAGTGTCTGCTGTCATCTATAGCATGTCACATGGGCGGTGTATCACATGGGCGGTGTAGTGTCTGCTGTCATCTATAGCATATCACATGGGCGGTGTAGTGTCTGCTGTCATCTATAGTATATCACATTAGCGGTGTAGTGTCTGCTGTCATCTATAGTATATCACATTAGCGGTGTAGTGTCTGCTGTCATCTTTAGTATGTCACATGGGAAGTGTAGTGTCTCCTGTCATCTTTAGTATGTCACATGGGCGGTGTAGTGTCTGCTGTCATCTATAGCATATCACATGGGCGGTGTAGTGTCTGCTGTCATCTATAGTATATCACATTAGCGGTGTAGTGTCTGCTCTCATCTATAGCATATCACATGGGCGGTGTAGTGTCTGCTGTCATCTTTAGTATATCACATGGGGAGTGTAGTGTCTGCTGTCATCTATAGCATATCACATGGGGAGTGTAGTGTCTGCTGTCATCTTTAGTATATCACATGGGGAGTGTAGTGTCTCCTGTCATCTATAGTATATCACATGGGGAGTGTAGTGTCTGCTGTCATCTATAGCATATCACATGGGCGGTGTAGTGTCTGCTGTCATCTATAGCATATCACATGGGCGGTGTAGTGTCTGCTGTCATCTATAGTATATCACATGGGCGGTGTACTGTCTGCTGTCATCTTTAGTATGTCACATGGGAAGTGTAGTGTCTGCTGTCATCTATAGTATATCACATGGGCGGTGTAGTGTCTGCTGTCATCTTTAGTATGTCACATGGGAAGTGTAGTGTCTGCTGTCATCTATAGTATATCACATGGGCGGTGTAGTGTCTGCTGTCATCTATAGTATATCACATGGGCGGTGTAGTGTCTGCTGTCATCTATAGTATATCACATGGGCGGTGTAGTGTCTGCTGTCATCTATAGTATATCACATGGGCGGTGTAGTGTCTGCTGTCATCTATAGTATATCACATGGGCGGTGTAGTGTCTGCTGTCATCTTTAGTATGTCACATGGGAAGTGTACTGTCTGCTGTCATCTATAGTATATCACATGGGGAGTGTAGTGTCTGCTGTCATCTTTAGTATGTCACATGGGCGGTGTAGTGTCTGCTGTCATCTATAGCATGTCACATGGGCGGTGTATCACATGGGCGGTGTAGTGTCTGCTGTCATCTATAGCATATCACATGGGCGGTGTAGTGTCTGCTGTCATCTATAGTATATCACATGGGCGGTGTAGTGTCTGCTGTCATCTTTAGTATGTCACATGGGCGGTGTAGTGTCTCCTGTCATCTATAGTATATCACATGGGGAGTGTAGTGTCTGCTGTCATCTTTAGTATGTCACATGGGCGGTGTAGTGTCTCCTGTCATCTATAGTATATCACATGGGGAGTGTAGTGTCTGCTGTCATCTTTAGTATGTCACATGGGCGGTGTAGTGTCTCCTGTCATCTATAGTATATCACATGGGGAGTGTAGTGTCTGCTGTCATCTTTAGTATGTCACATGGGCGGTGTAGTGTCTGCTGTCATCTATAGCATATCACATGGGCGGTGTAGTGTCTGCTGTCATCTATAGTATATCACATTAGCGGTGTACTATCTGCTGTCATCTATAGAATATCACATGGGCGGTGTAGTGTCTGCTGTCATCTATAGCATATCACATGGGCGGTGTAGTGTCTGCTGTCATCTATAGTATATCACATGGGGAGTGTAGTGTCTGCTGTCATCTATAGCATATCACATGGGCGGTGTAGTGTCTGCTGTCATCTATAGTATATCACATTAGCGGTGTAGTGTCTGCTCTCATCTATAGCATATCACATGGGCGGTGTAGTGTCTGCTGTCATCTTTAGTATATCACATGGGGAGTGTAGTGTCTGCTGTCATCTATAGCATATCACATGGGGAGTGTAGTGTCTGCTGTCATCTTTAGTATATCACATGGGGAGTGTAGTGTCTCCTGTCATCTATAGTATATCACATGGGGAGTGTAGTGTCTGCTGTCATCTATAGCATATCACATGGGCGGTGTAGTGTCTGCTGTCATCTATAGTATATCACATGGGGAGTGTACTATCTGCTGTCATCTATAGCATATCACATGGGCGGTGTAGTGTCTGCTGTCATCTATAGCATATCACATGGGCGGTGTAGTGTCTGCTGTCATCTATAGCATATCACATAGGCGGTGTAGTGTCTGCTGTCATCTTTAGTATGTCACATGGGAAGTGTAGTGTCTGCTGTCATCTATAGTATATCACATGGGGAGTGTAGTGTCTGCTGTCATCTTTAGTATATCACATGGGCGGTGTAGTGTCTGCTGTCATCTATAGCATATCACATGGGCGGTGTAGTGTCTGCTGTCATCTATAGCATATCACATGGGCGAGTGTAGTGTCTGCTGTCATCTTTAGTATGTCACATGGGGAGTGTAGTGTCTGCTGTCATCTATAGCATATCACATGGGCGGTGTAGTGTCTGCTGTCATCTATAGCATATCACATGGGCGGTGTAGTGTCTGCTGTCATCTATAGCATATCACATGGGCGGTGTAGTGTCTGCTGTCATCTATATGACAATGTCTATAATATTTGTCCTATTAAAAACACGTTAAAGGTTAAAGAACACAGTACGCCATTGGCGCAAAAAGTACCGCAAGGGTACTCCCTTAACTATACCTTAAGGAATGTACTTATACTGTAAACATTTGTGCAGTGACAATGTGTAGATGTAATGCAGTGTAACCTTGTTAGCTTAAAAGCTGTATGTGCGACTATGACGCTCTGAGAAACCTTTATGCATTTATAATAACCAATCAAATACCGGTCTAAGGTTCTAACGCCTTTAGTGAGAGAATGAACGTTCAAAAAGAATAATACAATACAAGCTATGCACTACCAAAATAACATAGAATATCTAACCAAGTTACTACACATAAAATACAATAAAGACACAATTACTTTTAAAAGGGGAAGGAGAGAGAGAATGGCTTATAACATTAAATAAGAGACAATATGGTTGCAGATAAAACTACACATGTGAGGAACAATCGCTGCGCAGTTAGTCAATGCTGAGAATCTTTGTGGAGAAAATACTTGACCTTACCCATACTGGCTGTCCCTATATACACAACCCTACAATACCGCATGGGACAGAAGCTAGACTCCATTTTGGGAAAACTCCCATGATTCCAAAGACTGCACCACATGGTTGAAAGGGGGAGGGGAAAATACCCGGCAGCAGCCATTTTAGATTTGCAGGTCCAAACACATGGCACTCTCTGCTACACCACAATCACATAGCAGAAGACCCAAGACTCCATTTTATTCCAAAATGTCCAAGCCTCAAAACAATGCATATGTTCTGATTTTACAATTCCAAACCATCTAAATCACCTTTCACAATTTCAATCCAACTTCCTAGAACCATCTTATTCAATTTCACATTCCAAACAACTTCAGTATCTCAATAACCAGAGCATATTCATCACAAGACCAGATCACAGTGTAACCACACATATCAGCCTGCCATTGCTACCAGCACATATTCCCAGATCTATCACACAAACAAGTTACAATATCCTATTTAAACCAGCACCATTGACCTTAAAGCAATCTGTCTATATTTCCTTATCTAGCCATGTGAATTCAATACTTAGCCTTTAGTTTGGAGGTCAGTCCTGGGGATGTAGCCGCCATGCTGCTGGGTGCCAGGTAGCTGTGTGAGTAGCTACAGTATATCTGTCCTCAGAGGCCCCAAGCAAACTGAAACTGACTTCTTTTCTAGCCATGCCTGTTTTCCTAGTTCCTGGGGGAGGGGTCGCTCTTGCTTTGTATATGCTAATCAGGTTCAGCCCTGAAATCTTAGTAAAGGGTTGGCTTGATCATTCATTGTTCTAACAAAATGATCTTAGCTTTTATACATATAATCATATCTATCCACTGCAATGTCCCACAACTTCACAACAAGCCTCAAACTAACCCACACATCAATCTGTTTGCTTCAATACCAAACATGACGGGCGCATCTGGTTCTGTTCAAATAATACACATTCATGACATCAATTCATCAGCCAATTCTAAATCTCCATGATGTCTGGTGCCCGACATTATTATAACCATGTACTGTATGAAACAAGCGCCGAATCCATCTACGTGCCATGTCCGAGCAAATGCGTGTGTTACCATATATTGCTGTGCTCGCTGCGCATATTTGCAAGTATAGCGACTTAAATGTGTGTAGTTTGTATGTTCTCTCTATGTAATATTTTTGACTTTGACATATAGTATATCACATTAGCGGTGTAGTGTCTGCCGTCATCTTTAGTATGTCACATGGGAAGTGTAGTGTCTCCTGTCATCTATAGTATATCACATGGGGAGTGTACTGTCTGCTGTCATATATCACATGGGAAGTGTAGTGTCTCCTGTCATCTATAGTATATCACATGGGGAGTGTACTGTCTGCTGTCATATATCACATGGGCAGTGTAGTGTCTGCTGTCATCTATAGTATGTCACATGGGGAGTGTACTGTCTGCTGTCATATATCACATGGGGAGTGTAGTGTCTCCTGTCATTTATAGTATATCACATGGGGAGTGTAGTGTCTCCTGTCATTTATAGTATATCACATGGGGAGTGTAGTGTCTCCTGTCATTTATAGTATATCACATGGGGAGTGTAGTAACGACTATAACATCAGATGCTGCATGTTCCGGCTGGCCGCGGCATGACGTCACTGTGCGATATCACACTGTTGGCGGCCATAGCCTACTGTTTATGGGCCTTTAGGGTTAGGCTGCGGGGCTTGGGGGGTGGGTGGTAGGTTTAGGCTGCTACAAGGGAGGGTTAGGGGGCTATCGGGGGAAGGTAAGTATACTTACCTTCTCCTGCCGGGATTCTGAACATCGGGATGCAGCGTCCGTATTCTGACTGCAGGCATCCCGAACTCCTGGATTTGAAACCCAACCCCCCAAAAAAACATGTGGACAATCTGAAGCACACCTGTACGCCACCATATAGCTGACCCTAAGGATGACAGGTGGGCACAATTTACTTGATTTCTTTAAAAAAAAAAAATGCTGATACTCTAAGGCTACAGCCACACATAGCAGCCAAGTGGGGGACCCGCTTGGCTGGAAGGTGAGTGCGCATGGGCGCCTGCTCACACATGTGCGGCAGTCCCTTCGCCGCCGGGTCCGACCGCAGCATGCTGCGGTTGGGCCGGACGGCAGAACAACGGGATTTCAGCATCCTGCAGAACAGGATCCGTGTGAATACAGAACCACCCCCCCTCCCAGCCAAGCGGGTCCCATTCAGCGGGACCCGCTTGGACGCTATGTGTGGCCATAGCCTAAGGCGTGGTGATTCCAAAGAGTTTGGGAACCACTGGTTTAGCCGATAACTTTGGCTGCACCACTATGTATGTAACTTATGAAGAGGGAAGGCTATGGCGTTAGTAGATAATGTATAGAGGAGTGATCGCCGTCTGTGTAGTGCTTACTGTGTGGGTTACATACAAGTGTAGTATAATTCAGCATTTCCATTCCATAGGACACAATGTGTGACGGTGAAGAGAACCCAGCCGCTGTTCCTACACCAGTGCCTGATATTCACGGTGACGACTGCTGGATGTCCATGGTTAGTTCTCTCACTATTGTGATTGTCTTTGTATATAATTTGTTATTGGAACCGTTTCTCATTCAGGGGGAGATTTAGCAAAGCTTAAGGGGGTTACACACCGGATGATGTGCATGCGATGCGACATCGTCAGCGACGAAGCCGGCATCGGCAAGTGCATACACACTTGCTGAGGCCATCGCTGGCAAGCGACGGCGGGGGGGGGGGGGGGGGGGGAGCAGGGCCAAGCTGTATTTGGCAGCATGGCATCGCCAGGGACAACCTCAGATCTTCCTGCATGTACAAAAGATGAGGCTGTCGCTAGCAGCCTGCGGGAGCGTGCGCCGGCATCATTGTCATGCGTACACACGGCACTTTTTTAAATGCTTTGTCGTTCCGAACAGTTGAAAACGGGCAAATCGTTTATAATATCGTACCGTGAGTAACCCAGCTTTAGAGAGAGATAAAGTACTAACCGATTCGCTCCTACCTGCCGTGTTACAGGCTGTGCTTGAAAAATGAGTTAGGAGCGGATTGGTTGGTACATTATCCCTCACAAAGATTTGATACACCTCCCCCACAGTGTGTGTTCTATTACTATTTGGCTGCACTACTAATGAGCCTGTGAGACATTGTAAATCTTCTGTCTTTTAGCACAATCACTTTGTGTCCAGCAGCAAGGATAAGGAGCCCGAGGTTTTGTTTATAGGAGATTCCCAAGTCCAGCTGCTGCACCAGTTAGAGGTAAGTGTCCGGCCCGACAGACGTTGGAGTATATGGTCTTTGTGCCTGTGGAACACAAATAGAACCCTATTTGTACCATGAAACCACAGTGATGCAGTGGTCAGTATGGCTGCTTCGTGCCATTGGGACATTGGATCAATCCAACCAGGTTGCTGTGTAGAGCAAAAAAAAGTTAGCAATTGTGCAAAACCATGCTGCACTGCAGGTGGGGCAGATATAACATGTGCAGAGAGAGTTAGATTTGAGGGGGTTATATTGTTTCTGTGCAGAGTAAATACTGGCTGCTTTATTTTTACACTGCAATTTTGATTTCAGTTTGAACACACCCCATCCAAATCTTAATCTCTCTGCACATGTTACATCTGCCCCACCTTTCCCTATTTGTGCTGCTGATAAAAAAAATACCTTGATACATAAATATTAACATATTTGACTTGTGGGAGCACCGACAACCCCTTAAAAGATATTTGTTCTGGGTGTTGCAATAAATACCCTAGATGCTCTGCATTGTTGGTACTAAAACAATAATTATGTGCGATTGCTTTTAGTCCTGTGCGAAAATAAGAATTTACTTACCGATAATTCTATTTCTCGTAGTCCGTAGTGGATGCTGGGAACTCCGTAAGGACCATGGGGAATAGCGGCTCCGCAGGAGACAGGGCACATCTAAAGAAAGCTTTAGGATCACCTGGTGTGCACTGGCTCCTCCCCCTATGACCCTCCTCCAAGCCTCAGTTAGGATACTGTGCCCGGACGAGCGTACACAATAAGGAAGGATTTTGAATCCCGGGTAAGACTCATACCAGCCACACCAATCACACTGTACAACTTGTGATCTGAACCCAGTTAACAGCATGATAATAGAGAAGCCTCTATAAAAGATGGCTCACTACAACAATAACCCGAATTTTTTGGTAACAATAATTATGTACCAGTATTGCAGACAATCCGCACTTGGGATGGGCGCCCAGCATCCACTACGGACTACGAGAAATAGAATTATCGGTAAGTAAATTCTTATTTTCTCTGACGTCCTAGTGGATGCTGGGAACTCCGTAAGGACCATGGGGATTATACCAAAGCTCCCAAACGGGCGGGAGAGTGCGGATGACTCTGCAGCACCGAATGAGAGAACTCCAGGTCCTCCTCAGCCAGGGTATCAAATTTGTAGAATTTTACAAACGTATTTGCTCCTGACCAAGTAACTGCTCGGCAAAGTTGTAAAGCCGAGACCCCTCGGGCAGCTGCCCAAGATGAGCCCACCTTCCTTGTGGAGTGGGCATTTTAAGATTTTTGGCTGTGGCAGGCCTGCCACAGAATGTGCAAGCTGAATTGTACTACAAATCCAACGAGCAATCGTCTGCTTAGAAGCAGGAGCACCCAGTTTGTTGGGTGCATACAGGATAAACAGCGAGTCAGATTGTCTGACTCCAGCCGTCCTGGAAACATATATTTACAGGGCCCTGACCACGTCAAGCAACTTGGAATCCTCCAAGTCCTTAGTAGCCGCAGGTACCACAATAGGTTGCTTCATGTGAAATGCAGAAACCACCTTAGGTAGAAATTGAGGACAAGTCCTCAATTCTGCCCTGTCAGAATGAAACATTAAATAAGGGCTTTTATATGATAAAGCCGCCAATTCTGACACACGCCTGGCTGAAGCCAGGGCTAACAGCATCGTCACCTTCCATGTGAGATATTTTAAGTCCACAGTAGTGAGTGGTTCAAACCAATGTGACTTTAGGAAAATCAACACAACATTGAGATCCCAAGGTGCCACTGGAGGCACAAAAGGAGGCTGTATATGCAGTACCCCTTTTATAAATGTCTAAACTTCAGGCACTGAAGCCAGTTCCTTTTGGAAGAAAATCGACAGGGCCGAAAATTGAACCTTAATGGACCCTAATTTTAGGCCCATAGACAGTCCTGTTTGCAGGAAATGGAGGAAACGACCCAGTTGAAATTCCTCTGTAGGGGCCTTCTTGGCCTCCCACCACGCAACATATTTTCGCCAAATGCGGTGATAATGTTTTGCGGTTACGTCCTTCCTGGCCTTGACCAGGGTAGGGATGACTTCATCTGGAATGCCTTTTTCCTTCAGGATCCGGCGTTCAACCACCAAGCCGTCAAACGCAGCCGCGGTAAGTCTTGGAACAAACAAGGCCCCTGCTGGAGCAGGTCCTTTCTTAGAGGTAGAGGCCACGGTTCGTCCGTGAGCATCTCTTGAAGTTCCGGATACCAAGTTCTTCTTGGCCAATCCGGAGCCACGAGTATCGTTCTTACTCCCCTTTGCCGTATAATTCTCAGTACTTTTGGTATGAGAGGCAGAGGAGGGAACACATACACTGACTGGAACACCCACGGTGTTACCAGAGCGTCCACAGCTATTGCCTGAGGGTCTCTTGACCTGGCGCAATACCTGTCCAGTTTTTTGTTGAGGCGGGACGCCATCATATCCACCTTTTGGTTTTTCCCAACGGTTCACAATCATGTGGAAGACTTCTGGATGAAGTCCCCACTCTCCCGGGTGTAGATCGTGTCTGCTGAGGAAGTCTGCTTCCCAGTTGTCCACTCCCGGAATGAACACTGCTGACAGTGCTATCACATGATCTTCCGCCCAGCGAAGAATCCTTGCAGCTTCTGCCATTGCCCCCCTGCTTCCCGTGCCGCCCTGTCTGTTTACGTGGGCGACTGACGTGATGTTGTCCGATTGGATCAATACCGCCTGACCCTGAAGCAGGGGTTTCGCTTGACTTAGGGCATTGTAAATGGCCCTTAGTTCCAGAATGTTTATATGAAGAGATGTCTCCAGGCTTGACCATAAGCCCTGGAAATTCCTTCCCTGTGTGACTGCTCCCCAGCCTCGCAGGCTGGCATCCGTGGCCACCAGGACCCAGTCCCGAATGCCGAATCTGCGGCCCTCTAGAAGATGAGCACTCTGCAACCACCACAGGAGGGATACCCTTGTCCCCGGTGACGGGGTTATCCGCTGAAGCATCTGAAGATGCGACCCGGACCATTTGTCCAGTAGGTTCCACTGGAAAGTCTTGCGTGGAATCTGCCGAATGGGATTGCTTCGTAGGAAGCCACCATTTTTACCCAGAACCCTTGTGCATTGATGCACTGAGACTTGGTTCGGTTTTAGGAGGTTCCTGACTAGCTCGGATAACTCCCTGGCTTTCTCCTCCGGGAGAAACACCTTCTTTCTGGACTGTGTCCAGGATCATCCCTAGGAACAGAAGACAAGTCGTCGGAACCAGCTGCGATTTTGGAATATTAAGAATCCAATCGTGCTGCCGCAACACTACCTGAGATAGTGCTACACCGACTTCCAAGTGTTCCCTGGATCTTACCCTTATCAGGGAATCGTCCAAGTAAGGGATAACTAAAATTTCCTTCCTTCGAAGGGATATCATTTCGGCCATTACCTTGGTAAAGACCCGGGGTGCCGTGGACCATCCCTACGGCAGCGTCCGAACTGATAGTGACAGTTCTGTACCATAACCTGAAATACCCTTGGTGAGAAGGGTAAATTTTGACATGAAGGTAAGCATCCTTGATGTCCCGAGACATCATGTAGTCCCCTTCTTCCAGGTTTGCAATCACTGCTCTGAGTGACTCAATTTTGAATTTGAACCTCTGTATGCAAGTGTTCAAAGATTTTAGATTTTAAAATCGGTCTCACCGAGCCGTCTGGCTTCGGTACCACAATAGTGTGGAATAATACCCCGTTCCCTGTTGCAGGAGGGGTATCTTGATTATCACCTGCTGGGAATACAGCTTGTGAATGGTTTCCAAAACTGCCTCCCTGTCAGCGGGAGACGTCGGTAAAACAGACCTTTGGAAACGGCGAGGGGGATACGTCTCGAATTCCAATATGTACCCCTGAAATATTACCTGAAGGATCCAGGGGTCTACTTGCGAGTGAGCCCACTGCGCACTGAAATTCATTGAGAACGGGACCCCACCGTGCCTGAACTTGTAAAGCCCTAGCGTCATACTGAGGGCTTGGCAGAGGCGGAAAAGAGTTTCTGTTCCTTGGAACTGGCTGATCTCTGCAGCCATTTTCCTCTCCCTCTGTCACGAGCAGAAAAGAGGAACCCTTTTGTCCGCTTGCCAACCAGGACTGCGCCTGATAATACGGCGTCTTATTTTGAGAGGCGACCTGGGGTACATCCCCTTTTTTGTTAAGGCAATACTTCCAAATGCCGTTTGGAATCCGCATCACCTGACCACTTTACTGGTATAATTGGACAACGCACTTATACTTGATGCCAGTCGGCAAATATTCCGCTGTGCATCATGCATATATAGAAATGCATCTTTTAATTGCTCTATAGGCAATAATATACTGTCCTTATCTAGGATATCAAATTTCCAGTCAGGGAATCCGACCACGCCAACCCAGCACTGCACATCCAGGCTGAGGCGATTGCTGGTCGCAGTATAACACCAGTATGTGTGTAAATACATTTTAGGATACCCTCCTGCTTTCTATCAGCAGGATCCCTAAGGGCGGCCATCTCCAGAGAGGGTAGAGCCCTTGTTACAAGCGTGTGAGCGCCTTATCCCCCCTAGGGGGTGTTTCCCAACGCACCCTAACCTCTGGCGGGAAAAGGTATACTGCCAATAACTTTTTAGAAATTATCAATTGTTATCGGGGGGAAACCCACGCATCATCACACACCTCATTTTATTTCTCAGATTCAGGAAAACTACAGGAAGTTTTTCCTCACCAAACATAATACCCCTTTTTTTGGTGGTATTTATATTATCAGAAGAGTGTAAACTTTTTCCATTGCCTCAATCATGCAATGTGTGGCTCTATTGGAAATCACTGTTGTCTCTTCACCGTCGACACAGGAGTCAGTATCCGTGTCGGCGTCTGTATCTGAGGTAACGGGCGCTTTAGAGCCCCTGTATGAGACGTCTGGACATGCACAAGCTGAGTAGCCGGCTGTCTCATGTCAACCACTGTCTTTTATACAAAGCTGACACTGTCACGCAATTTCAACAGTACATCCACTCAGGTGTCGACCCCCCAGGGGGTGACAACACTATTACAGACACTCTACTCCGTCTCCTCATCATTTTTCTCCTCATACATGTCGACACAAACGTACCGACACACAGCACACACACAGGGAATGCTCTGATAGAGGACAGGACCCCACTAGCCCTTTGGGGAGACAGAGGGAGAGTTTGCCAGCACACAGAGCGCTATATATATACAGGGATAACCTTATATAAGTGTTTTTCCCTTTATAGCTGCTGTATTGTTTATACTGCGCCTAATTTGTGCCCCCCTCTCTTTTTTAACCCCTTTCTGTAGTGTAGTGACTGCAGGGGAGAGCCAGGGAGCTTCCCTCCAACTGAGCTGTGAGGGAAAATGGCGCCAGTGTGCTGAGGAGATAGGCTCCGCCCCTTTCTCGGCGTCCTTATCATCCGTTTTCTTGTATGTTTTGGCAGGGGTTAAATGCATCCATATAGCCCAGGAGTTATATGTGATGCATTTATTTTAGCCATAAAAGGTTTTCTATCGATTTATTGCGTCTCAGGGCGCTGCCCCCCCCAGCGCCCTGCACCCTCAGTGACCGGAGTGTGAAGTGTGCTGAGAGCAATGGCGCACAGCTGCGGTGCTGTGCGCCTACCTTTATCTGAAGACAGGAAAGTCTTCTGCCGCCGATTTTTCCGGACCTCTTCGCTCTTCTGGCTCTGTAAGGGGGCCGGCGGCGCGGCTCCGGTGACCCATCCAGGCTGAACCTGTGATCGTCCCTCTGGAGCTAATGTCCAGTAGCCTAAGAAGCCCAATCCACTCTGCACGCAGGTGAGTTCGCTTCTTCTCCCCTTAGTCCCTCGATGCAGTGAGCCTGTTGCCAGCAGGTCTCACTGAAAATAATAAACCTAAACTAAAACTTTCACAAAGAGCTCAGGAGAGCCCCTAGTGTGCACCCTTCTCGTCGGGCACAGAAAATCTAACTGAGGCTTGGAGGAGGGTCATAGGGGGAGGAGCCAGTGCACACCAGGTGATCCTAAAGCTTTCTTTAGATGTGCCCTGTCTCCTGCGGAGCCGCTATTCCCCATGGTCCTTACGGAGTTCCCAGCATCCACTAGGACGTCAGAGAAATAAAAAAAAGCAAACCAAAAAAACTTTTTCTACTCCAGTTTCTACCCACACTCCGGAAAGATACTGGTAGGTTACTCGGCTGCAGACACAAATGGACCTTAGCGTGGGTTAGGAAAGTTTATACTGTAACGGGCCCCATACACTAGAACGATAATGGCGATTTCATCCGATTTCGGGCATCCGGCCCGATATATCGGGTGAAATCGGGCATTTTGGAGGTGTTTCTGATCCGATCCGATGCGCGTTCCCGTGCGCATCGGATCGGATCCTCCAGATTGAACGTGCTGCACTCATGATATGTCGGACCCCGCAGGCATGGCTGGGATCCCCCAAGATATATCGTATGCAAAAGGACAGCATCCGATGTATCTTGGGTGATCCTGCCCCCCGGGGAGGCTGCCGGGGTGAGCGCCTGCGACATGTCAGACGGACATGTCGCAGTAGTGTATGGGGCAATTAAGTCTCACTGTGACAGCGAGTGATGTAAATGATTAAGTATTCTCTGTACAACACTGACCCATATGTTGGTGCTATGCAAATAAGCGATCAATAAAGGTTGAGAGATGCATGGTCCAAAGAGGATTTTGCTAATACATGATATGACCACAAGGGGCACTGTTCCACAGAAATCTATGGACCTTTTTTTTTTTTTTTAATGGGGCAGAACTGCAACTTCCCATTGAAGGGTTTTAGCGTCTTCAGTTGGCTTTAAAGTACTAGCTTCTACATAGCCTTAGACCATTTTCAAACTCCATGTTTTTATCTTACCACTTTATCTTATTATCACTTGTGTCTTTCTGAGGCTATGTCCATTGCCCTGTGTGATTATTGTGGGCTCTCTTTCGCCATCAGATCTGGAGGGAGCTCTTCTCCCCACTCCATGCCCTGAACTTTGGGGGCCTGGGTGAAGGCACCCAGCATGTTCTATGGAGACTGGAGAATGGGGAGTTGGAACACGTGAAACCCAAGGTGAATATCTGATTGAACATTGACATTAATGGGGTGGACAAGCTACATAAAACTTTGGGAGAATAAACTGGTTCACGGTTGCTTATAAGACATCCCAGCACTTATCCTGGAGCTTTGTCTGTCTGATCACTATCCCTGCACACTGCTGCGGACCTCTGTGGGCTTGTACATGTGATTTAGGCCACTATTAGTCCCCAGATTTGAGAAATGTGAGCCCAGGCTCACATCTTTGTAGCTGTTGAAGAGATCTTGGAATAAACAAAATTGTGTTGTGTACCCTCTTTTGGGAATAAATATCTTTGTACTCCTATAACCCCCATTCTATTCATTCTGCAATTAGATACCGGAAGATGATAGCTGTAACAAGCCCTCAATAACGGCTAGCAATATTGAATGTTGGTATTTTATACGTCGACATGTTATACTAACCCAGTATGTTACACATTACATAGCTTGCCCCTCACACTGGAGCAGCAAAGCCTATACGTGCCCCCATAGTTATCTGCTGCCGATAACTTCCTCCCTGCAGGGGACTGTTTAGAAGCAGTTCCGGGAGCAGGAGGCCCTCATGCTCTGCTGTGGTTAGTATGTAACCCCGCTCATTGTGTCACTGGGGCATTCAGCATATGGGCCGTTCCATGACATTGCAGAACAATTTACAACACTATTAGTTGATGCCAGACAACCCTCCCCTCTCACTATACACTCAGTTCACGTTTTTTGAAGTACATGATTGGTTTTTTTTTTTTTTTTTTACTTCATCAGATTATCGTGCTTTGGGTAGGCACGTACAACCATGGTCACACGGCTGAGCAGATCGCCGGCGGGATTCAGGCAATTATCCGGTGCTTGGAGAAGAGGCAACCACAGGCTAAAGTCATCGTGCTGGTAAGTCCGGACGTCTGTGTACTTTCTCTTCCCACCATAAACGCAAGAATGTGCAATGGCTCCGCTCACTGGGCGTGTAGTAAAATTACTGTAGCTTGCCTAGAGTGGATGTGGCCTTATTAGTCACTGTATTATACAGTATCTTACACTTATTTCATGGCACTGTATTTGATCTCCTTGATATTAACATTTTACTTTCATGTGATTACAAACATACTAGCAGTATTGGACCCATCCTCCCTCTGTCCCACACACAGCCTCCAACCCCTCCCCCATTCCCTGCACTGCCTCCACCTCCTCCCTCTGTCCCCTGCACTATCTCCAACCCCTCCCCCATTCCCTGCACTGCCTCCACCTCCTCCCTCTGTCCCCTGCACTACCTCTGACCCCATTCCATACACTGCCTCCCCCTGTCCCCTGCACTACCTCCAACCCCTCCCCCGTTCCACGCACTGCCTCCACCTCCTTCCTCTGTCCTCCGCACTACCACCAACACCACCTACCTCCCTGTACTGCCTCCACCTCCTCCCTCTGTCCCCTGCACTGCCTCCACCTCCTCCCTCTGTCCCCCGCACTACCTCTGACCCCATTCCATACACTGCCTCCCTCTGTCCCCTGCACTACCTCCAACCCCTCCCCCGTTCCACGCACTGCCTCCACCTCCTTCCTCTGTCCTCCGCACTACCGCCAACACCACCTACCTCCGTGTACTGCCTCCACCTCCTCCCTCTGTCCCCTGCACTGCCTCCAACACCACCTCCCTGCACTGCCTCCACCTCCTCCCTCTGTCCCCTGCACTACCTCCACCTCCTCCCTCTGTTTCCCCCGCACTACCTCTGACCCCATTCCATACACTGCCTCCCCCTGTCCCCTGCACTACCTCCAACCCCTCCCCCGTTCCACGCACTGCCTCCACCTCCTTCCTCTGTTCTCCGCACTACCACCAACACCACCTACCTCCCTGTACTGCCTCCACCTCCTCCCTCTGTCCCCTGCACTGCCTCCACCTCCTCCCTCTGTCCCCCGCACCACCTCTGACCCCATTCCATACACTGCCTCCCTCTGTCCCCTGCACTACCTCCAACCCCTCCCCCGTTCCACGCACTGCCTCCACCTTCGCACTACCGCCAACACCACCTACCTCCGTGTACTGCCTCCACCTCCTCCCTCTGTCCCCTGCACTGCCTCCAACACCACCTCCCTGCACTGCCTCCACCTCCTCCCTCTGTCCCCTGCACTACCTCCAACACCACCTAGCTCCCTGCACTGCCTCCACCCTCTGTCCCCTGCACTGCCTCCAACACCACCTCCCTGCACTGCCTCCACCTCCTCCCTCTGTCCCCTGCACTACCTCCAACACCACCTAGCTCCCTGCACTGCCTCCACCTCCTCCCTCTGTCCCCTGCTCTATCTACACCTCCCCCTACCTCCCCGCACTGCCTCCCACTCCCTCCATCAGCCATGTCTTGACAACAGCAGCTTCCACTGTGCATTTCAAAGGCATGTCTGTCATGATTTAGTTAATTATTATATAGATTTCAAATTAAATGTCTTTTTTCTTTATTGAACTTGATGTGTTCATTGCTCTTGTCCCCAATGCACACTTGAGAACAAATGTAATAGCCCGCAATTTGTGGGTCCTAGCCCGATTCCTGTAAGATAGCCTCTTGATTTAAAACGGCAATTCGTTTTAAAGCAGAGCCAACCTGGTTTTGCCTCAAAACAAATTGCTGCTTTATAGCTAGCAGCTACGTTACCGGAATCGCGCTGGTGTCCGTAAATTGGAGGTGCTCTCACATTTGGGCCTTGGTGTTCATCACTGCTGCTTAATTCTTTGCACAGGGTTTGCTGCCGCGAGGTAAAAACCCAAACCCTCTGCGGGAGAGGAACAAACGACTGAACGAGTTGCTGGTGGAATTGATGCCATCGATGCCCAGTGCAATGTTCTTGGATGTGGATCCAGGTTTCGTGCATTCCGATGGCACCATCAGTCACCATGATATGTTTGATTACCTGCACCTCAGCCGGCTGGGGTACTCTCGCGTATGCCAGACTCTGCACCAAACACTACTCCAGCTGCTGGAGGGCAGGGGCACAACCATTCAGCAATAGAATCTCAGAACATAGTGTTATGTACCGTTAGGAAGACCCTGGTACAAAGACAGGTCATTCTCAGAGCGGGGCAGGATGTATCTGGTCTCTGAGGAACGTCCCCCTCTGAGGAATAAAATTCTCCAAAGAAAAGGCTGAAATACAACCGGTTGGTGGAACAACGTAATCATTCCTGAGAGTCGCCGGTCTCCCCATCTTCTCGCGTTCTCTCCCGCTTGTGCCCCCACAGCATTTATCAGTACTGCATCTGCCTCTTGGTTTTATGTCCCTTGTACAGTTTTCTTTTATATATTTCAGTGGAGAATATGATATTTTTCATTTTGTTGTTTATCCTTATATAATGTACCAAGTTAATGTATACAACTCTTAAGAGCCCAAATACGTGGCCCCAAGGGCATTACCATTTCCCAGGAAGGTTCATCGTCCAAGCTCTATAATAAACATGTTGTGACTTCAGTTAGTGTCTCTGGGTTTTTTTTTTGTATGAAATAGAAGACATCAAACTCAAGTACACCCTTTTGAATGTCAACAATCAAAATTTCAACAGCAGAACATTGGCATAGTGTAAAAATGTCCATATTAAAAATGTTGACAGATGGAATTAGTGATCGGCTTAATAGGGTTAGTTTTTAACCTGAAAAACTGTTGTCAACATTATATCAGTGTCGACATTCTGACCATGGCAGCGTATACCCAACGCCATTTGGAACCTGTTTAGCAATTATGAAAGGATGTATGGAACCAAGAGCGAATGTCATTGGTTATACAGATAAGGGATACTCAACCTGTATATTAGACCTGCTTGCTTCACATGGGGGAGGGGCTATATTAAGCCGTGGAGACAAAGTACCAGCCAATCAACTGTCATGCTACAGGCTGAGTTTGACAAATGTTGGGAGCTGATTGGATGGTACTTTCTCTTTCCAAGGCTTAGTACATCTGCCCCAGGATCATTTATTTATTTTTCCTCCGCATCACGCTGAGTCTGTCCAGATATCAAACATTGGCCATAGGCAACTTCCCCACTAGTCTGTTAATCCACTCTTTTCACTGCTTCATGAATAGACCCGAAAGAGAGAGAGCACCAACCTATTGGCTCCTTTCATTTTTCTAACACATCCTGTAACATGGCACTTAGGAGCTGATAGGTTTGTTCTTTAACCCTTTTATCACTTTTTAAAGCTTAATACATTTGGGCCATTGTGCTTAAGGTGTGTACGCACGGTGAGATCCTTGCTATGCCCGATTTTGACTATGCGACTTCCCTTGAACTCCCCCAGATAGCACAGTTTTTGACTATCTGTACTTTCGATTTTGTCTATGTACGATTTTGCCTAAGTGTTACCAAAAGGATTGATATTGGTCTAAGAGGACAGTAATCTTTCCCTGCACAGACTGCCAACATGTTGGCCCCTTATGTGCTGTCCAGCTAGCTTTAGGCAAGATTGTATAGACGTTTACTTCAGTAGTGGATACATCATTTGTCTAAATATATATTTGTCAGGTTTAATACATGAACCTTCTCACCATATCGAAGTGCTTACAGTGAATAAAATAGAGGATCTTACTAGAAACCAGTGTGTAAATACATGAACATAGTTTATAGAACACTGCATGCTCAACGTTGTTCCACAATTTTTTTCTTCTAGAGGCTTAGGTGGTCCACGCTCCGTTTTCATTAGGCATCAATGTTCCTCATTCTCCAATTCCTGGAGTCCTATCATGCCAGTCTATACACACAGGTTACTTTGTTACTTCTCCTTGCCAGTACAAAAGGATCTCTCACCAATCCAACATTTACTTTTAGATACCTAGGGGGGTAGATGACTATTCAGAGGTGTGTCAAAGCCGTCGATTTAAAGCGCCAACAGAAAAAAGTGCTCCCAGACATTGTTGAGTAGGAAACAGAAGATAGTTTGAAGGGTTATGACTTTTGCTTTGAAATGGTAGCACATTACGTTATACCGGCGTGAGGGTTTGGAGTTTAAAAGAGCTTTATGAGAAAGAAAAGCTAAATGTAAAGGTGCATACACACTTGCCGATAAAATTAACGTCGCTCATTTTCACCCTTCCTAAGCGACGACGTTCACTTTCTCAGCAAGTGTGTATGCCGGCGACGACGACTGATGCGCGCACCGCGTTAATGACCCTCGGTTTTGGCGGTGCATGCATGCTCAATCTGGACTGTCGTCTGGCTGCATGTACGGTCTGGCTGCGGCGTGACGTCATTGAGCAACATCAACGGTCATATCGCTCAGTGTGTACGTCCGGCCTGGGAGGGTAAACACTAGACAACGTTGCTCATAGAGTGGCGTCGTCTTGTGTGTATACACATTAAGTTAAAACCCTACTATGCAAACTTAAAACAAGGTACCTTCATAAGAGTGAAAAAAGGTATCAAAAGGAGGCATCCCATAGGATGAGGTTGCAGTGGTGTATTTAGGTAGCGGTAAGCTCACAAAACATGTCACACTGTCCATCAGACGGATAGGAGGTTGGATAATATAATAAGACTGCAAGAAATGACACGGGAGCCGTCTGTCAAACCTTAGAATTTCTGGCCGAGTCGTCAGTGGACATTGCTGAAATGATGTCACATTTGGCCAGAAAAGCCTGGGGGCAGATCCTTCGGAGCAGCACTTTAGTGTCATTCCTTACATTGGTTCCAATGCAATTGGTAGAATACTGTAGTGGTGCCAACAAAGGTTGCTATAGGAAAGTCAGGTTTAATCCTTTTAGAGGGGGGGGTCTTTGGATTATCAGGAGTACAAATATTGATTCTTGGGGAGATTTATCAAAGTTTGAAAAGAGATAAGGCGCCAACCCCAAGTTTTGATAAATCTCCCCCTCAGTCCTATAAAGCAGCTAGGGTCTGATTCAGATGCGGTCGAAAATCGGCCAATGTTTTCTTAGTGCACATGCGTCTGAATTGTGATGGCAGTCGCATTGAGAAATTAGTTGCAAAGTGAGAGCCCAAACTCTGTCTACCTGTCATAGTAACGGGGAGTGGTCGGGTAAATGCATGTGTGTCATGGTCATTCACATGGCATTTTCTGGGCGTACAGAAATGATCAGTTGCGATCTTAATTGCTATTTAGAGCAGATCAGCCTTCGCTTCTTCAGAGGCAGTCACTCTGCGATATAACCTGATTTGCGACGATGGTAACAATGTATTAGCAATTATATGCCGTTGGACATAAATGATACAACAGCAGTGGGCGCAGTTAATTTCCCCGACAGTTGGGATCCTGGCGGTCAGGAGACTGCCGCCGGAACCCCAACAAATGCTCTGTATTCTGCCTTGGTTGGTGGGTCCACGCCATCAACCGAAGGAATAATCTGGGTCGGAGCCGCAGTGGAAAGGGGCCAGTCCCGGTTTGGAACGGTGTTCCAAATCTCTGGTCAGACCCGGGACTTAGGAGTAGCATAGGTATAAGTTAGGCATTTCCAACCTTGGTCCTCAAGGCACACTAACAGTACAGGATTTAGTGATATCCATGCTTTAGCACAGGTGGTTACCTCAAAATAATTGAGGTACCATTTAAGTGACCTGTGCTCAAGCCTGATTATCACTAAAAGCTTGACTGTTAGTGTGCCTTGAGGACGGAGAATGCATGCTACAAGTAATAGCACTTTCTCCTTCATCCACTAGGGGACACTGGAGCGCAGTTACAATGGGGAAATAGTAGGCAGTAACTGGGAGCTGGCACTTTAAAACTCAAACACTGTGGCTAGCTCCTCCCCTGCTATGTCCCCCCTCCAAGCCAGTCTTTGTTTTGTGCCCAGAGGGAGCTGGTCACTCTTTGGGTTTCTCTGAAGAATTTTTTTTTTCTTTTTTTCTTTTTCTTTCTTACACTCACAGACTGGCAGCTTTGCCACTGCCATTCTGCACCGCGGGTGCTGCCGGCGGGGTCCCATCACAGCTGCGTGCGGCTCGGGATGGGCCCCGGCTGAAGGAGACATGAGCTCTCTGGAGCCGGCCGGACACCGCTGCGTGCGGCGCGTGTCGGGGCCGCTCCGTCGGCAGAAGATTCCGGCAGCGGTAAGTATGTGCGGCCGGACACCGCTGCGTGTCGGGGCTGTTTCACCAAGGGGTGAGTAAAAGCAGTGTTGGATGCACACTTTTATTTGTATGTGTAAACTGTGATTATTTATTTCTCTAACGTCCTAAGTGGATGCTGGGGACTCCGTCAGGACCATGGGGAATAGCGGCTCCGCAGGAGACAGGGCACAAAAATAAAGCTTTAGGATTAGGTGGTGTGTACTGGCTCCTCCCCCTATGACCCTCCTCCAAGCCTCAGTTAGGTTTTTGTGCCCGTCCGAGCAGGGTGCAATCTAGGTGGCTCTCCTAAAGAGCTGCTTAGAAAAAGTTTTTAGGTTTTTTATTTTCAGTGAGTCCTGCTGGCAACAGGCTCACTGCATCGAGGGACTTAGGGGAGAGAATTTCAACTCACTTGCGTGCAGGATGGATTGGATTCTTAGGCTACTGGACACCATTAGCTCCAGAGGGAGTCGGAACACAGGTCTCACCCTGGGGTTCGTCCCGGAGCCGCGCCGCCGACCCCCCTTACAGATGCTGAAGATTGAAGGTCCGGAAACAGGCGGCAGAAGGCTCTTCAGTCTTCATGAAGGTAGCGCACAGCACTGCAGCTGTGCGCCATTGTTGTCACACACTTCACACCAAGCGGTCACGGAGGGTGCAGGGCGCTGCTGGGGGCGCCCTGGGCACCAATATTTAATACCTTTATGGCAAAAGAATACATCACATATAGCCATTGAGGCTATATGTATGTATTTAACCCATGCCAGATATCTAAAACTCCGGGAGAAAAGCCCGCCGAAATAGGGGGCGGGGCTTATTCTCCTCAGCACACAGCGCCATTTTCCTGCTCAGCTCCGCTGTGAGGAAGGCTCCCAGGACTCTCCCCTGCACTGCACTACAGAAACAGGGTAAAACAGAGAGGGGGGGCATTTTTTGGCGATATTTTGATATATTTAAGCTGCTATAAGGAACAACACTTATATAAGGTTGTTCCCATATATATTATAGCGCTTGGGTGTGTGCTGGCAAACTCTCCCTCTGTCTCCCCAAAGGGCTAGTGGGGTCCTGTCTTCGATAAGAGCATTCCCTGTGTGTCTGCTGTGTGTCGGTACGTGTGTGTCGACATGTATGAGGACGATGTTGGTGTGGAGGCAGAGCAATTGCCGATAATGGTGATGTCACCCCCCAGGGAGTCGACACCGGAATGGATGGCTTTGTTTATGGAATTACGTGATAATGTCAGCACATTACAAAAATCAGTTGACGACATGAGACGGCCGGCAAACCAGTTAGTACCTGCCCAGGCGTCTCAGACACCGTCAGGGGCTGTAAAGCGCCCTTTACCTCAGTCGGTCGACACAGACCCAGACACAGACACTGAATCTAGTGTCGACGGTGATGAAACAAACGTATTTTCAAGTAGGGCCACACGTTATATGATCACGGCAATGAAGGAGGCTTTGCATATCTCTGATACTGCAAGTACCACAAAAAGGGGTATTATGTGGGGGGTGAAAAAACTACCTGTAGTTTTTCCTGAATCAGAGGAATTAAATGATGTATGTGATGAAGCGTGGGTTAACCCAGATAGAAAAGTGCTAATTTCAAAAAAGTTATTAGCATTATACCCTTTCCCGCCAGAGGTTAGGGCGCGCTGGGAAACACCCCCTAGGGTGGATAAGGCGCTCACACGCTTATCAAAACAAGTGGCGTTACCGACCGTCTCCTGATACGGCCGCCCTCAGGGATCCAGCTGATAGGAGACTGGAAACTACCCTAAAAAGTATATACACACATACTGGTGTTATACTGCGACCAGCCATCGCCTCAGCCTGGATGTGCAGTGCTGGGGTCGTCTGGTTGGATTCCCTGACTGAAAATATTGATACCCTGGATAGGGACAGTATTTTATTGACTATAGAGCAATTAAAGGATGCTTTCCTTTATATGCGAGATGCTCAGAGAGATATTTGCACTCTGGCATCGAGAGTAAATGCGATGTCCATATCTGCCAGAAGGAGTTTATGGACGCGACAGTGGTCAGGTGATGCGGATTCCAAACGACATATGGAAGTATTGCCGTATAAAGGGGAGGAATTATTTGGCGTCGGTCTATCGGATCTGGTGGCCACGGCAACTGCCGGAAAATCCACCTTTTTACCTCAGACCCCCTCCCAACAGAAAAAGACACCGTCTTTTCAGCCGCAGTCCTTTCGGTCCTATAAGAACAAGCGGACAAAAGGACAGTCATATCTGCCTCGGGGCAGAGGAAGGGGTAAGAGAGGGCAGCAAGCAGCCCCTGCCCAGGAACAGAAGCCCTCTCAGGGTTCTGCAAAGCCCTCAGCATGACGCTGGGGCCTTACAAGCGGACTCAGGAGCGGTGGGAGGTCGACTCAAGAATTTCAGCACACAGTGGGCTTGCTCACAGGTGGACCCCTGGATCCTGCAGATAGTATCTCAGGGTTACAGGTTGGAATTCGAGAAGTCTCCCCCTCGCAGGTTCCTAAAGTCTGCTTTGCCAACGTCTCCCTCAGACAGGGCGACGGTATTGGAAGCCATTCACAAGCTGTTTTCTCAGCAGGTGATAGTCAAGGTACCCCTCCTACAACAGGGAAAGGGGTATTACTCCACGCTATTTGTGGTACCGAAGCCGGACGGCTCGGTAAGACCTATTCTAAATCTGAAATCTTTGAACCTGTACATACAAAAATTCAAGTTCAAGATGGAGTCACTCAGAGCAGTGATAGCGAATCTGGAAGAAGGGGACTTTATGGTGTCCCTGGACATAAAGGATGCTTACCTGCATGTCCCAATTTGCCCTTCACATCAAGGGTACCTCAGGTTCGTGGTGCAAAACTGTCATTATCAGTTTCAGACGCTGCCGTTTGGATTGTCCACGGCACCTCGGGTCTTTACCAAGGTAATGGCCGAAATGATGATTCTTCTGCGAAGAAGAGGCGTATTAATTATCCCTTACTTGGACGATCTCCTGATAAGGGCAAGGTCCAGAGAACAGCTGGAGGACGGAGTAGCACTAACCCGACTAGTGCTGCAACAACACGGGTGGATTCTGAATTTTCCAAAATCTCAGTTGACCCCGACGACACGTCTGCTGTTCCTGGGAATGATTCTGGACACGGTTCAGAAAAAGGTGTTTCTTCCGGAGGAGAAAGCCAGGGAGTTATCCGAACTTGTCAGGAACCTCCTAAAACCAGGGAAAGTGTCTGTGCATCAATGCACAAGAGTCCTGGGAAAGATGGTGGCTTCTTACGAAGCGATTCCATTCGGCAGATTCCACGCACGAACTTTTCAGTGGGATCTGCTGGACAAATGGTCCGGATCACATCTGCAGATGCATCAGCGGATAACCTTATCGCCACGGACAAGGGTGTCTCTTCTGTGGTGGTTGCAGAGTGCTCATCTGTTAGAGGGCCGCAGATTCGGCATACAGGACTGGGTCCTGGTGACCACGGATGCCAGTCTGAGAGGCTGGGGAGCGGTCACACAGGGAAGAAACTTCCAGGGAGTATGGTCAAGCCTGGAGATGTCTCTTCACATAAATATACTGGAGCTAAGAGCGATTTACAATGCTCTAAGTCTGGCAAAACCCCTGCTTCAGGGTCAGCCGGTGTTGATCCAGTCGGACAACATCACGGCAGTCGCCCACGTAAACAGACAGGGCGGCACAAGAAGCAGGACAGCAATGGCAGAAGCTGCAAGGATTCTTCGCTGGGCGGAAGATCATGTGATAGCACTGTCAGCAGTATTCATTCCGGGAGTGGACAACTGGGAAGCAGACTTCCTCAGCAGACACGATCTACACCCGGGAGAGTGGGGACTTCATCCAGAAGTCTTCCACATGATTGTGAACCGTTGGGAAAAACCAATGGTGGATATGATGGCGTCCCGCCTCAACAAAAAACTGGACAGGTATTGCGCCAGGTCAAGAGACCCTCAGGCAATAGCTGTGGACGCTCTGGTAACACCGTGGGTGTTCCAGTCAGTGTATGTGTTCCCTCCTCTGCCTCTCATACCAAAAGTACTGAGAATTATACTGCAAAAGGGAGTAAGAACGATACTAGTGGCTCCGGATTGGCCAAGAAGAACTTGGTACCCGGAACTTCAAGAGATGCTCACGGAGGATCCGTGGCCTCTACCTCTAAGACGGGACCTGCTTCAGCAGGGACCGTGTCTATTCCAAGACTTACCGCGGCTGCGTTTGACGGCATGGCGGTTGAACGCCGAATTCTAAGGGAAAAAGGCATTCCGGAAGAGGTCATTCCTACACTGGTAAAAGCCAGGAAGGAGGTGACTGCACAACATTATCACCGCATTTGGAGGAAATATGTTGCGTGGTGTGAGGCCAGGAAGGCCCCCACAGAGGAATTTCAACTGGGTCGATTCCTACATTTCCTGCAAACAGGATTGTCTATGGGCCTCAAATTGGGGTCCATTAAGGTTCAAATTTCGGCCCTGTCGATTTTCTTCCAGAAAGAATTGGCTTCAGTTCCTGAAGTCCAGACTTTTGTAAAAGGAGTACTACATATACAGCCCCCGGTTGTGCCCCCAGTGGCACCGTGGGATCTTAATGTAGTCTTGGATTTTCTCAAATCCCATTGGTTTGAGCCGCTCAAATCGGTGGAGTTGAAGTATCTTACATGGAAAGTAACCATGCTACTGGCCCTGGCTTCAGCCAGGAGAGTATCAGAATTGGCGGCTTTATCATATAAGAGCCCATATCTGATTTTCCATACGGACAGGGCAGAACTGCGGACGCGTCCTCATTTTCTGCCTAAGGTGGTGTCAGCGTTTCACCTGAACCAGCCTATTGTGGTGCCTGCGGCTACTAACGATTTGGAGGATTCCAAGTTGTTGGACGTGGTCCGGGCATTGAAAATATATATTTCAAGAACGGCGGGAGTCAGAAAGTCTGACTCACTGTTTATATTGTATGCACCCAACAAGATGGGTGCTCCTGCTTCTAAGCAGACGATTGCTCGTTGGATTTGTAGCACAATTCAACTTGCACATTCTGTGGCAGGCTTGCCACAACCTAAATCTGTCAAGGCCCATTCCACAAGGAAAGTGGGCTCATCCTGGGCGGCTGCCCGGGGGGTCTCGGCATTACAACTCTGCCGAGCTGCTACTTGGTCAGGGGCAAACACGTTTGCAAAATTCTACAAATTTGATACCCTGGCTGAGGAGGACCTTGAGTTCTCTCATTCGGTGCTGCAGAGTCATCCGCACTCTCCCGCCCGTTTGGGAGCTTTGGTATAATCCCCATGGTCCTGACGGAGTCCCCAGCATCCACTTAGGACGTTAGAGAAAATAAGAATTTACTTACCGATAATTCTATTTCTCGTAGTCCGTAGTGGATGCTGGGCGCCCATCCCAAGTGCGGATTGTCTGCAATACTTGTACATAGTTATTGTTACAAACAAATTCGGGTTGTTATTGTTGTGAGCCGTCTGTTCAGAGGCTCCTACGTTTGTCATACTGTTAACTGGGTTCAGATCACAAGTTATACGGTGTGATTGGTGTGGCTGGTATGAGTCTTACCCGGGATTCAATATCCTTCCTTATTGTGTACGCTCGTCCAGACACAGTATCCTAACTGAGGCTTGGAGGAGGGTCATAGGGGGAGGAGCCAGTACACACCACCTAATCCTAAAGCTTTATTTTTGTGCCCTGTCTCCTGCGGAGCCGCTATTCCCCATGGTCCTGACTGAGTCCCCAGCATCCACTACGGACTACGAGAAATAGAATTATCGGTAAGTAAATTCTTATTTTATTTTACTGCTCCCGGCGCCGCAGCTCCTACACACGCCGATCCCCCCCGCCGCCGCCACTCTTAGTCAGCCCTCTATCTTTGCGAGGCTTCCAAGGACATCTACATCATCGGTGCTAGGATTTCCGCTTTAGCAATTTCGGCTCGCAGAGCTCTCTGGCTGCGGCAGTGGCAAGCGGATACGGAGTCCAAGCAGGCAGCAGAAGCGTTGACCTTTACGGGAGAGGTCCTGTTCGGTAAGGGTCTGGATGCCTGGATTTCTCAGGCCACCGGAGGTAAGTCGACTTATCTTCCTTCTGCGGCTCCAGCCTATCGCAGGTCCTATAGGGGTCCCTCCTTTCGATCCTTTCGGGCTCCTTCCAGGTTTCGAGGCCAGACCAGGGGGGGAGCTTCCGCCTCCCGTGGCCATAGGGGTAGAGGCAGAGGTTCCACAGCCTCAACCCAGTCAGAGGTTAAATCCGCCGCCACTACCACCGCATGACGAGCTCCCCTCCCACCTGGGGGACCACAGGGTGGGAGCTCGTCTGTGGGACTTTAAGGAAGTCTGGATACAGTCCTGCCCAGATGCTTGGGTCAGGGATCTCATCACTTGCGGTTACAAGCTCGATTTTCAGACCCTTCCGCCCCGTCGGTTTTTCACCACGGGTTTACCAGTTTCCGACAAAGGAGTTGCCTTGCAGGCAGCGGTCCAGAAGCTTCTAGCCGCAAGGGTACTGATCCCTGTTCCCTCTCAGTATCGGAAACAGGGATATTACTCAAGCCTGTTTCTCGTACCGAAGCCGGACGGCTCGGTCAGGCCAATCCTGAACTTGAAGGATCTCAATCAGTATTTGAGGGTATTCAAGTTCAAGATGGAGTCCCTCCAGTCGGTTATTGCGGGTTTGGAGCAAAACGAGTTTCTAGCGTCCTTAGACATCAAGGATGCATACTTACATGTTCCCATCTGGCCTCCTCATCAGGCTTTTCTCTGGTTCGCGATACAGGAGGCTCATTTCCAGTTCCAGGCCCTTCCGTTCGGTCTCTCTTCTGCTCCCAGAATGTTCACAAAAGTCATGGCGGTCATGATGGCCCTACTTCGGGAGCAGGGTGTGATGATTGTTCCCTATCTGGACCATCTGCTCATAAAGGCGCGCTCGGCGGAGCTTTTACTTCAGAATATCCGGGTAACGCAGGACCTTCTGGTTCGGCACGGGAGGATCCTGAACTTCCAGAAGTCTCACTTATGCCCCTCACAACGGTTACTGTTTTGGGGAATGATTCTCGACACGGTCCGTCAGAAGGTTTTCCTTCCTCAGGTCAAGATCCTGTCTTTACAGACGCTGGTAAGGTTGGTCCTTCAGCACCGTCGGGTGTCGGTGTATCTGTGCATTCGCCTTCTGGGAAAGATGGTAGCGGCGTTCGAAGCTCTTCCATACGGTCGCTTTCACTCTCGACCGTTTCAGCTGTGTCTTCTACATCAGTGGTCAGGATCTCATCTGTTCCTTCATCAGCGGGTGATGCTATCTCCAAAGGCACGGTCGTCGCTTCTCTGGTGGCTCCAGTCGGCACATCTGTTGGCAGGAAGGAGGTTCGGCGTGTGGGATTGGACTCTTCTCACCACGGACGCAAGTCTGCGAGGCTGGGGGGCAGTGACCCTCGAACATCGGTTCCAGGGACGCTGGTCGATTCACGAATCCGCTCTCCCAATAAACATTCTCGAACTACGGGCGGTATACAACGCCCTATTTCAGGCACATCACCTGCTGCGCGATCGAGCGGTCAGGGTTCAATCCGACAACGGTAGCGTACATCAACCGTCAGGGCGGCACTCGCAGCCGTGCGGCGATGAGGGAGGTCACCAACATACTTCTCTGGGCGGAGGAGTATGCGCTGTCCTTCTCGGCGATATTCATTCCAGGGTGTAAATTTACTAAGATGGGAGTTCTATTTAAGATGGGATGTTGCCTATAGCAACCGATCAAATTCTACTTCTCATTTATCTAACACCTTCTAGAAGATAATACCTGGAATCTGATTGGTTGCTATGGGCAACATCCCATCTTAAATAGAACTCCCATCTTAGTAAATTTACCCCCAGGAGTGGAAAATTGGGAAGCCGATTACCTCAGCCGACAGGACATGCACCCGGGAGAGTGGTCACTCCATCCCCAGGTGTTTTGTCAGCTTGTCCGCCGGTGGGGAAGACCACAGATCGATCTCATGGCGTCCCGCCTGAACCATCAGCTGCCTCTTTATTACGCTCGAACGAGAGACCCGGCGGCGGCGGGCGTGGATGCCCTCACGGCTCCTTGAAATTTCCGGTACGTTTACCTCTTTCCTCACTTCCCGCTGTTGCCTCGGGTTCTACAATGCATCAAGAGAGAAAACGCTCTGGTCCTCCTGGTGGCTCCAGATTGGCCGCGCAGAACTTGGTACTCCACCCTCCGCCTGTTGTCAGTAGCCGAGCCTTGGCCCCTGCCACTACGGGACGATCTTCTGCAACAGGGTCCTTTTCTTTATCCAGACTTACGCAGGCTACGTTTGACGGCGTGGCTGTTGAGAAGGCCATCTTGAAAAAGAAGGGGATTCCTCGTACAGTTATACCTACTATGCTTCGGGCTAGAAAGTCAGTCACATCGTCTCACTACAACCGTATTTGGAAGGCTTATGTAGCCTGGTGTGAACGTCGACAGTTTTCTCCTTCAGTTTTTCGCTTGGCCCGCCTTCTCAGTTTTTTGCAGGCGGGTTTTTTGGCAGGCTTAAGACTGGGTTCACTAAAGGTGCAGGTCTCTGCTCTTTCGGTGTTTTTCCAGAAAAAGTTGGCCTTGCTGCCAGAAGTTCAGACTTTCTTTCTGGGGGTTTTACGTATACAGCCTCCCTTTCTCCCCCCAACAGCACCATGGGACCTCACTCTGGTTCTCGCTTTTCTGCAATCCTCGTTGTTTGAGCCTCTAGAGTCGGTGGAGATGAAATATCTCACCTGGAAGGTGGTTCTTCTCCTGGCTCTCGCTTCGGCTAGACGGGTGTCGGAACTTGGGGCTCTTTCTTGTCGTCCTCCTTACCTGGCGTTTCATGCTGATAGGGCCGAGCTCCGTACTCGCATGTCTTTTCTACCTAAGGTGGTGTCCGATTTTCACATCAATCAGCCACTTGTGGTTCCGGCTCTCTCTGTAGACTCTCCGGATTCAAGATCATTGGACGTAGTCAGAGCGCTCAAGATCTATGTGGATAGGACTAAGGCTATTCGGAAGTCCGATTCCTTATTTGTTTTATACGATGCCACCCGCCGTGGTTGGCCGGCTTCTAAGCAGACTTTGTCACAATAGTTTCGGCTGACCATCAGACAGGCTTATTTGGCAGCTTCTCGGGAACCTCCGGATTCAATTTCAGCGCACTCTGCGCGTTCTGTGGGACCTTCGTGGGCGGCTGCCCGTGGGGTCTCCATGACTTCTTTATATCGGGCGGCTACTTGGTCGGGCCAACATACGTTTGTCAAATTTTACAGGTTTGACACTTTTACGGCCTCTGCGTCACAGTTTGGCCGAGCAGTTTTACAGGACTCTCAGCGCTCTCCCGCCCGTTTTGGGAGCTCTGGGACGTCCCCATTGTAACTGCGCTCCAGTGTCCCCTAGTGGATGAAGGAGAAATCAGGATTTTGGTACTTATCGATAAATCCCTTTCTCCGATTTTACAGGGGACACTGGACGCCCACCCAGCGCTGTCTCCTCCTTGTTCGCTTAACGGTTCGCAGATCACTATGTGACTGCTTGTTTGTTTCAGGTTAACCTTTTGTTAGGTTCCAAGTTGGTTTCGTGTTATCCTGGTTTACATGGCAGCGTTAACCTCCTCTACTTTAACGTTAGTTTATTCCAGCTCTCCTCGGGCACAGTTTTACGTAGACTGGCTTGGAGGGGGGACATAGTAGGGGAGGAGCTAGCCACAGTGTTTGAGTTTTAAAGTGCCAGCTCCTAGTTACTGCCTACTATTTCCCCATTGTAACTGCGCTCCAGTGTCCCCTGTGGAATCGGAGAAAGGGATTTATCGGTAAGTACCAAAACCCCAGGCTCAACCTGAGTTTCCAGACCCAGGGGTAGATTTAAGAAAAGAGGATTTTTGGATTTACAGATAAATACATTTCTCTGAATCCACTCGGGGACACTGGAGATCTATACAGCTGGGGTGTGAAGACTGCAGACCAGAGGTGGCATAATGAATTAATTAAATAAAATTATTCACAGCTGGCTCCTCCCCCTTCACGCCTCCCTATTCCTCCAGTTTGAAAAATTGACGGAGAGAAGAGGGTACATGAAAGCCTCACGGGAAGGAACCGAAATATATATCACAACCTCAAACAACAACCAAGAACTATCCAAACAGGAAAATAATACAAACTTGTTTGACCAAATTTAGCAAGAACACGAAGGCTGACAATAATTGAAAGTGCCGAGACCTGGACCTTCAAGGATCCTAAACTTAATCCGCCATCCAACCCGGATTGGAGAAATCTCAACAATCTAGTAAGGCAGAATTCTCTAGGGTCCCAACCATTAAGCTGGCACCAGTCTATGTATCTCTTCCAGATCCTATGGTAGTGTGCCGCCATGGCCGGTTTCCGTGCCGCTAACATGGTAGGGATAGCTGATCTCGGGATACCCTTCTCTCTTAAAATCCTGGTTTCAAAAACCACGCCGTCAAACGTAGTCGGTTCAGATCCGGATGCAGAAAAGGGCCTTGTGATAACAGATCCTCCCTCTGCGGCAGTCTCCAAGACATGTCTGCCAAAAGTTTCAGATCCGCATACCAACTTCTGCGAGGCCAATCTGGCGCTATCAAGATTACCCATGCTCTTTCCTGCTTTACCTTTTTTAACACTTGGTAATAAGAGAAACGGTGGGAATAAGTATACTAGGTCATAATTCCAGTGCACTGTCAGTGCGTCCACTGCTTCCGTTGCTGGATCCCGCATCCTGGCCACATATCTCGGCAACTGATGGTTGTTCCGAGAGGCCATGAAATCTACCTGCGGTAACCCCCATCTCCTTACTACTGCTTCGAAGACCTGGGGATGTAGACTCCATTCTCCTGGGTGCATAGCTTGATGGCAAAAATAGTCCGCCTCAATTGTCCACTCCTGGAATGAAGGTAGCAGACGGGACTACGTATGTCGTGTCTTTCTGTCCAGGACAGAATCTTTGTAGCTCCTCATAAGGCCACGTGGCTCTCTGTTCCTCCCTGATGGTTTATGTATGCCGCTGCTGTTACATTGTCCGATTGCACCCTCACATGTCGAGCTCTTACTAGACTCTCCGCTTGAAGGAGTGCATTGTAGATGGCTCATAGTTCCAGTACATTTATCGGTATGCTGCTCTCGTACGGTGACCATCTCCCCTGAAATTGATGGTTGCTCAGAACAGCACTCCATCCTCTGAGACTGGCATCCGTTGTCAAAATTATCCAAGGTGACAAGTGAATTCTTCTGTGAAGAAGTAGATGCATGCTTGCTCCTTGAGCAATCAGATTTAATTGAAAGGGTCTGGAATGTAGCCTGGCGTACTGGACCGCTTCAAAGGATGCCACCATCTTTCCCAGAAGCCGTACACAGAGATGTAACGATACTGTTTGATTCTGTAAAACCAGTCGAACCATCTCCTCGATGTCTCGAATCTTGTCCTCCGGAAGGAACACTCAGTTGTAGTGTTTCCAATATGAGACCCAGGAACCTAATTCTCTGCGTCGGTTGTAGATTTGATTTTTTGAAATTCACAATCCAACCGTGTTGAAGTAGAACTTGATGAGTGATCCGAGCATCCCTGATCAACAGGTCCTGCGACGAAGCCTTGATCAGGAGGTCGTCTAGATACAGTATTATCGTTACTCCTAATGATCTCAATTTCACTACCATGACTGCCATGATCTTTGTGAAGATTCTCAGGGCCGATGACAGGCCGAATGGGAGAGCTCTGAATTGGTAATGATTTTTGTCCACAGCAAACCTCAAATATGCTTGGTGTGGGGACCAAATCGGAATATGTAGGTAAACATCCTTTATGTCCATCAACATCATGAACTCCCGTTGTTCCAGACTCGCAATAACGGACTGTATCGATTCCACTTTGAACTTGGAAACCGTCAGCAATTGGTTTTATACCTTTAAATTGAGGATTGGTCTCACGGACCTGTCTGGTTTTGGTACTACAAAAAGATTTGAATAAAACCCCGTTCCTCTCTGAGGAAATGGTACTGTTGTAGTGATGAGCGGATTCGGTTTTACTCGGTTTTACTCGGTTTTACTCGGTTCTCAAAACGGCATCTTATTGGCTCACGGATGTCACGTGTTTTGGATAGCCAATAAGATGCCGTTTTGAGAACCGAGTAAAACCGAGTAAAACCGAACCTCGCTCATCTCTAGTTGTAATTACCTCTGATAGAAGTAATTTTTGAATAGCCGTGTCTAATGCTCTCGCTCTTTGAGGTCACCGAGGACAGCCCGTAGTATAGAATTGACTGAGAGGTCGCGTCTCAAATTCCATTCGGTAACCCTGGGAGATATTGTTGACCCAGACTTCTGGAGAGGTTTCAGCCCAGGCTTTCTGAAACCCCATCAACCGTGCGCCCGCCTCGGGAGACCGTCATGCCACAGTCTTGTCAGCAGGCTTAGAGTCCTGTTTTCAGGCTGTGGCCTGGGTTCGGCCTCTGTTTCTGGTTCCACTTGTTTGTCCACCAAAGCCTCTGCCTCTGGCACAAAAGGACTGAGATAAAAAAAAGAATTAAACACCGGTCCAGTGTGGTTTCTTCTTACTGGGTGTGTGGTTCTAGGATACGTAGTTGGCAGAAACGTGGATTTCCCCGCTGTGGCTTGCGAAATCCACTTGTCCAAACAACGCTTCCCCCACAAAGGGGATCGCTTCCACTGCCTTTTTTAAATCTGAATCCACTTGCCAATCTGAGCCAGAGAATCCGTCTGGCCGATATTGCTGTGGCTGAAATGCGTGATACTATCCTACTAGCATCTTTTGTGGCTTGACAGATGTTAAGTGGCTTACTCCCGGATATGCTCTGCTAGATTAACTATTTCTTCCTGATTATTTTCTTTCACTACAGCTTGAACTATTTGTCCTGCACAAGCGACAATGGCCCTCATTCCGAGTTGTTCGCTTGCTAGCTGATTTTAGCAGCATTGCACACGCTAGGCCGCCGCCCTCTGGGAGTGTATCTTAGCTTATCAGAATTGCGAACGAAAGAGTAGCAGAATTGCGAATAAATAATTCTTAGCCGTTTCTGAGTAGATTGAGACTTGCTCCTACACTGCGATCAGCTCAACCCGTTTCGTTCCTGGTTTGACGTCACAAACACGACCTGCGTTCGGCCAGCCACTCCCCCGTTTCTCCAGACACTCCCGCGTTTTATCCTGGCACACCTGCGTTTTTCCGCACACTCCCAGAAAACGGTCAGTTTCCGCCCAGAAACACCCACTTCCTGTCAATCACACTCCGAACACTTCAACAATGAAAATTCTTTGTTCGGACGTGAGTAAATCTACTAAGTTTTGTGCTAAAATACTTAGCGCATGCGCACTGCGTACCATGCGCATTTTTGCCTTAATCGCTCAGATGCGAAAATCGTCAACGAGCGAACAACTCGGAATGACCCCCAATAGCCTTACTGACCCATGCACTTATAATGGTGGGTCTTTGTGATACACCTGCAGCCACAAAGATGGATTTAAATGCCGTATCCAACTTACGATCTGGCACCTCTTTAAGTGTAGTCACATTCGGTATAGGTAAGATTGTCTTTATTTGACAATCTAGCTGGAGAAGCATCTACAATCGGTGGTACTTCCCATTTGGACATTACTCCCTTAGGTAAAGGATAATTAACTGAACTTTTTGGGCATTTGGAAGCATCAATCGAGCTGCTTCCATGCTTCTCCCATTTGATCTTGAAGTGTCTGAGGAATCAGAAACACTGTCACTGGCGGCTTTCCGAGATTCAAACAGATCAAACACTTCAGGTTACTTAATTTCCTCTTCTTTGAAATTAAGTACCTGTTTAACAGCCTCAATAAGGGACTCTAACCCTTTAACCTCCGAATCCTCCTCTTGAGGACTACCATTCAATATCTCCTAAGCCTAATCTCTCACCTTTGAATCCTCATCATCTACCAAGAGACCCTCCTCCTCTTCCAGGATGGGGAGAGGTCTCTTTACAGATTTGCACACAGGCTTTTCCACCTGTGCTGGCGGAGTAAGCCTAATGAGGAATTCCTCCATAGTTTTCGAAAACCCAGCAGCCCGTTCTAAATGTTGCTTACGGGATTCTGCCATCTCTTTAGAAATATCCACCAGGGCATTTTCCCATGACCCTGATGGACCACTGCTCCCAGGTTGAGCGTCCATTCCCAAATATGTGTCGCACACCCCGGAGCTGCCAACACTTGTGCTCTTTTTCTCACATTTTGAATATACATAGCATATTTTTGTGTTCTTGGTTCGTACATATATATATACATACATATACATACAGCTCAAAAAAATAAAGGGAACACTAAAATAACACAGCCTAGATCTGAATGAATGAAATATTCTTATTAAATACTTTGTTCTTTACATTGTTGAATGTGCTGATAACAAAATCACACAAAAATTATCAATCGAAATCAAATTTATTAACCCATGGAGGTCTGGATTTGGAGTCGCACTCAAAATTAAAGTGGAAAAACACACTACAGGCTGATCCAACTTTGATGTAATGTCCTTAAAACAAGTCAAAATGAGGCTCAGTAGTGTGTGTGGCCTCCACGTGCCTGTATGACCTCCCAACAATCCACACAAGTGGCTCAGGTAGTGCAGCTCATCCAGGATGGCACATCAATGTGAGCTGTGGCAAGAAGGTTTGCTGTGTCTGTCAGCGTAGTGTCCAGAGCATGGAGGCACTACTAGGAGACAGGCCAGTACATCAGGAGACGTGGAGGAGGCCGTAGGAGGGCAATAACCCAGCAGCAGGACCGCTACCTCCACCTTTGTGCAAGGAGGAACAGGAGGAGCACTGCCAGAGCCCTGCAAAATGACCTCCAGCAAGCCACAAATGTGCATGTGTCTACTCAAACGATCAGAAAAAGACTCTATGAGGGCCCGACGTCCACAGGTGGGGGTTGTGCTTACAGCCCAACACAGTGCAGGACGTTTGGCATGTGCCAGAGAACACCAAGATTGGCAAATTCGCCACTGGCACCCTCTGATCTTCACAGATGAAAGCAGGTTCTCACTGTGCACATGTGACAGAGTCTGGAGACGCCAAGGAGAATGTTCTGCTGCCTGCAACATCCTCCAGCATGACCGGTTTGGCAGTGGGTCAGTAATGGTGTGGGGTGGCATTTCTTTGGGGGGCCGCACAGCCCTCCATGTGCTCGCCAGAGGTAGCCTGACTGCCATTAGGTACCGAGATGAGATCCTCAGACCACTTGTTAGACCATATGCTGGTGCGGTTGGCCCTGGGTTCCTCCTAATGCAAGACAATGCTAGACCTCATGTGGCTGGAGTGTGTCAGCAGTTCCTGCAAGACGAAGGCATTGATGCTATGGACTGGCCCGCCCGTTCCCCAGACCTGAATCCAATTGAGCACATCTGGGACATCATGTCTCGCTCCATCCACCAACGCCACGTTGCACCACAGACTGTCCAGGAGTTGGCGGATGCTTTAGTCCAGGTCTGGGAGGAGATCCCTCAGGAGACCATCCGCCACGTCATCAGGAGCATGCCCAGGTGTTAAAGGTCATACAGGCACGTGGAGGCCACACACACTACTGAGCCTCATTTTTACTTGTTTTCAAAGTTGGATCAGCCTGTAGTGTGTTTTTCCACTTTAATGTTGAGTGTGACTCCAAATCCAGACCTCCATGGGTTAATAAATTTGATTTCCATTGATAATTTTTGTGTGATTTTGTTGTAAGCACATTCAACTATGTAAAGAACAAAGTATTTAATAAGAATATTTCATTCATTCAGATCTAGGATGTATTATTTTAGTGTTCCCTTTATTTTTTTGAGCAATATATATATATATATATATATATATATATATATATATATATATAAAAAAATAAAACGAGATTTATGGTAAGAACTTACCATTGTTAAATCTCTTTCTGCGAGGTACACTGGGCTCCACAGGGAATGACATTGGGGGTGTACAGTAGGATCTTGATCCGAGGCACCAACAGGCTAAAAGCTTTGACTGTTCCCAGAATGCATAGCACCGCCTTCTCTTTAACCCCGCCTCCGTGCACAGGAGCTCAGTTTTTGTTAACCAGTCCAATGCAGTAGCAGGTAATAGAGACGACAACCGTTAGTAGCCACATACACCACATTCTCACGACAGGAGAAAGTGTCAGCGGCTAATGCCATACCAACCCAAAGAAGCTAAGTGCATCAAGGTGGGCGCCCTGTGGAGCCCAGTGTACCTCGCAGAAAGAGATTTAACAACGGTCAGTTCTTACCATAAATTTCATTTTCTGCTGCGGGGTACACTGGGCTCCACAGGGAATGACATTGGGGATGTCCTAAAGCAGTTCCTCATGGGAGGGGACGCACTGTAGCGGGCACAAGAACCCGGCGTCCAAAGGAAGCATCCTAGGAGGTGGAAGCATCGAAAGCATAGAACCTTATGAACATGTTCACTGAGGACCACGTAGCCGCCTTGCACAATTGTTCAAGGGTCGCACCACGGCGGGCCGCCCAAGAAGGTCCAACAGACTGAGTACAATGGACTTTGATGGTAGCAGGAGCTTGAAGGCCAGCCTGTACATAAACATGTGCAATCACCATTCTAATCCATCTGGCCAGGGTCTGCTTGTGAGCAGGCCAGCCACATTTGTGAAAACCAAACAGTACAAAGAGAGAATCAGACTTCCGAAGGGATGCAGTTCTCTTCACGTAGATACGGAGAGCCCGTACCACATCCAAAGACCGCTCTTTGGAAGACAAGTCAGGAGAGGCAAAGGCCGGAGCCACGATCTCCTGATTAAGGTGGGAAGAAGACACCACCTTGGGTAAGTACCTGGGACGTATTCTAAGAACCGCCCTGCCACGGTGAAAAATCAGATATGGGGACCTACAAGACAAGGCACCCAGATCAGACACCTGTGTAGCAGAGGCAATAGCCAGCAGAAACAAAACCTTAAGAGAAAGCCACTTAAGGTCTGCAGATTCAAGAAGCTCAAATGGAGACCCTTGTAACGCCTCCAGAACCACCGACAAGTCCCAAGGAGCCACAGGCGGGACATAAGGAGGTTGAATCCACAACACACCCTGAGTGAACATATGGACATCAGGTAAAGTTGCAATTTTTCTCTGAAACCAAACCAACAAGGCAGAAATATGAACCTTGATGGAGGCCAGACGAAGGCCCAAGTCCAGGCCTTGTTGTAGAAAGGCCAAAAGTTTGGCCGTACTAAACTTGTAAGCATCATGATTATTAGTGGCGCACCAAGAAAAGTAAGAATTCCAGACCCTATTATAAATCCGAGCAGAAGCCGGTTTCCGGGCCTTCAATATGGTTTGAATGACCGCCTCAGAAAATCCTTTGGCCCTCAGGACGGAAGCTTCAAGAGCCACGCCGTCAAAGCCAACCGGGCTAAATCTTGATACACACAAGGGCCCTGAACGAGGAGATCCGGGTGCTGTGGAAGTAGAAGGGGACGCTCTATCGAGAAACCCTGAAGGTCTGAGAACCAATGCCATCTGGGCCACGCTGGAGCGATCAGAAGTAGGATTCCTCCTTCTTGCTTGACCTTCCTTATTACTCTGGGCAGGAGTGACACCGGAGGGAACACGTATGGCAGCTGAAAGTTCCATGGAATTGCCAGTGTGTCCATGAATGCCGCTCGAGGATCCCTTGTCCTTGCTCTGAAGACCAGAACCTTGTGATTGTGTGAAGGGAATTTTGCTCCAACACCGTGCTACAACCTCTCAGATTGGCATCAGTCGTCAGAAGGACCCAGTTGGAGATCCAGAAGTGACGACCCCTGCTCAAACGATGGTCCTGCAGCCACCATCTTAGTAACAGACGGACCTCCGGAGACAAGGAGATCATTTGCGACCTGATCCAGTGAGGCTGGCCGTCCCACCTGGCAAGAATCAGCTTCTGCAGAGGGCGGGAATGGATTTGAGAGTACTCCACCATGTCGAAAGCAGACACCATGAGATCTAGCACTTGCATTGCCGAATGTATTGACACTTGCGGACGAGATAGGAAGCATCGAATCCTGTCCTGAAGCTTCAGAACTTTCTCCTGAGACAAGAACAACCGCTGGTTGTGAGTGTCCAACAACACCCCCAGGTGCACCATGCTCTGAGCAGGGACCAGGGAAGATTTCTTCCAGTTGATGAGCCACCCGTGGGCTTGCAGAAACTGAACGGTCAGATCCAGATGACGTAGGAGAATTTCTGGGGAATTTGCCAGGATCAACAAGTCGTCCAGATACGGCAGGATCCTGACCCCTTGACGGCGGAGTACAGCCGTCATTACCGCCATGACCTTGGTGAAAACTCGCGGAACCATGGTCAAACCAAAAGGTAACACCCGAAATTGGTAATGGAGGTTGCCAACCGCAAACCTCAGGTACTGCTGATGCGACATTGCAATGGGAATATGCAGGTAGGCATCCTGTATATCCAGGGAGACCATATAATCCCCAGGTTCCAAGGCTAGAACAATAGAGTGAAGAGTTTCCATACGAAACTTTGAGACCCTCACAAATTTGTTCAAGGACTTGAGGTTGAGAATTGGCTGAGAGGACCCATTTGGTTTCGGGACTAGGAACAGTGGTAAATAGTACCCCTTGCCTCTCTGAGCCAGAAGCACCTGTACTACCAATCCTGTGTCCAGGAGGGACGGTACCACAGAATGAAGAGCGTTTGCCTTCATCTGATCCAAAGGGACGTCTGTCAGGCAAAATCGATGAGGGGGACGATTCTTGAAGGATACAGCGTAACCTCATGTGACGACTTCCCGTACCCAGGCATATGAAGTGGCCTTAAACCATTCCTGGGTAAACCCTAGAAGTCGGCCCCCCACTCTGGGATCCCCCAGAGGGAGGCCCGCCCCATCATGCAGCAGGCTTGTCAGCTTTGGAAGCAGGCTGACGGGCAGCCCAGGCCCGTTTAGGTTTGGGCTAAGTGGTTTTGGAAGTGCGAGCCTGTTTCGGGTACGCCTGACCCTTTGCTTTCCCTGAAGGACGAAAGGAGCGAAAGGAAGTACTCTTAGCCTTCGGTACCGAAGGAGTAGTACTAGGTAGACAAGCTGTTTTAGCAGAAGCTAAGTCAGCCACTATCTTGTCCGAAAAGAATGTCTCCCTTAAAAGGGAGCACCTCCAGGGTTTTCTTAGAGTCCAGATCCACAGACCAGGACTGCAACCAGAGAATCCGGCGAGCCAAAATGGACGTAGTAGAAGCCTTGGCCGCCAGAATACCGGCATCAGAAGCCGCCTCCTTAATGTAATGAGAAGCTGTGACAATATATGACATATTGTCTAGCATGATCAGAAACGTTGGAAGGCAGCTCAGCATCCAACTCCTGAGCCCACGCTTCAATAGCCTCTGCAGCCCAAGTCGCTGCAATGGTGGGCCGATGCGCAGCACCAGCTAGGGTGTAAATCGCCTTTAAACAACCCTCCACACGCTTATCCGTCGGTTCTTTCAGAGACGTGACGATAGTTACAGGCAGAGCTGAGGATACCACCAGCCACGCCACCTGCGAATCCACTGGCAGGGCTGTCTCCCAATTTTTACTTAGCTCCGCCGCGAGGGGATAGCGAGCCAGCATCTTCTTGTGAGGCGTGAATTTCTTTCCTGGATTTTCCCAGGATTCCTGACATATGCCAACTAAATGGTCAGAGTGAGGTAAAACTTGTTTAACCACTTTCTGACGTTTAAATCTGTCCAGTTTCTTAGGGGCAGTATCAGGCTCTGGGTCTGTAATTTGAAGAATTAACCTGATAGCCTCCAACCAGTCAGGAACATCCACCTGTGAAACAGATTCCACATCAGAATCAGTGTCTGTGGGGGTCAGTATATACGCCATCCTCATCAGACGAGGTGTCTTGGACGTTGGTGGATTGTGAGGAAGTAATGGCCCGCTTAGAGGACCCCTTGGTCTTAGGCGGAGGAGGGTGAGTTTTCTGTTTAGTCAGTGATTGGTTCAATTGCTGTAACTGAGTGGACAGTTGATCTGCCCATGGCAGGTTAACCGCGGGGACCATAAGCGGTTGTACCGGCACAGGAGGTCCCATAGGGGTGTTAAGTCTAGTTACCAGTGTATTCAATAACGTGGAGAAGGTAGCCCAAGGTGGACCTTTATGAACCCCTGTTGCTACGGTCCCACTGGGGGGTAAGAAACCCCCAGAACCTGAACCCTCCACTGCTATATTTTCCTCAAACGTGTCTGCAGCGTCACCACCACGCACTGTGGGATCAGCCCCATCTCCGTCACCCCTTGTAGCTGACATATCTGAAAGCTCAATTCAAGGTAACACAGTACAATATCAGCAGCACAACAAGTGACAAGAACTCCGAGTAATGTATTAGCACAGAGTTCCAGAGGTATATGGTGACTAAAAATCACAGAGAAAAATACACAATAAGTATATTTTGTGAAACACTTATATTAAATATAACCCTGACGCACTTAGCCTCCTCAGGTTACAGAATATAGGGATAGCAATCTGAGTGAGATACACGACATGGAGGTCACACAGCAGCTATAGGCACACACACACACACACACAGTCACATAGTACAATGCAGAAATTATAACATACTATAAAACTGCACTGGACTAGCAATACAGAGTAATACTGAGTATAGCTATACACTCAATAGATATATCAATGCACAGTAAAGACTGGATGTATATCACAGGGTACTTGTATTAAATAACCCTGACTAAATGCACTGTTTCTTAACTAATGGGCCCTACACACTGTCACGATCCGGGTATCTGGACGCCATTACTTACCCTTCAGATGCCTCCTAAGGCTGGCTCAGCGTTCCAGGACCGGATCCCGCTGTTCCTGAGTTTCCACATGCAGAATGTCAGAGTGGTGATTTCATCAGCCGCGGCCTCCGCTGTGCCCGCGTGGTTAAATGTGCGCTTGTCAGTCTGGCGTCTCCTGTGGCCGGCGTCGCCATTACTGTTTCAATTCTCACATGGATTACAAACCAAACTTCCCTCCAAGTGTCTGCATGGGCGCAGCCATCTTGGATTTTGTCATCTGATTATTTCCACCAATCTGCTGTCTGTATTGTTGATTTGCATAATTGCCTAGCCAACCCCTTCCTTGCTGCAGGTATAAGTATGCTGTGCCTGAGCAAGGAAGGCGTCAGTGCTTTGGTTGTCTAACCTAGTTCCAGTTTGTCTCTCTCCTGTGGTTGTCTTCCAGGTTCCAGCTCCTGTCTCCAGACTTCTGCTATAGAGACCCGCACCAGCATTCCATCTGCGGTGTAGCCTGACTCTCCGATCCATTCTGGATACACCTGTTTCCAGCTACAACAATCACCTGCTTCCAGCCCAGCTTCCAGCAGTGTACAGCTTCTCTTAAAGGGCCGGTGTCCTTTCTGCAGTTTACCACTCTCCACCGGTATTATTATTTCACCGCTCTCAAACAATCACCTGCTTCCAGCCCAGCTTCCAGCAGTGTATAGCTTCTCTTAAAGGGCCGGTGTCCTTTTCTGCAGTTTACCACTCTCCACCGGTATTATTATTTCACCGCTCTCAAACTCCAAACTTCATTATTATTTCATCGCTCTCAAGTTCGTTTATTATTTAACTGGTTCCAGCCAGTATCCACTCCGTACCAACAACAGTCTGGTTCCAGCCAGTATCCACAGCAGCCGTTTTACCTTCAGCAGCCCAGCCGTTCCTGAAACATCAGCTGGTACGATCCTGGGTTCTCTCCATTGCTACAGTCAGGCCTGGTAAGGACTTTCCAACTAGAAGATTATAAGAACTGTCTCACACTACCAGTGCCTGTGGCCCTTGCCACCCTGTAGTACCCAGGAATTGTATTTATCCTCTGTTGACTTTTATGTTTCCTTTTACTGCTGCTGTGTTACGGAGTTTGTCATAATAAACATCATTGACTTTTATCCTGGTTGTCGTGGTCACGCCTTCGGGCAGTTATTCTACATGTTACTTACATGTCTAGGGGTCTGATACAACCTCCCAGGTTCCGTTACATCTCAGCCCCTACAACTGAGGCTGCCTCCCGTCAGCTCAGGCCCTCAGTTGTGACAGTAAGCACTGACCTAATGAATCCAGCCGGAGACCAGGATCAAGCGGCCAGGCCGATGCAAGAACTGGCAGCCCGACTTGAACATCAGGAGGCTGCACAGGGCCACATCATCCGCTGTCTCCAGGATCTCTCTACACGGCTGGATGGGATTCAAACGACCCTCCGTGGACCTGGCACGTCCGGTGCGTCCACTACAGTAACACCAGCTGTAACCCCACCCACATTACCCATTTCCAGTCCACATCTTCATCTTCCAATGCCAGCAAAATTTGATGGATCTCCAAGGTTCTGCAGGGGATTTCTCAATCAATGTGAAATCCACTTTGAGCTTCTACCTGGCAATTTCTTCAGTGACCCTACCAAAATTGCCTATATCATCTCCCTTCTCAGTGGCTCAGCCCTTGACTGGGCATCACCTTTATGGGAGAAGTCTGATCCCCTGCTATCCTCCTATACTGACTTTGTAGCTACATTCAGGCGCATCTTCGACGAGCCAGGCCGGATAACATCTGCTTCATCTGAGATTCTCCGTTTACGCCAGGGAACACGTACTGTGGGACAGTATCTTATACAGTTTAAAATCCTGGCATCCGAACTGGCATGGAACGACGAGGCCCTGTATGCTGCATTCTGGCATGGCTTATCAGAACGCATCAAGGATGAGTTAACTACCAGAGACTTGCCCTCTAAGTTGGATGAGCTAATTTCTCTTTGCACGAAGGTTGATCTACGTTTCAGAGAGAGAGCAACCGAGCGAGGAAGATCATCTACTCCTAAATCTTCTGCTCCTCCTCCTCGTCAACCATCTCCATCCAAGGATGAGCCTATGCAAATTAGTCGTTCCCGTCTATCTCCCGCTGAGCGCCGAAGACGTCTCTCTGAGTCTCTCTGTCTCTACTGTGCAGCTCCGTCGCACACTATCAATGCCTGTCCCAAACGTCCGGGAAACTCCAGATCCTAGCTCGCCAAGGAGAGGGCCGGCTAGGAGTAATGATCTCCTCTCCATCTCCTCATGACTGTAACCTCCCAGTGTCGCTCCAAATTGCTCAACGTTACAGGAACGTCATTGCCCTCCTTGATTCCGGAGCAGCTGGGAATTTCATAACCGAAGCTTATGTTAAACGGTGGTCCCTACCCACCGAGAGACTGTCCTCGTCCATCTCTTTGACTGCCGTGGATGGCAGCAAGATTTTTGACGCAGTCATTTCCTTAAGGACTCTTCCAGTTCGTCTGAGAGTGGGAGTTCTTCATTCTGAGTATATTTCTTTTTTAGTGATTCCAAGAGCCACACATCCAGTGGTTTTAGGCCTTCCATGGCTCCGTCTCCACAACCCATCAATTGACTGGACGACTACGCAAATACTGGCATGGGGTCCCTCCTGTGCTGAGACTTGTTTAGCCAAAGTTCTTCCTGTTTGTTCTTCCTTCCCCAGGTCATCTGATGTTCCGCCTCCTCCATATCAAGACTTCACGGACGTGTTCAGTAAAGCCTCTGCTGATATCCTTCCTCCTCATAGAGAATGGGACTGCCCAATCGACCTCATTCCAGGGAAGGTTCCACCGCGAGGCCGAACTTATCCGTTGTCTCTGCCTGAGACACACTCCATGGAAGAGTACATCAAAGAGAACCTGGCGAAGGGTTTCATCCGACCATCTTCTTCTCCAGCCGGCGCAGGCTTCTTCTTCGTTAAGAAGAAAGACGGTGGTCTGCGTCCGTGCATCGACTACAGAGGTCTGAACGACATTACCGTCAAGAACCGATACCCTTTACCCCTGATTACCGAGCTCTTTGATAGAGTTAGTGGTGCAACTATTTTCACAAAGCTGGACTTGAGGGGTGCCTACAATCTCATCCGAATCCGTGAGGGTGACGAGTGGAAGACCGCCTTTAACACTCGTGACGGACATTATGAGTACCTCGTCATGCCCTTCGGATTGAGCAACGCTCCAGCAGTCTTCCAGCACTTCGTGAATGAGATTTTCAGGGACATCTTGTACCGCCATGTCGTGGTTTATCTAGACGACATCCTCATCTTTGCTAATAATCTCGAAGATCATCGTTTCTGGGTAAAAGAGGTTCTTTCCCGTCTCCGTGTCAATCACCTCTATTGTAAATTGGAGAAGTGTGTGTTTGAAGTTAAAACCATTCCGTTTCTAGGTTACATTGTGTCCGGTTCCGGACTAGAGATGGATCCTGAGAAACTCCAAGCAATCCAGAATTGGCCTATACCCTTAAGCCTCAAAGGGGTCCAGAGGTTCTTAGGGTTCGCCAATTATTATAGAAAATTTATACGAGACTTTTCCACCATCGTGGCGCCTATCACTGCATTAACCAAGAAAGGTGCTAATCCGTCCAAGTGGTCCGAGGAAGCTACACAGGCCTTTCACCTTCTGAAGCAACGGTTCATCTCTGCACCAGTTCTGAAACAGCCCGACACTGACTCTCCTTTTATCTTAGAGGTAGATGCCTCCTCCGTTGGAGTAGGAGCAGTGTTATCCCAGAGGGCCAAAGATGGACATCTACATCCTTGCAGTTTCTTCTCCCGGAAGTTCTCCCCAGCTGAGCGCAACTATGCCATTGGCGATCAGGAGTTGCTAGCCATCAAGCTCGCTCTGGAGGAGTGGAGATACCTGTTGGAGGGAGCTTCCCACTCAATCACCATACTTACCGACCACAAAAATCTTTTATATCTCAAAGGCGCACAATGTCTGAATCCTCGTCAGGCCAGATGGGCACTTTTCTTCTCTAGGTTTGACTTTAAACTCCAGTTCTGTCCGGGTTCTCAGAATCGTAAGGCCGATGCCCTTTCCCGCTCATGGGAGCAAGAAAATGAGTCCGAGTCTGCAGACAAGCATCCTATTATTAATCCGTTGGCATTCTCCACGGTAGGGATGGACTCTACGCCTCCACCAGGGAAAAGTTTTGTTAAGCCAGTTCTAAGGAAGAAGCTCATGCATTGGGCCCATGCTTCCCGTTTTGCTGGACATACAGGCATTCAGAAAACCCTTGAATTTATTTCTAGGTCCTACTGGTGGCCAACTCTGAAGAAGGACGTTATGGAATTTATTACCTCCTGCCCAAAGTGTGCCCAACACAAAGTCTCCCGCCAGTCGCCTGCGGGGCAACTGGTTCCATTATCTGTTCCCCGTCGACCTTGGACCCATTTGTCGATGGACTTTGTTTCCGATCTACCTATCTGCAACAAGTTTAATACCATCTGGGTGGTAGTTGACCGGTTCACCAAGATGGCACATTTCATCCCTCTCACCGGTCTTCCGTCAGCTTCCAAGTTGGCTCAAGTGTTTATACAAGAGATCTTCCGACTTCACGGTCTTCCTGAAGAGATCATCTCGGATCATGGAGTACAATTTGTAGCCAAATTTTGGCGAAGTTTGTGTCAAGCCCTCCAAGTCAAGTTAAAGTTTTCCACGGCTTACCATCCTCAGACCAATGGTCAAACCGAGAGGGTGAATCAGGACTTGGAGGCCTTCCTCCGTATATATGTGTCTTCCTCTCAAGATGACTGGGTTCAACTCCTTCCTTGGGCCGAGTTCAGCCACAACAATCAATACCATTCCTCATCTTCTTCTACACCATTCTTCATTAATTATGGATTCCACCCTAAAGTCCCAGAATTCCAACCGCTTCCCGCAACTTCTGTTCCAGCAGTGGATGTCACCTTGCGTCAGTTTTCAAATAACTGGAGGAACGTCCGCGCAGCCCTGCTTAAAGCCTCATTCAGGTATAAGAAGTTTGCCGATAGGAAGCGTAGAGCTGTTCCTGCTCTCAAGGTGGGTGATCGTGTGTGGCTGTCCACGAAGAATTTGAGGTTGAGAGTTCCCAGCATGAAATTTGCACCTCGCTACATCGAACCCTTCAAGATTGAACAAGTCATCAATCCTGTTGCCTACAGGTTACAGTTACCATCCTTCTTGAAAATACCCAGGACATTTCATGTTTCTTTGTTGAAACCGCTGATCCTGAATCGGTTTCATTCCGCACTTCCTCCAGCTCCCAAAGTTCAGACTCAACGGGGAGTCGAGTACGAGGTGGCCAAGATTTTGGACTCACGTTTCCGTTACGGTCAGTTACAATACCTCATTGACTGGAAGGGCTATGGTCCTGAAGAACGCTCTTGGACCAATGCCTCAGACGTCCATGCTCCTGCCTTGGTCCGAAATTTCCACGCAAAGTTTCCTTTAAAGCCTAAGAAGTGTCCTGGGGCCACTCCTAAAGGGGGGGGGGTGCTGTCACGATCCGGGTATCTGGACGCCATTACTTACCCTTCAGATGCCTCCTAAGGCTGGCTCAGCGTTCCAGGACCGGATCCCGCTGTTCCTGAGTTTCCACATGCAGAATGTCAGAGTGGTGATTTCATCAGCCGCGGCCTCCGCTGTGCCCGCGTGGTTAAATGTGCGCTTGTCAGTCTGGCGTCTCCTGTGGCCGGCGTCGCCATTACTGTTTCAATTCTCACATGGATTACAAACCAAACTTCCCTCCAAGTGTCTGCATGGGCGCAGCCATCTTGGATTTTGTCATCTGATTATTTCCACCAATCTGCTGTCTGTATTGTTGATTTGCATAATTGCCTAGCCAACCCCTTCCTTGCTGCAGGTATAAGTATGCTGTGCCTGAGCAAGGAAGGCGTCAGTGCTTTGGTTGTCTAACCTAGTTCCAGTTTGTCTCTCTCCTGTGGTTGTCTTCCAGGTTCCAGCTCCTGTCTCCAGACTTCTGCTATAGAGACCCGCACCAGCATTCCATCTGCGGTGTAGCCTGACTCTCCGATCCATTCTGGACTCACCTGTTTCCAGCTACAACAATCACCTGCTTCCAGCCCAGCTTCCAGCAGTGTACAGCTTCTCTTAAAGGGCCGGTGTCCTTTCTGCAGTTTACCACTCTCCACCGGTATTATTATTTCACCGCTCTCAAACAATCACCTGCTTCCAGCCCAGCTTCCAGCAGTGTATAGCTTCTCTTAAAGGGCCGGTGTCCTTTTCTGCAGTTTACCACTCTCCACCGGTATTATTATTTCACCGCTCTCAAACTCCAAACTTCATTATTATTTCATCGCTCTCAAGTTCGTTTATTATTTAACTGGTTCCAGCCAGTATCCACTCCGTACCAACAACAGTCTGGTTCCAGCCAGTATCCACAGCAGCCGTTTTACCTTCAGCAGCCCAGCCGTTCCTGGAACATCAGCTGGTACGATCCTGGGTTCTCTCCATTGCTACAGTCAGGCCTGGTAAGGACTTTCCAACTAGAAGATTATAAGAACTGTCTCACACTACCAGTGCCTGTGGCCCTTGCCACCCTGTAGTACCCAGGAATTGTATTTATCCTCTGTTGACTTTTATGTTTCCTTTTACTGCTGCTGTGTTACGGAGTTTGTCATAATAAACATCATTGACTTTTATCCTGGTTGTCGTGGTCACGCCTTCGGGCAGTTATTCTACATGTTACTTACATGTCTAGGGGTCTGATACAACCTCCCAGGTTCCGTTACATCTCAGCCCCTACAACTGAGGCTGCCTCCCGTCAGCTCAGGCCCTCAGTTGTGACACACACATACCGATCCACCGCCGAGCTGCCCCACGGCGTATACGGCCGACCCGGCGGCAGGGGGAGTGAAGTTTCTTCACTCCCCCCGTCACCCAGATCCATAGAAGTGCATGCAAATATGGACGAGATTATCCATATTGGCCTGCATGCACAAGCGACGGGGCACCAGCGCAGTGTGTAGGGCCCATAACACTGTCAGCAGACATGTAGAATACTTAAGTGTCCTGTAAAATGCACAGCGCTGATATGCAGGCGGCTTTACAGAGGAGGATTTGCCCAAACAATCCCAGGATCAGCTTGTCCTAATGGCGCCCAAACGCTGACAGGGAGTGAGTGAGGGAGAGAGAGGTATGCAGCTCCAGGGCGGGAACATTTACTCTAAATGGCGCCCTGAGGCTGGGGGACGGGCTACAGGTCAAAGCCTTATTCCCCTGCTGGACTTCACCACCAGGTTCTGCGGACTTTATAGTAAACGGTTTTTAGTAAAACCGACCTGTGCCCTTGCCCTGGTGGTCTAGTGGGGTCCCTGTACTAACAGTGGCCGCGCCGGTTCACGATTTCCAGCGGGTCCCGCCTGGGGGACCCACTTACCTCCTCCCTGAGTGCGGCCACGCGATCCTGGAGAGCTGCGGTGGGGTGTGTGACTGACAGAGGAAAACCGGAGCCTCCGCTGTAAGTACCCGGCAACCAGGGCATGGGAGTATACAGCGCCGCTGGGGGAGGTGATGGAGCTGCAGCAGGAGATGTATAACTGACATCTAACACAGTGTCTCTGCTGCAGCCCTTGAAGTCATTTTTCACTTAAAAAAGCTCTTCTGAGGGCTGCCTGAGCAGCCCACCTGTTGTATGCCTGCACTGCATGGCACCAACTGCAAAACTGAGCTCCTGTGCACGGAGGTGGGGTTATAGAGGAGGCGGCACTATGCCTTCTGGGAACAGTCAAAGCTTTTAGCCTGTTGGTGTCTCGGCTCAATATCCTACTCTACACCCCCAATGTCATTCCCTGTGGAGCCCAGTGTACCCCGCAGCAGAAATATTATTAACATATTGTTAAATACAGAAGATCCTCCACCAGCAGTTTATCTATGAGCTAGCGCTAATTAAAAGGCTTCCACTGCACTTTCAACCTGATGTACATAGTGCAGACTGTACACCAATAACATGGCTGTTGAACTGAGGAATAGACAACAGGGGACTGAGTGCCTAACAACTCCGCCTCCCCTCTCAGTGAAAAACCCGCTCTGCCAGTGCGCGCAATTAAGAAAACAAGATGGCTAAAACTGATTTTTTTTTTATTCACCTCGCTGCATGGCTTCCCTGCAGCGAGGAACAGACCATACCTGCGCCTGTCCACACCCTCCTGTTCCCGGATCTGAATGCGCTCTCCCAATCTATCCGTGCTCTGATCTCTCTACATACCCGCTAGCGGATCTCTGGCTGCGCTATTTGTCTACAGCGGGTGACGATTGAGGAAGCCGCCAAGCGGCTCCACGCTGCACCCCCGCCTCCTGGCTGTGCTCGCCGGCCAGCCACTGTCAATATTTATTAACAGTTTCTTATATAGCGCAGCAAATTCTGTTGCGCTTTACAACTGGACACAATTAGAAGACAAAACTGGGTAAAAACAAACAGTCATAGAGGTGGGAAGGCCCTGCTCGCAAGTTACAATCTATGGGAAAATAGGCATTGATACACAAGGATAGGTGCTATATATTTTCATAGCTGTCCACCAGATTGCAGAGGTTCTCGGTGGGCTGCATGATACCACATCACAGCAATGATGAACCAGGGTCAGGAGGAAGGGAGAGTGAAGAAAGAAAATATGTGGAGGATATGTGTGGACTGTGCTGTGAGGATATAATTGGATAGGAAAGCTATGAAGGTAATGTGAGCGGTTCTGGAATTTGATAAGCTTGTCTGAAGAGTTGAGTTTTCAGGGAACGCTTGAAGGTCTGGAGACTAGAAGAGAGTCTTATTGTGCGTGGTAGGGCATTCCACAGAGTGGGTGCAGCCTGAAGAAGGTCCTGTAATTGTACATGGGAGCGAGTAATGAGTGTGGATGAGAGACATAGATCTTGTGAAGAGCGAAGGGTCGGGTTGGGAGGTATTTTGAGATAAGCGCAGAGATGTACGTTGGTGTAGTTTGGTTAATGGCCTTGTGTGTGAGTAACAGTATTTTATATTGAATACGGTAGAATACAGGTAGCCAATGGACTGACAGAGCGGGTCTGCAGACGATGAACGTCTAGCGAGGAATATTAGCCCCGCAGCATACACCACAGCAGGGACAGTTCTGTCCCTGGCTGCAGTGAGTTCCGGCTTTGGGCTGCATGTGAGATTCCACGTGAGTAGAGAAATCTCACACATGCGCACCGCAGACGGCAGGGGAGAGACACAGTGCATCAGCATTAGACAGCTATTGATGGAGGGGGTTGTTTTCACTCTCCCGCTTCAGGATCCAAGATGTTAATACATCTCAGCGCTGCTGCTTCCTGCTTGCCTCAGTAAACGCACAAAAAGTCCCCGTCCCCCCCCCTCCCAGTTACTACCCAGGTCAGACCCACACTGCACCTTGGAAACAAGTTATTGGCGGGTTGGCCCCGTTTACCCTCAGTGTCTGCTCTGCATGTCACTCACAGACACTCCCTTGTGGTGGTCCTCTGCATACACGGTCAATCAGCAGCTTTTAAGCATAACCTGGGTTGTGCTGTTTATACTGCACCCTTACCTGGGTCCGACCATTGTAACTACTAGGATCGGATTCCCGGTTCATTTGACCCGGGTTATTTACCAAGGACCATTTTACACTGAGCTACGACACGGGTCAACCCAGCAATAACCCAGGTTATTGCTGCAGTGGAAAAGGGGTATAAAACTACCATTTATTTTTCTTACCATACAGTGACTGGCGTGATTAATTACTCTGGGAATTCACAGCTGCCTCTGCATTGTACACCTTATCTGGAGTCAAAGCCATTGCACACAATGTGAAGTCTGCAAGTATCGTCTGTGTGTCGAGTGTTATAGTATTTAAAATTAGCAGATCATTTGGTTGGTATACTAGGTCATCTACTAGACCAGAACATGATTGGCCATTGTTAGAACTTCTCTAACTAGTAGTGCGGGGAGAGTCCTATAAGAGTCAGCAGCCACCAATCCTGCAGAGGCCTGTAGCAGTGTCTTACCACTGTCCGAGGTAGGCGTCGCTGAGGCGGTATGATCAGCTTTATAAATAACAACTCTTGTACCACAATTTAGTTTATATGCCTGTTGGACTCTCTGCCAGGAACAAGTCATTGCACCAGACGCTGCAAAGATCATTTGTGAACCATGGAATTTGGGCATACGATTGTCAGTTTCACTAGTGCAGTTATGGTATGAATTATTGGGAAAATATATCCCTAGGGCAAAATCCACTTTAAAATAAAACTTTCCACTTTCTCAATAATGGGCTGCCAGTCTAGAGCATAGATTCTCAAACTCAGTGCTCACGAGTGGACACCAAAACAGTTCCATGTTTTCCAGGTCTCCTCACAGAATCACAGGTGAAATAATTAATGCCACCTGAGGACCCTTTAAAATGTGTCAAAATCAGTAATGAATATATCTGTGCATCTGCTGTGTGACCTGGAAAACGTGACCTTTTTAGGGTCTTGAGGAATGCAAAATCCATGTGACTGGTTCCTAGAATGAGAAGATATTGGTGAATTATAGCATAATGGTATTGAGATCATAGAAGCAGAAAGGCACTAGGTTCCCACTAATGCTGGGACTTCACCCAACCTCTTATCTCGGAGAACTAGAGGTTCGCCACAAGTCAGCTAAAACACGGCCACCTCCGTGATAAGCAAGGAGACATTTTCGCCCACACAACAGTGTAAACCTGCTTTTTAATGTTTTTATTTCATTACAGTAAGAAATATTGCACATGATCAACATGTCTGTTCTGTCTCAGTCCTCTCTTTGAACAAACAAAAAAGTAAGCGCAAGATGTCTCCACGGTCTGATCTGTGGGCACGCTGGTGGCAGGGGAGTGGGCACAAGGGCTGCCTCTCCCCCCTTTCCCTGTTCAGTCTTCCTGGCATATAAGAGCTTAGACGATACAGGTTTGTGCAGTGCCACTGAAGCAGTTCATCTCCTCTAAACACAAGCGGTCGTATAAAGGAACACTGAGCATTAACCACCCCCCGCGCACACCATGGTATAATTAACATTGTCTGTATTGCAGCTCGTGATGGAATGCTCTGGGGTCCTGTACCCACCCGCTGCCACCAAATCATCTTCCAAGCCTGGCCAGAGTCTATGTGCTGCAGCAACTTTGAGTAGGAAAGCTTAGTAGCACTATATAATGCAGCATCTTCTGTTTCAGGGGCCGACGGGTCTCCTGCACAAACACAGCATCAAAACTCAAAGCAATGCGATAAGCAGGCAAGCCCTTCCCTGGTGCAGACTACATTGTCACATGACTGGAAGGGGCCAATCCTGCACCCTGACCGCACATACATTCAAAGACATTTATGAAAAATGGTGCAGGGGGGCGCCATAGCAACCAACCATGATTTTAGGGGGAAAAATAAACCTGGTTGCTACAGACATCATTTAAAAATAAAAATGTGCACCAACTTCCATGAATATCAGTATAAGAGTGCACCTTTCTGTATTAACCGCTGTCATCCCCCTTCCACATCTCCCTGCCCGCTGTACATATCAAAATGCACCACTATGTGTGAACCCACATTAACACTATCAGCCGTCATGTTATACCGGGACTTTGCTGCGCCGCAATACAGCCACAGCCCTTTACATCTTTCTGCTTGTCACTGTAAGGCGACAGCGAAGCATCTATGGTTATAGCAGACCGTACATACAGCACACAACCACTCTATATGCATGTAGCTGGTGAACCCTTGCTAAACAGAAAGACCCTCTATGAATATAGCAGTTAAGTGTGCAAGAAGAGTATACACCGTTCTCTGTATACATGTGCATCCTGGCATACTGATGGTGTACACTCCCTTTTATATACAGCAGAGTACGTTCTGGTTACTGAGGGGAGAGGTCTCCTTACGCCTGTATAGTGTCACCCTATTCAGACTGCACACATCGGGACATATAGGAAAACGGGCATGTATCTAAAAAAAAAAAAAAAAAACTCCCGAAACAGGCAACTACATCACTCTTGGAAAAATGATAGTATGAATCGGATTGGTTGCTACGGGTTACAGTTTCCATACACAGCAGAATACGCCCGGACAGCATATACGAATACAAAGTAAAAGCACCAACATGAAATGCCAGGGAAATGGTGCAAAGAACTAAAAGATGTGCGTGCAGTCTGTTCCCACCCAACCCATATCCCTCCCTAGATATATCCACACACGCGTATAATACAGACATACACATAGTGTATATATATGTATCTAGAAGTGTGTGTATATATATGACGTGTTCTGTGATTGACATTCTCTCTGCATGATCTGATTAGGATAAATTTTAACATCACTGGTCTTGCATAAAAAGGTCTATATATATAATTATATATAATATATTTATATATTTATACAGCTCCCCATAGTGCAGCTGCTTCTCATTGAACTAAAGTGTCATAAGAAAATATGATTTTCCGCTAAAAATCCCCATCCCTCCCATCACGGCACTTGTGTCCACGTGTGCAGGACAATGTCACACCTACACCTGCAAAGTCCTTTCATACCCCAACACACACACACTCTCAACTAGTACACACACACTCAACTAGTACACCCGCACTGTTGCATCATGTAACCTGACTTTGTTGCTGCTGCTACTACACCAGTGCTGGTCTGACATACATCCCAATTACACTGCATTCTGCTACATCACTGTTTCAGTCTCCACTACCTTCCTCCTTTAGCGCTCCAATTCCAAAGTCCTAATTCTGAGCATCCAGTGCCATAGAGAGAGCCAAGGCTGCCCGCTTCCCTTGCAGAACCTCCACAGTCAATGCAGAATTAGTCTATTTGCCATTTTTAAAATGGGAGAGACCTAGAAGTACTTGAGCCGGGCCAGACATCATGACGCTGCTACAGTCTGAATTGTCTCTCTGCTTGCGGGAGGGAGCCGCTGCCCATACAAGGTGCACATTCTACCAAGGAACAGGTGGATTGTCTGTGCACGAGGGGCAAAGTCTGATGCGGACAAGGGAGTAGGTAACCCCCATGTCAGCCCTGGTTATTCCTCGAAGGAGGCTTCTTCTCCAGTCTGGGAGTTTAGTGGGTGGCTATACACAAGGGGTCCCACCCTTGAACCCTCATCTGCTACTTGTGGGATCAGGAGGTTCTTGGGCTCCCTCCCAAGTGGCATCAGAGGGCTCGCCGGGCCGAAATGCATGATCCTGTGGGGGCTGCATGTCAGAAGATCCAGTCTCAGAGGTACTTGGGGAAGAGTGCTCAGGAAAAGTAGGAGGTTCGGTTGGGGTTGCCGCCTGCATGATCTTCTGTCTCACCTCACGGATTTTCAGCTGAAGACACACCTTTGTGGGAAAGATGTCCGAAAAGCGAGACTGGAAGGCAGCAGTGGACTGAGCTATGGGGGGAGAGGAAGAGTAGTTGAGTTTGCAGAATTGTATACAAGACATATTGAATATTCAACCCTAACCCAAATTCCATACTGCATTACAGTTTTCCCCTTTCCCGGTCACTTATTCCACATTCCCCACCATGTTCTCAAAAACCACCTAGAAATGATTATGAGAACAGATCATGTCCCAGGCTACATCTCCATGGAGTCTCCCCTTAGTTTTCCTCTTCTCTGTTTCACTGTACTTCCTTTCTCAACTTTTAATCAGCCAATGTTCTATCCCTTGCATTATATTTTTTCCTCCATGGACACTCACAAGATGGGAAGAATCCGTGTTCCTGAAAGAGTTGCATCACCAGGGCGCGGCGCTGATCCAGAGTCCGGCGTAGCGACGAGTAGGGAACTTTGTCATACTCCAACTCAGCCAACATGTCTTCCGCCTCACTGCCTGCTGGGGAATGGAACAAAACAAAGATACACTGAGATCTGAAGGAGGGACGGCGGTTTGGACAAGGGAATTAGCTTGGCCAAGACGAGAAAACGGAGACAATACCTGTTCGTTCAAACGTGAAGATGTCGCCCTCACATTTGGCGCTCTTCGGAGTGTTGGGCTCTGAGCTGCAGCTGGAGCGTCTGCGCATCTTCCTCTTAGGGGAAATGGGATCCTCTGTAGAAGAGTCTAAATCTGACAAGGAGAATACAAGTGACATTTAAAAAAAAAAAAAAAACACGCTCAATCATTCTTCTATACTAGGGGTGGGGAACCTTTTTTCTACCAAGGACCATTTGGATATTTATAAAATCCTTCGGGGGCCATACAAAAATTATCAACTTAAAAATTAGCCTGCCCCCAGTCACTTGTTATGCCCGATTAGATTTGCCCCCAGTCAGTTGTTATGCCCCATTGGATATGTCCCCTGTAGTTTTGCCCCCTGTAGTTATGCCCCATTAAATATGCCCCTAGTAGTGCCGCTTACACACACACACATTAAAAGAAAGAAAAAAAAAATACAATGCTCACCAGCCCTGCTCCTGCTTCCGGACCGCTGCCGTCCCTCTCCTCGGAACTATGGGAGAGATGTCATGACGTCTCTCCCATAGCGCCGCACAGCCACACATGTACACTGCACTGCCTGAGCCAGCAGCTGGAGCTCAGGAGTGAGCTCCTGCCTCCGGCTGCTGCTGAGGAGCCGGGCGCCCGCTGGTGGTAAAATCTCAGTGGGCACTCGGCATCTCCTCTCGTTTAGGTGAGCCTGGCCGGGCCGGATCAAGTGGCTTTGAGGGCCTGAGGTTCCCCACCCCTGTTCTATACAAAGCAAAATATCTTTGTTGCCCCAAGATACAGAGAGCCAAACAGTGAATGTCATCACAATAATACCACATCCTTTACCTAGTCCAACGGTCTCATATCCCTAGGGTACGGGCTCTTACCAGTAGAATTTTTGCGTTTCTTGCGATAGGAGCCCAGGATAGCCCGTGGGGAGGTGGCAAGAGACTGAAGCGTGGGTGACGGCAGCACCTCTTCTGGCTTAAACTCTGGAAGTTCAGCAAAACGTTCTTCAAAGTCTACCTCTGACAGTACCCTGCTGGTGGTAGAGCAAGAGACATGAGTAGCTTAGGATAGGTGCCTGGTCAATCACTAGAGTAGGAGTAGATAATCAGATAGATAAGACAAACGCAAACAAAATGTCCTCTGTATAGTAATTATATAAGTTATACGGCAAGGACTCACTTGTCAACAGAATCGAATGTCTTCTTCAAGGGTGGAGGGCGTAGTTTGGTTTTTTTGGCAGGTCCGTCCTTTCTGTCTGGAACATCAGAGGAGGTTCCTGCAGACCTGCCAGGTTCTCCTGGAGAGCCACTAACACTTGCCGAGGCTGGTGGTGCCACGGGAGAAGATGGTGGGGGAGGAGCACTGGCTGTATCAGAGCGACTCTCGGGTACTGTGACTTTCCATTCTGTAGAATACTAATCCGAGATACAAGAGGGGGGACAGGGAATTACACTCATTAATCTCTCAAGTATTCATTAACATTTATTCACTATTCAGTTATGACAATGCAGCCTTTTAATTAGCCAGATGTAAACCGGTACTACATTATAATATCACAATGCTTATTTTCAATTACAATATGATCTTTGATGTTATGTATACTAAGAGAACAGACTACAATGACATCAACAATTAGACCTTAATAAATATTAGATCTTAGACTTCTTCTGGGGTAGTCTCCTGTCCTCTAAGTGGAAACGCATGCATGGGTCATTTTCACCTCATACTCAACATTCCTTCTGACAAACACATAATGTTGACCCCTGCGGGTTCCCATACCAGGAAGGGAACATGCACTGTTACCACATGCATTTCAAAGTATATACGAAGGAACACTGGATCCCTCTCCGACAGCATAAAATACCACGCCAATTTACAGATAAGCATTTAGGTGACAGATGTGTCCACAAACACTTATCGTCACATTGAGCAACACAGACCTGTTTAGCACGCCACAGACTTTTCTACTTCGCTATGTCAAAACACTAATCCTAAGTACCTAGTGCCTAATTCACGTTTGTATGCACGGCCGATTATCACGTAACGTGGCACATGTGCTGCGATCGCAATGCGCAGAGGTGGCGCTGGGATCTCACTTGCAATGATTTCATGAAGAAGTGATTGACATGAAGGGACCATTAGGAGGTGATAATAGGGAGTTTATGGGGAGCGGTTGGGAAAACGCAGGTGTGTCTTGGCCGTTTTCGGGGCGTATATCTGCCATCAGCTGCAAGCTTGTACGTGCAAAAACATTGTGCCTGCGCCGCTACTGCTGTGTACTGTCTGTATCCAGTCTGTGTAGCCATAGGCCAACCCTCAGCCCCGATGTTCGTTTTTGCCTGTAGTCTGCAAATGTGTACGCAACGGACATTGAGTTTGGGCGTCTCCTTTCATTCCTGCGTGGCAGCTTCACTTGCAAACATCAGCAGTCCCGTAGCCTAGAAAATCGCAATTGCATACAAACATGAATTAGGCTCCTAATACACTAGAAGCGTACTATGATGCAAGGAGGAAAAAGCACAATGGAGGGAAACAGCAACAAACAGGTCCCACAGGAGTGACCTGTGCTGTGCATCGTTATGCTTAACGATTTTATACCAATTCCTTTGCAAAAAAAAAAAACCCACACTCATCCCAAGTACCTAGTACCCTTTACGCCAACTAAGATAAGGAAAAAGGAGATTTATGGTAGACTTACCATGGTTAAATCTCTTTCTGCAAGGTACACTGGGTTCCACAGGGAATGGTGTAGAGATGGATCTTGATCCAAAGGCACCAACAAGCTAAAGCTTTAGACTGTCCCAGGATGCATTGCGGGGCCTCCTCTATATAACCCCGCCTCCAGGCACTGTGAGCTCAGTTTTGTTAACCAGTCCAATGCAGAAGCAGGTAAGAGAGAAGGCAGATGTTAGTCACATAGAACCACGTTCTCACGACAGGAGAAGGTACCAGCGGCTAATGCCATACAAACCCAAAGAAGCGAAGTGCGTCAGGGTGGGCGCCCTGTGGAACCCAGTGTACCTCGCAGAAAGAGATTTAACCATGGTAAGTCTACCATAAATCTCCTTTTCTGCAGCGGGGTACACTGGGTTCCGCAGGGAATACATCGGGGATGTCCTAAAGCAGTTCCTCAAGGGAGGGGACGCACCTTAGTGGGTATGAGAACTCGGAGTCCAAAGGAAGCATCATGGCAGGTGGAAGTATCAAAGGCATAGAACCTGATGAACGTGTTCACTGAGGACCATGTAGCCACCTTGCACAATTGTTCTGCGGACGCGCCACGACGGGCCGCCCAAAAAGGTCCAACAGACCGAGTGGAATGGGCCTTAATAGCAGCAGGAGCTGGGAGCCCAGTCTGCCCATAAGCTTGTGCAATCACCATTCTAATCCATCTGGCCAAGGATTGCTTATTCGCAGGCCAGCTACGTTTGTGTAAACCAAATAGTAAAAAAAAAGGCATCTGACCTATTAGAGGCAGTCCTCTCCACATATTTACGGAGAGCCCTTACCACATCCAAAGACCGCTCTTTGGGAGACAAGTCAGAAGAGATAAAGGCCGGAACCACAATCTCTTAGTTACGGTGAAAAGACGACACTACTTTAGATAAATAACCTGGGTGAGTTCTAGGAACTGCCCGGTCACGATGGAATATAAGAAAGGGTGGGCGACAGGACAAAGCGCTTAAGTCTGACAGCCTTCTAGCAGAGGCAATAGCCAGTAGAAACAGGGCCTTGGCTGTCAGCCATTTAAGGTCCACTGTCTCAAGAGGTTCAAATGGAGACTCTTGCAGGGCATTTAGGACGACAGATTCCATGGAGCCAGAGGATGGACATAGGGAGGCGGAATCCGCAATACGCCCTGAGTGAAAGTATGAACGTCAGTTATACATGCAATTTTTCTCTGAAACCACACCGACAAGGCAGAAATGTGAACCTTGAGGGAGGCCAGACGAAGTCCTAAATCCAGGCCTTGTTGCAAAAAAAGCCAGGAGTCTGGAAGTACTAAACTTATAAAGCATCATAATTCTTAGCAGCACACCAGGTGAAGTAAGAATTCCAGACCCTATAATAAATCCGTGCAGAAGCTGGTTTGCGGGCCTTTAGCATAATTTGAATAACCGCCTCGGAGAATGCTTTGGCCCTCAGGAGTGAAGCTTCAAGAGGCACGCCGTCAAAGCCAGTCTGGCCAGGTCCGGGTTGACACAAGGGCCCTGAACGAGGAGGTCTGGGTGTTGAGGAAGTAGAAGAGGAGGCTCTATCGATAGACCCTGCAGGTCTGAGAACCAATGCCGTCTGGGCCACGCTGGAGCGACTAGAAGTTCCCTTCTTCTTGCTTGAACTTCCGTAGTACCCTGGGCAGGAGTGACACTGGAGGGAACACGTAGGGCAGCTGAAAGTTCCATGGAATTGCCAGTGCGTCCACGAACGCTGCTCGAGGATCCCTGGTCCTTGATCCGAAGACCGGAACTTTGTGATTGTGTCGAGATGCCATCAGGTCTACATCTGGTAGGCCCCACTTGTCCACTAGAAGCTGAAAGACTTCCTGATGAAGACTCCACTCTCCAGCGTGTACGTCCTGACAACTGAGGAAATCCACTTCCCAGTTGAGGACTCCCGGAATAAACACTGCTGATATTGCTGGCAGATGGCGTTCCGCCCACAAAAGATTTTTGACACTTCCATCATTGCCATGCGGCTTCGAGTGCCGCCTTGATGATTTATGTAAGCCACCGTGGTGGCGTTGTCCGATTGTACTTGAACAGACCTGTTCTGTATTAGAGGCAGGTCAAGAGTCAAAGCATTGAACACTGCCCAAAATTCCAGAATGTTTATCGGGAGGAGAGATTCCTCCTTGGTCCACCGACCCTGGAGAGTGTGTTGCTCGGGCACCGCGCCCCAACACCTCAGACTGGCTTCCGTAGTTAGAAGGACCCAGTTGGGAATCCAGATGGGATGGCCCCTGCTCAACTGCTGGTCCTGTAACCACCAGCTCAGTGACAGACGAACCTCCGGAGTCAAGGAGATCATGCGAGACCTGATCCGATGAGGTAGGCCATCCCACTTGGAAAGGATTAACCTCTGTAGACGACGGGAATGAAATTGAGCGTACTCTACCATGTCGAAAGCCGACACCATGAGGCCTAGTACTTGCATCGCCGAGTGTATCGACTCTCTCGGGCGTGAGAGGAAGTATTTGATCCTGTCCTGAAGTTTCAGGACTTTCTCTAGAGACAGAAACAGTCTTTGGCTGTGTGTGTCCAGCAGTGCCCCCAGGTGCACCATGCTCCGAGCAGGGACCAGGGAGGACTTCTTCTAGTTGACGAGCCACCCGTGAGCTTGTAGGAAGTGTACTGTCAGTTGCAGATGACTGAGGAGGACCTCTTGGGAGTTGGTCAAGATCAGCAAGTTGTCCAAATATGGCAGGATCCTGATTTCCTGACGACGTAGATGATTCGTCATCACGGCCATAACCTTGGTGAATATCCGAGGGGCCGTGGCCAGTCCAAAAGGCAGAGCCTGGAATTGATAGTGAAGATTGCAAATAGCAAACCGCAGATATTGCTGATGTGAAATGGCAATAGGTATATGCAGATAAGCATCTTGTATATCCAGGGATACCATATAATCTCCGGGTTCCATGGCCAGTACAATCGAGTGCAGCGTTTCCATACAGAACTTGGACACTCTCACAAATTTGTTCAGTGAACTGAGGTTGAGTAAAGGCCAGAAAGACCCATTGGGTTTCGGGACTAGAAACAGGAGGGTACGCACAACCAGATGTAGAGCTTGCGCCTTCAACGGGTCCGAAAGGATAACAGTTGTTCGGAACTGGCGAGGGGGAGACTGCGTACCCGTGAGAGACTACTTCTCACACCCATGCATCTGAAGTGGTCTTTAACCAGACCTGGGTGAATTGCAGAAGTCAGCCTCCCACCCTGGGATCCCCCAGGGGGAGGCCCGCCCCGTCATGCAGCAGGCTTGTCTTGTTTGGAAGCAGGCTGACGGGCAGCCCAGGATTGTTTTGCTTTGGGCTTAGTGGTTTTGGGAACACGAGTTTGTATCGGGTATGCCTGACCTTTTGCTTTCCCGTGAGGTTGAAAGGAACGAAAAGTGGTACTCTTTGCCTTCTGTGCAGAAGGATTAGTATTCGGGAGAAAGGCAGTCTTAGCAGCCGCTAAGTCAGTTACAATCTTATTCAGATCCTCCCCAAATGGGATGTCTCCCTTAAAAGGGAGTACCTCCAAGGTCTTTTTGGAGTCCAGGTCCACCTTCCATTACCTCAACCACAAAATTCGGAGAGCCAGGATGGACGTAGTCGACGCCTTGGCCGCCATTACACCTGCCTCAGAGGACGCCTCCTGAATATAATGGGAGGCGGTGGTAATATGAGACAGATATTGTCTGGCAGTGTCAGATATATCCTAAGGCAGCTCATCCATTGCCTGAACCCATGCCTCAATTCCTTTTGCAGGCCAGGGGGCTGCTATAGTGGGTCTATGTACAGCACCTGTAAGGGAGTAAATAGACTTCAGGCAACCCTCCACACGCTTATCTGTCGGTTCCTACAGTGAGGTGACAGTAGTGACAGGCAGAGTAGATGACACCACAAGACGGGTGACATGGGAATCCACGAGCTAGCATCTTTTTAGACAGGGAGAATTTCTTTCCTGGAGAAGACCAGGGCTCCTGACGTATGTCTATCAAATGATCAGAATGTGGTAAGACTACTTACGTTATCTGACGTTTAAATTTATCAGGTTTCTTAGACGCAGTAGTGGGATCTACATCATCATCGATTTGTAGAATCATCTTAATAGCCTCCACTAGGTCAGGGACATCAACTTGCGTTGTAGTTTTCTCGTCAGAAGCAACTGTAACAGTGTCTGACGGATCAGTATACTCCCCATCAGAAGTATCATCTGAGATATTAGTGGATTGTGAGGAGGAGGCAGCCCGCTTAGATGACCCTTTGACCGCAGAGGGACGTGGGGTAGGTTTTTGTCTAACCAAAGATTGATTCAGTTGTTGTATCTGGGTAGACATAGTATCCGCCCAGGGCGGATTCACCATAGGGACAATATGTGGCTGTAATGGCACAGGAGGTCCCATAGGGGGCGTAAGGTGTGTCACAAGCGTATTAAGCATATTTGAGAACGCCGCCCAAGGTGGCTCCTGATTGGCTACAGGAGTAGCGGGCTGACTGGGAGATGTATGGCACATATTACACAGACCATCGTTCAGAGCTTCCCCCTCAGACAAATCCTTAGCGCATCTGCAGCATGATGCAGGAGCGTCCGTGGATTTCCCGCCCTTTACGTTAGACATTTTAGTGAATGTAACCGCACAGCGTATGAGTACGATATTGCCAAACAAATTACAACACCTGCGAATAAATCCCCTAGTATGCGACAGCATACACATTACACAACACCAGCGTCTAAATCCGATACTAGGTACTGCGCACACCATACACAAAACCAGCAAATAAATCTGGTATGATGCGACTCAGTACACAGTAGAATACTCTTAGCGGTAAATACTGTGCACCACTATATATGAGACCCTGACGCACCTAGTCCCCTCGGGTACAGAATACAGTGATAGCTATAGCTTGTGATACACTGAAAGTGAAAACAACATAGCAGATACCTTCACACATAGTCGCAGTGACAATGCAGATAATTCTTTTAGTCAGACAATAAAACTGCACTGGACTAATTAATTTTATATATATATATATATATATATAAGCTCTCACGAGCAGGGCCCTCTTCCCTCATGTGCTTATCCTTTCTTACTTTAATAATCTTCAACTGCACCAAATCCATCAGTCTTCTGCCACCTGATACTTATTCCAGTGTCATCTGCTGATGTAACTATGTTTATTTACCCTGTACTTGTCCTATATTGTCGTCAACTGTAAGTTGCTGTTTTCCTGTTTGATTATTTGTTTATGTATTCTGTAATTGGGCGCTGCGGAACCCTTGTGGCGCCATATAAAGGATAATAATAATAATATTATATATATATATATACACACACATATACATATATATATATATATATATATATATACACACATACAAATATATATATATATATATATATATATATATATATATATATATATATATATATATATATTATATGGATAGATATAGCGCTGTCTTAAAATCACACGTAGAATACTCAAGTGTCTGTAAAATCACGGCGCTGATAAATCAGGCGGATTTACAGAGGAGACCTCGCCCTAGAATCCCGGAGACCAGTCGCAGCTACTGTGAGAAGATGGCGTTCAGCGTTTCAGTCAGGGAGTGAGGGAGAGTGTGATGCAGCTCCAGGGCGGGAACACCAGCAGTAGATGGCACCCGGAGCTGGGGGAGGGGCTACAGGTCAAGCGCCTTATCCTCTATACTGGTCCTCACCACCGGGTACTATGGAGCCTTAATAAATTGGATAATGTATTATCCGACCTGTGCTCCCATGCCCTGGTGGATATAGCGGGGTCCCTACTCGGCCACAGTGTCCACGCCAGCGTCGCAGTCCGTCTCCTGAGACCGCGACCAGGACGCGATTTAATGGCGGGTCCCGTCTGGGGGACCCTCTTACCTCCTCCCTTAGTAGCGGCCACGGTGATCCAGGAGAACACCTGCGGTGGTGTGCCTAGGAACCAGAGCGTCTCCGCCGCAAGTACCCGGGAACAGAGCCAGTGAGACGCCGATGGGGAGGTGATGGAGCTGCAGCACAGTATGTCACCCTGACATAAGAAGTGCTGCAGCCCTTGAAGTCTTCTAAAAAGCTTTTTCAGAGCTGCCTAGCGCAGCCCCTCTTGGTAAGTGACCTGCTTCATGCAGGCACCAACTCTAAAACTGAGCTCACAGTGCCTGGAGGCTGGGTTATATAGAGGAGGCCCCGTAATGCATCCAGGTACAGTCTAAAGCTTTAGCCTGTTGGTGCCTCTGGATCAAGATCCATCTCTACACCCCGATGTAGTCCCTGTGGAACACAGTGTACCGTGCTGCAGAAATATGCACAGAAGGGGAATTGTACCAGGCATATCACACCATAAGGCGCAAAAAAGGATAGGTGTATGATATATCTGTATATAATCTCCATAGCGTATAATTTCACCCAATTATAATTTACATATATCATCACAATTATTAAAGGTCACTCATATTATACATATTTAGACCCCCATTAGCTTTTAATATAGAACTATAGGATCCATAATATAACACGTTGACTTGAAAAGCATATGATGAGGTCCATTTATTGAACAGGATGAGTTTACTTTGAGACAGCCCCTACATTTATGCTGCCCGCCCCCCCCAGTAGCAATTAAGTGGGGCCCCTTCCAGTAGCATGGCTTAAGGACCTTTCTGTGCTAGGGCCTTGCTGTGGAAGCGGATGTTCGGTAGTGGCGGAAGTCCCGGCGTACAGACTCCACCAACCATCTACTTGGGGTTCCTGACTTAAAGAGGAGTGTTATACAGTGAACGACTCCTTGGTAATCACTCTCTAATATTAAAGATGCACATTCTCCTTCTGTAAGTCATACAGTGTGGAATAAGGTGCTGGTGAATCGCGTAGGCGTGAAAAAGCAAAGGTTCTATTATTGTGCATGAGCCCAACATTCAGGAGGAAGTCTGTGTATTATAAGGGAGTTGTTTAACCACAAAATAGACAAAATTCTGGTGCTCTTCATTTACCACTGATTCCTTTTTGACAGTGGGAGACTGTGGGGGTTCTCTTTTGACGTCGGCAGCTGAACTCTGTATGGGCGATCCTACCGACTTGTCCTCTGATATAGTCTTTGCCCACACATCTCGTGACCGATCCTCTGCTGCCGACAACCTAGTCTTCCCTTGAGATGAGGCTGCCGGGAAGGGGCCGGCTGAGGCAGATGGCTGCTCTGATGTAGCTTCTCGGACCATGGACACTCCGCGAGGTTCAGTTGTGTACCTAGAAAGACACATTGGTGTGAGTTACCCTTTATAGCTGGACTGTGGGGCGGGGATGGTTTTTGTGAAAAGTGTTCAATGCGGGCATAAGACACCTCTTTGGTTCTGGCAAACAGCAAATGCAATTCATGGTTTTAAGTAATTCAGCTCGTTCACATGCTAATGTTGTGGTGTTCTTTTTAATTTGTTTTGTTAATGCTGGGAAGGACTGAGGGCAACAACTTAATCATGTTCGGCCAGAAACACATTTGATCACATTAAACTGCATACAGACATCTTGTAAGCAATAAGGTAAACAACAGGCTTGTTCTTCGGTCTCACCCGCCTGTCCTATCCTGGATACGCTCAGTAGACCTCAGCTACCTCTTGCAGTCATTTGGCTTGATTAGCAAACATGACAGATCAATATGGCCACTCACACGCAGAGCAAGACTGTCTACTGACTGGGTATAATGGATCCCTGGGGAACAGATCTCATGCTCGTTCCACTGAATAACTAGATCTACCCAATGTGGCTTTAACGAACAGCCAGACGCGGTACAGATCTACAGTAGTTGTTGTTAGGTGTGTCCAAGCGTTCACTTAAAAAGATAAATCTTTAAAAGAAACATCTTATGAAGGCCTACAAAATGCTACTCTATTACCGACAGTCCATATCCCCCCTGGCTGGAAGTCTACTTCCCTAGCCTACTCCACTCTACTCTCACATCATGGGGCTGATGGGCTGTGCGACCTTTGACCCCGGTGGGCTGTGGACCTGGGCAGCTTGTCAGATGAAGACAGAAGTCCCTACTGGGATCTCCCCAGGATGCCATGGCGTATGCCAGATATAGGCAGACCCAACTCTATATACTATACAGGGTCTACTGGATCCCGGTCAGGCTTTATGGCTTTGGTGATGTCTTCAGATGTCTAGCCCAAGTGTACAACATCTCCTGCTGGCTTAAGGCATCTGCTTTGTTCCTGCCCTCAGATGGACCTTTTTGGTGTAGAGTTGTTGCTTGTATATGGGATACTGGTATATGGATTCCCCAGCTAGACCCCTGTATTTACCTTTTTTAACCTTGGCCTGGTGGATTCTCTCAATGTGTCCTTACATTTATATATGAGTAATCTACGGGCCTTAGCCCATGTTTGTATTGCTTGTACATGGACGGCTCCTGGAGAACTGTCACAAAATCTCTCACTTTCTGATTCTCACACCCTATTACATTCCCCCCAATGTATCAGAAGCGAAAGTGCCCCCTACAATATGACAGAATATGGGCCCTCTAGCAGGAATCTGGATATGTCCTGAACCTCTTTCCTTTATAGATTTGTAGTACCCCCCATAACTTTTACTATGCTCATTGCTATATGTATGCTGTTTCTGATGTTTATTTTATTTTGTGACGTTACAAAAACCTTCAATACAAATACTCGATTTCAAAAAACAAAACATAACGGAAAAATATTTTCCTCCCCCTTTAAAGCGGATGCCCCTGTAGTATCATTCCACACCCCTGTAGCCTTTCATGACTCTCCTGTGGCACAACCACTCTCTCTCCCAACCCCCCCCCACAAGCTCTATCATGACCATGGATCACTCAAATTGCTCCCCTCTTCCCATATACTGTAGGTAGAAATCAGCGGAGCCTCGGGAATTGCAGCTCAGACGGGACAGATCAGGCCCTACTGAGCAGGAAGTAGCACAGGTCAGCTGTGCAGCACCGGGAGGGTCTTATGGTCACACATCGGCCAGCTCTGAGTGCAGAGACCACCGATATGGTGCTCAGAGATGGCGAGCTTCAGCTCCCCTACATGCACTTTGTAAGTTTTGTATTTGCCCCCCTGCTCCTGAAAACTGATTGCAATGCATTCCAGGAAGAGGGGAGGAGGGATTTGTGGCGGTCACGTGATGCTGGTGGTCAAAGACCGCCATCCTCACAACCCGGCCCCATCAAAGATAAGGAAATGATTTCCTCTGATTTGCGCAAGTCTACTGAAAAGCAGAACGGTCGTAAGGAATGCCACTGCATCATGGGAAGAACGCCTTTCTGTGTTCACAACAGAGTGTGGTCAGTACAGGTAAGTGGTCAATGTTTTTCGCATGGTCAAACCAACACCAGTATTTCTTTCTTTAACTCAACTTTCTAAGTTCAAATTGATAAAGAAGTTTCCATTAAAAAATCTATCAGTTCAGTTAATGAAACAGCTTGCCCCACTGTGTGGATCTCTTACTTTGGTTCAGGTGTCTCCTCACGAGACGGCAATGCTGTAGGACGGGAGGTGGTGCGCACGCAAGGGGAAGGTGAAGTCGCCTCATACGATCCCACAGGGATATTGGCGATGGCCGCCTTCACTTTCTGAGGAGGTTTAGAGAGGTTGCGCTGAGGTTTTGGGGCTACCAGGCTGAATGTCACCGAGGAGGCTACAAATGCGGAAAACAAAACTGTATCAATAAGGAGATTAGAGAATTACAACCTGGGGTCCTAGCGATCTAATACGATAACTGTACGTTCAGCATTAAACCCAGAACTATATGAAGTAGACAGGTTCTTAGAAAATGAGCAATATGTAAAGGTCACTTTAATACAATATTCCTAAAGCTGGTCATACACCGTAAGAAAATCTGTTTAACCAACCAGCCAATTCGCTTGGAACAAAATCCCGGTAGTGTATGGGAGCAATGCAAAGGACCACTTACTCCCAAACACTACAAAAAGGACAAAAAGGGTAGTCCAGACAAATTGGTAGATCTGGTTTTGTCCGTGTTCCGGCATTCGGGAGCAAATGGTCGATTGTCATTTGCTCCCATACATTAACAGATTTTTGTTTTAACCAGCGAATTGGTTGATTGGCTGGACACAAAATCTTGTATGGCCAGCTACATATTAACAAAACTAGGTGACCACATTTTCCTCTATTAATCAAGACATGCCACACAGAACTACAAATACACCTGCAGAAAACAACTGAAATTCAAGAATTTTTTTTTATAGATATTAAAGCAAACTGTTTGCCAACATTAAATTTCTCTACGTTACCTCCTAAAATTGGTCCAGCTAATTATGGATGTATAACTTTTACCAAACTCCGAGGCTGCGTTCACACTGGAGTATGTTTTATTTATATTTCTTGTTATAGCACATTAAAAATGCAGATTTTTTTTTTTAAACTACCAGTTTCAACTTCTATATTTGTCACATCTCTGAAAGAAAACATGTAGAAATGCATACGTAAAGACTTTCACAACTACCCAACGCTCTGGAATGGAACAAGAGGCATTGGAAATGCCATGCAGAACGAGAGTTAAGCAATGGTAAAGGAACAACTATTTTAATATATTAAGTATTTTTTAAATGCCACGTTGTACGTAGCCTTAAACTGGCCTCACACGTCCATCTGTACGCATGACCAACAAAGATCCAGATCAGAATGTGAATCAGACCAATCCAGCAGTTCAGTGTATAACTAGAAGAAACAATGTATACGGTTTCCCGTCAACAAGGCAACCGATTTGTCGCAGGGCCAAGAGGCTTGGATCAAATTACAGACTGTCAGGAAGCAGCCATTGTGTAGCACAGGGGTAGCACATGTGTGGCACTACACATAACACTATGCTCTGCCAGTTCTAGCATACCCTTACAGCAAAACTGTAGGAGGGCATGCTGGGATGTGTAGTTCCACAACAGCACGATTGACTGCACAGCACAATCACCAGCTACTCATTGACGCAGCATAGAAGCAGTTTCCATGGAACAGAGCACTTACTGAAGAAAGAGGCGCTAAGAGTACGGACCTCAAGAAAGTGTAAATACAGGTTGAGTATCCCTTATCCAAAATGCTTGGGACCAGAGGTATTTTGGATATGGGATTTTTCCGTATTTTGGAATAATTGCATACCATAATGAGATATCATGGTGATGGGACCCAAGTCTAAGCACAGAATGTATTTATGTTTCATATACACCTTATACACACAACCTGACGGTCATTTTAGCAAAAAATTTTTATAACTTTGTGCATTAAACAAAGTGTGTCTACATTCACACAATTCATTTATGTTTCTTATACACCTTATACACACAGCCTGAAGGTCATTTAATACAATATTTTTAATAACTTTGTGTATTAAACAAAGTTTGTGTACATTGAGCTATCAAAAAACAAAAGTTTCACTATCTCACTCTCACTCCAAAAAGTCCGTATTTCGGAATATTCCGTATTTCGGATATTTGGATATGGGATACTCAACCTGTATTAACACACTGGCAGCATAAAATGCACCATTGTCAGACACAGACAGAATGAGGTTTGGCATACTGCCTCACAGCTCTGAGGTCAAGAGTTCAATTCCTGACCGAAGGCCAACTATGTGTGTGTAGTTTATATGTTCTCTCAATATGTGTGTGGCTTCCTACAGGTGGCTCCAGGTTCCTCCCACACTTCACAAAGCTACTGTTAGGCTGACTGGCTTCTGAAAAATAATTAACCCTTGTATACGTGAATACGGATCGTCACTGGCGCAAGTACTACTGTGAATGTTCCCGGTGTGTAATACACTGTATAAATAACAGTCAATAAATTGTTAGTAAGAAATCAATATTCTAGATGGTGGCCATATGACAAGAAAAACAAATCAGACATACCAGTGACAGTGGTGACCTGGGGCGTGCTGCCCCCTGTGGATGGAGCGCTGATTGACGGTGGGGAAGTGACCGCTTTGGGCAGGATGGTGGTTGGCGCACAGTGCATGGAGCCTGTGCTGGCCACGGTGTACACCAAGTTCTGTGCAGGAGAAGTAGCTGAAACGGTCAGAGCGGACGCCACTGAGGGATAGATCGCCGTTAAGACTTGGCTACTGCTGGTCGGGGGCACGGGAGGCGTCGAGCCCGCAGAGACACCTACCTGCCCTTGGGCAAAAATCTGGCTTTGTCCTGAGATAAAAACAGAGAAATCACAACTAGTGATAGAATTATAGTTGCACTGGATTTAATACACACAGTACAAATGTATCATTTCCATTGTGCTTACACCTGGTTCATACAGTAAGTGGATGATGACATTAACCTTTCCTGCACTGCTTATATTACAGCATTAACATTTGCTACATGACCATGAAAGTAAATGTGGAGAACTAATACTCATCTCGTAAGGTTTTGGTTGCTCATTGCGACCACAGTGTCCAAATACAGCGTATGTGGAAGCTTATCATTCATGATGATAATCCAATGTCTTACAAAACATGCTAAACCGCTGACCCATTCACTGTGAGAACTTGCTCCGCACCAGAAGCCAGCAGTAAAGGATGGTATCTGTACTACTTTGGCCACCAAGGTGTGTGGTTACATTGCTTAGAGATATCGTGGTTTGGCAGGCAGCGCCGAACAGCCAGATCTCTCCACGCGTGGCAATATCGGAAGGTACACAGTGAAAGCAAAGGACTATTTACAGCTGAGGCGGCTGTTCTGCGCACCGATATATTAGGAGCTAATAGCATGACTGAAGAATGAAGAGCAGGGCATCTAGCCCCTAGTGAATATTGATTCAGACAACACAGATGCCAAAGCCATGTGTATGCAACATATACATAACCCTGAATACTGTTGTGGCTTACGTGCTCTTACCTGCTAGCAGTGGCTGGACTATGGCCTGACCACTTGGACTTATGGTCGTGAACCCAAGTGCCATGGAGCCAGCCCCAAGGGAAGGCTGTATACATGGGGCACTGCCAGGTGTCGCCGCCTGGGAATGCGAGCTGGTGGTCACCAGAGGTAGAGTGGCCCCTCCCGCAGAGGGCACATAAGTGATCCTGGCCCAGAGAGAGAAATTCGGGTGAGAATGGGCGGAGGGAACGTTTGCACATTACACACTACAGTCTATACAAGTCTCTGCCACTGTAAGTGATGGCAGACCCATGGGTGACACACATGGGCAGAATACTGTGGTTATCATTTAACGGCAGGGGTGACTGACAGCATATGGGGACGTGCTTCATATAATCACCTAGTGGTTGATGGTAGAAGGACTTTCTGTGGTTGAGAAGTTGCCGCCACAACAGTTGCAGTTGTCATGGTGACGGGAATAGCACTCTGGAGTGTTGAACTGCCGGGGGGCACTAAGGCACTCTGAGATGGAGCCGACGGTTGAACCATGGGCATGGGAGTGATCTGTATAATCTGTAATGAGATAATAGGAGGGAATAATGAATAAGGAAGAAGCACTAGGAAACAAATGATCAGAAATATAGGAGGAAGACGGTGGGAGGAGACGTAGCTATACAAGAGGGAGATAACAGACTTGGATGGGTGAGCTAATAGGACAGGAATGAAAGGAGCACTCACTTTGTTGGTGGGCTGTGCACCGTTCTGCATGGGGAAGGGAGAGGTTACTAGCGGTAGTTGCGTTGCGGGGCATGTCCGCACGGTCATGTGAGGTGCGGTCACAGGAACAAGCATCTTGCCCTGAACCTGAGTACTGGGAGAAAGCAGTCCCGTACCAGGTAGCAATTGTGCACAACTTCCAGGCGAGGGGGCAGGAGACACCGACTGGGCTGTGGGTGAGAGAGGATGTAATGAGAGCACTGGAAAAAATAAACAGAAGAAAGATGAATGGTACAACAGACTCCTACCTTTACCGGCGACTGACACAATGCCCAGGGACGGGCTGGCAGAAGGACCAGGCTGGACAATTGGAACAGCTTGAGGGGTAGCGATCACTTTAGCGCTTGCAGGAGGAAGGGTGAAATGGATTCCTCCTTGCAGTTGCTGTGGGATGGTAGGCAAGATATACTGCACTTGGGTGATGTTGCCCCGCTTGCCTGATGTAGCAGGAAGCAATTGTTGCGGCTGCAGTATCCCAAGGGGCATTCCTCCGTTAGGGCTGCCTGCGGGATTCTGGGTGATGAACTGTAGAGCTGTAACAGGAGCGGGTGCTGCTCCATTTCCGGAACCGGGTGCAGGCTGTCCATAGCTAGGTGCCCCCACCAAGAGGTTGGTCACTAGCCCCCCAGCTGGTTTACCCTGTGAGTGGGGGGAAGAAACTGCGGAAGACAACTGTTGAATTGGTTTCCGGTCATGAGCATATACCACTCCAATGCCTACGGGGGAACCAGGTATCCGGCCATCACACAAGTCACTGTTGCTGCTGCTCCTGGTAACAGGCAATGGTTTGCTTGCGATGGGCACTGGTGTGCTACTAACTGGTTTCACTACATTAGTAACCACAGTGGAGGCTTGTCTGAAGCCTGGGGGCAGGACTCCAAATCCTTGTGGCCCTGACACAAGTACTGTCCCTACTGTAGGAATGGTAGAGCGGCTGTCAAAGGTCCCTCTCTGCCCATCATAAGGTCTAGGAGCAGGAGAATACACAGTGCCGGAGGGGTTAGGTGATGGTAGGCTGGGCAGAACAAGAGTCTGGGCTGCAGTGGAGGAGATGACAGACTGAGTGGTGTACTGACACACAGGAGGGGCTCCATCTCCTTGGATCTTATGCCCCACAATGTCTGCACTACGCTTCCTTTTGTAGGCAGCAGCAGGATCCACCATGGTAAAACGAACTTCCGGGGGTCGTTTCGCTTGGTGCTGGGTGGCAGGCCGAGGAGGAGGTTTGGCAGGAGGAAGTGGAGGATACCCACGGGGGAAAGAGGTTTGTGGATGGTCACTTGGTTTGGGTGACTGAGCCATGTTGACAGGTCTTTCAGATTTCAAGTCTTCAGTAGAAAGTGGAAAATTCCCAGAATGGGAGGAGGAACGAATAACAGGTGAAAAGACCCCCTGTGGCGCCACCTAGAGACCACAAAAAAATAAATAAATAAAAAAATCAGGATGCGAGTATCCAGCAGTTGTTCATTCAAGGTCTAAACTACAGAACTCTGGGAAGACATTTCCGTAGCTCACCTTTCCCTCCACCTCGTCTCCCGATACGCCTTCACTGTCACTGTCAGTCACACGTTCCTTACATTTCAAGTCTATGTCTGCACAGCCAAATCCATCATCAGCTGGGGAGAAGGTACAGTAACAACCGTTGAAAACCAACAAGTACAAAAATAATCAGAGAGACACCAACAAGGGCTACGGAGAGATACTGAAGCCAGCATAGTCTTTTCGCTGTAAGTGTCCACTCACCAATGACGTCATCATCCCCCTCCTCTTCACAGATGACCATCCTCTCCTCATCGCTGGTCATGTCCTCACTGGCTGTGCGCTGTGAGCGGTAGGATCCGGGAAGAGGCGGACAAGCGCGGGAGCTTGGGCATGCAGGACTCTCACTGTGTGTAGGAACTGGGAAAGCTGAAGGATCTGGGCCACCGAATGCTGCCTTCTGATTGGGATATGGAGAACGACGTGAGCACATCTGTGAACAATCATCATTGTCACAGAATAGCACTACGGATAAGGATACGCTATCGGCTTAACTTACTAAACTCGTAATAAAGCTTACGAAACAGAAGAGAGAGTGCATCCAAGCGAGAGAAGGAAGCCAAATATAAAGAATATATCTGTACCAGTTATACATATGTGAGCTGAAATATAAACCAAACCCCCATGGACTTTAAATAAGAACACATCACTTTGTTAGGTTGGAGTCAGTTCTAAAGATAGAGATTCTTTATAGAATGATATTAATGGTAATTACATTAGATCAGCTCCAGATGACACCCTGCACTCAGCATTGATTGCCATTTATCTTGGACCACATAACATTGATCATTACACTTAGCTCAGGCACTGAAGGGCAACGTACATCCTCACCCTTTAATAGTACTGGGCTTTACCAATATATCTGTATGCTCTCCCAGTAGCAATTGCTGTAAGCAGTAATACAGGCACTGCAGTGTACTGTAATCTTCCTGCACTAACGCTCAGATTTACATTCATAATTGAAATTGCAGCCTGGTAATTTACGCACAGTAACAGGATGTGTGTGTGTGAGAATATATATATATATATATATATATATATATATATATTCCCAGAACAGTCCACACTCTGGCCTTATCCACATATGCTGGGGTGACTCCTCCAGATCCATCAGTGCCAATATACATTCAGTAAATAGGAGCATATATATATATATATATATATATATATATATATATATATATATATACACATTCAGTAAATAGGAGCACTCACCAGTCTTCATAATGTTTCTTATTTTTATTATTAGCAGCAAGACATCAGTCAAGGGGTGTAATCGACGTTTCGGTTCCAAATGATCTTGACAAAAGTTCCATTTGGAACCGAAACGTCGATTACACCCCTTGACTGATGTCTTGCTGCTAATAATAAAAATAAGAAACATTATGAAGACTGGTGAGTGCTCCTATTTACTGAATGTGTATATATATATACATATATATATATATATATATATATATATATATATATATATATATATATATATATATAGATAGATAGAGAGATGATAGATAGATAGATATATATATAATATAAAGTATATATAAATAGATAGAGCGAGAGAGAGAGAGAGATGATATATATATATATATATATATATATATAATATAAAGTATATAGAGAGAGAGAGAGAGAGAGAGAGAGAGAGAGAGAGAGAGAGAGAGAGAGAGAGAGAGAGAGATAGAGAGAGAGATATCTATATATCTGTGCAGGCAGTAATCTTGGATTAAGCCACAAACCTCACAGCTAAACCCTTTTGTTGTCTATTCACCACTTCCTGTATTGGTGTACTTACATACACAGCCTAGGACCAACTCCAGCACCATAGCTGCAGGTCTCAGACCGTAAGAGAAACATAAGGGCCCTGAGGCGGAGATGAACGCAAATCAGCGGAAGCGGCAGCTGTGCGTACACAGAAATAAATGCGTATGATGCTGGTAAGCAGAGTTCCCGCCTATTGCCCATCATTATTAGGGAGCACCTGAATCGGCATACACTTGATGAAAATGACCCAACCCTACGAAGGCCGCACTTGCATCAACACGCCCTCACTGAACTTTGTGTACTTGAACACAGCTACAGCCTGCACTGTTGCAAGTGGAGGTTAGACTGAAATGCATACAGCTGCATCTCCAATATTTGATTAGTCTTGGGGGGTAATTCTGAGTTGATTGCAGCAGCAAATTTGTTAGCAGTTGGGCAAAATCATGTGCACTGCAGGGGGGGGCAGATATAACATTTACAGAGAGAGTTAGATTTGGGTGGGTTATGTTGTTTCTGTGCAGGGTAAATACTGGCTGCTTCATTTTTACACTGCAATTTAGATTTCAGTTTGAACACACCACATCCAAATCTAACTCTCTCTGCACATGTTACATCTGCCCCCTCCCCCTGCAGTGTACATGGTTTTGCCCAACTGCTAACAAATTTGCTGCTGCGATCAAGTCTGAATTACCCCTTTGGTTCAGAAGCAATTCAGTGTGCAGGGACATGCAAGATACACTCTGCAAACTGGAGTACCTTTAACCCAGCATCGGGGCCCACAGCATCTCATTACATGACTATATTGTTCATAAACTAAGTTCTAATAACATGAATTAGAAATATGTGGCTTCTCAGTACAGAAATACCTGTTTCAGCTCCTGCAGGGCCTGGCTGTCCTCTCTGTGCTCTATGCTCTGCACAGCACTGTGGGAGAAAGCCCTGGGCCGGGTAAGTTGGGCAGTAGAATTGGAGGTAGGGGTCATGCGATCGCATGGAGGCAGACCAGATGAGGGGGCTCCATGTTTAGATTCCAAAAGCAGTCCAGAAGGGGCAATATCCGGGGGCCCTGTGTGAGAGCAGAGAAAGACTGAGATATACCTAAAACTTAACATGAACACCTTAAAACACAAAATAGTTTTATGCAAGACAGCTATTAACTGTCCCACATACAAATATGTATGTAACAGACCTTAGCAAACGGGAAAGATTTGTGGGCTGATTTTGAGTGTGGGGGCTTGTTTGCAGTGCAAGGGGGGAATACATTTATTGTGTTTGCATGCAGGGTAAATACCGGCTGCTTCTGCGTGTAGCCCACAAATGTTGGCCATCTTTATTCTTACACTGCAAGTTAGAGTTCAGTTTGGACACGCCCCTCTCACATCTAATCTCTCTGCACACGTCACATCTGCCCCACCTGCAGCGCAGCATGTTTTTCCCAAACTGCACAGTTACTTTTTGCTTTGTCTCCAATTCAGAACCAGCTTCTTAATGTTCTAGTAACATTTTCTATTGACTGCAACCAATGGTTCTGTTAAGAGTTCTGTTTGCCTAAAGAAAAGGACCTACAATGTCATTCCATGACATTATTACCCCTTTCACACCAAAGTCCAGGGTTCAAACTGGCACAGACCTCTTTCACACCGCAGTGCCGACCCCACACTGAACACGGGTGCAGTGGAATCTTCTCTAGGCGCTTGGATGACATCATCTCCAAGCGCCGGGGATCCAGCTCTCCCAATGCAGTGAACGGGACCTATGACCTGGATCAGATCGTTCACAAAGCCCTCTAACCCGGGTAGCTACAGGACCCAGGTTATTTTTTAAGGGATCCTAGCCACCTCATCCCTTTATTTCTGGACACATTAATTACACAGGCCCAGTGGCTGATTAAAACCAGGTGAAATGCAGTCTTGAAGTCAGCCAGCCACAGAACCTGTGTAATTAATGTGTCCAGAGAATTAAAGGGATGAGGTAGCAACCCTAGCCACGACCCAGGTTAGCCCAGATCAAACTGGTGGTGTAAAAAGGGATAAATCTCTCTCCTGGCATGATGAATACTATGCCAGAGTAGATGGGAAAAAAAAGAGGACAGAAGAGGCTGCAGATCTGCTCACCTCCTGCAGCAGCTGCGGTTCCGGTCTCGGACATGCTCCGCTCCCTCATCTCCTTGGGCACGCTCCAGGGACTCGGCATGACCTGCTTGACATCAGAGCTGGACTTTTTGCGGTCTTTGTTACACCATTTCCAGTCGGGGTGTGCTTTGAAGTGAGCTTCTTTCACCTGGAAAAAAAAAAAAAAAGGATACCAAATGTTAGCATCACATACAATCCCGCTGCACGCACACGGAAACACTTTCTCCATCATTATCCTGATAACTCTTCTTTTGTAAGCAGCGTAAATCAATGTCCCAATTCCTCAACATTACATTATATTCCATGAATATCCTGATGTATATCACCCATCTCCACCATTAGCCTCATCAGTATCTTGTTCCCCCAGCCATATAAGCGCAGTACCTGGAAGGCCAAGTCGTGGTACTTCTGTTTCTCCCTGGTCCCCAACGCATACCACCACTCGCCCAGGATCTTGCTGACTGTACGGTTGTCCTGATTCGGGTGACGCTGGTGTACCAGGGCTCGGTGGCGTTTACTGAATATCATGAAGGCGTTCATGGGCCGGCGAATATGATCCTTTTCCCGCTGCCCAGGAAAAAAGAAAAGAGTTTTTGTATACAGGGTACACAAGAAACTATTCTTCTCAATATAACCATATACGAATGTATACACTACTGGTCTAAACGCATGACTATCTCAAAAAGATTGGAGGAGAAGCGGATTAGTGGAGAATTTGATCATATCAACCAATCAGCTTATACTTGTTCTATAGAATATACAGTACTTGAAAAGATGATGCCTGAAAGCTGATTGGCGCTATGGGCAACCTCTCCACTCTTTTCACTGTTTGATACCTCAAACCCATAACTGAGACGATACATAGGGGGGGGAATTCAAATATTTGAAAAGTCGGTTGGGTGTCTGTTTTTTCCCGTCTATTAGATAGGAAAAAACAGACACAAAACTGACTTTTCAAACATTTGAATTCCCCCCATAGAATTAAATTAATGTGTATTATATAAACAGAGTCAATTTCTAGTATTAACTGAAGATTAATAGGATTTTCCACAATACCTTGTTGGGGCTACGCCCGTCCTTCTCGGAGGAGGAGTCCCGCTCCTTGGGCAGCGCACTGAGTGACTGAGTCCGACGCTTCCCAGAATGCACTTGGAGTGGACTCTCAGACGGTACAATAGAAAAGAATCTGCAGGAAGGAGAGCAGAGATCAGCGAGTTGGGGCAGGAGCACAAGACATCACAATTAAGAACAAAGGTTTTTCATTCGTGGGGATACCAAAGGCTTTGCTCAAAGTTTAATAAATAGGAGCGCTTTATGTAGGCGATACTGGGCCAGGAAATGAATGCCCTAATCCTGGACCCATAGGCTGTGACTGACAGAAACCCAGCCATAGGAACAGTCATTCCCCATCTCCCTCCTCTCCATACTGCAGTACATGTATCAATGTAATATGTATACACCAGCGGTACCCAAACATTCTGGAACTCTGGAAACACTGCACCCTAGTGTATCAACATTTTTCCCTGGCACCCCTAGGCTGAAAGTTCTTGATTGAGAAATGTATAAAAAATGACTACATGGTAAATGACTAAATGGTGCATTTGTCATCCTTAGGGCGAGTTATGTGGTGTGGACAGGGCTGCGCTTCTGTTTGTACATTGCAAGATTAGCAGCTACCAGCGCTGCTTTTGTCCAGGACACGGACCAGAAATAATCTTATACGGTCTTGGACCACCAACCTGTGGCACCTTTGCAAGTGCCCCATAGCACCCAGTTTGGGGACCACTGGTTAATAGTATAGTAGAGCAATGTGCCTTGTGTCACAAGAAGAGTGCACCGAGACTACAGTGTAATCACACTCACGCATCATCGTGGTCACTCTCTGTCTCGCTGTCGGCTCTCCGCTCCCCAGTGGCGCCCTTTGTTGTGCCCTCTTTGTGCTGAGACCGCCTTCCAGCCTCCTCGCTGGGTAGTGGGGGTGCTGCATCAGTGTGGGGAACTCTACATCGCTCATCCTCACTGCTTGGCACGGGCACAGCCTCGTGTGCAACTGATGCCGATTCAGGGGGCTCTGAGGTACGGGTGAAAAAAAAAAAAAGATGCGGAATGCTCACTAAACTAAACTCCAAACATCAGAGCAGAACTCAATGTAAACAGACCTACCTTTACCCTGGCTAGATACCCCAGGGTGATTAACAGGCTGCTGCCCTTCAGTGGGTTGGACGGAAGAATCTGGCTGGCTTGGAGCCAAGAAAGGGACCAAGGAGTGCCAAGGAAATACTGCAACAGACCTCGGTTCCACGTTGGTCCAAACTAAAGTAAAAACATAAAAAAGAGCATGCCATAAGTACATAAAAAGGTCTCGTTCACAATATTTTATTCTGTAATGATGTTACGTGGACCCTGAAATGTGTGTACAATGGAGCAAACGGCTTACAAGTTTCCATCTTTTGCCAAGAGTCCCTAGAAGGTGACTGATGCAAATGTCAGATTCTATATTGTAAGTAATAAATGATGAAATTGTTATTATTTGTGACATGCGCTTTAGTCCTGTCCGTCCTCCATCACCGATGTGCCCCTGCGCAACTCCAACTGTGTTGGGATGTATATACTCCATAGTCCCACTATATCGCTACCGCATACTATATTAGAGATCACACCGCCACCACTGTGCGTAAGCCAGCACACAGTGTGCAAACACCTGGCGCACCACAACACCCAGCATAACTCTAAAGCTCCTGGCATCATCCTGCTGTTATCCCTGTGTTATCCTGTTCCTGTTTTCTACCTCTGGATAAGTCACCTTGGCATGTGCACTAACCTCCATTTGTACACTGCTGCAACCTACCACCAGTGTCTGCCACTACAACGACCTTCAGCCTGACCTCCTGGCTCCTCCTCCCACACCGTGTGGGAAGGGACATCCTGACATCATGTGATGATCTGTGAGGAGCCATGGGTGCATGTACTGGCTGTGACTGCTACACCCCGCGGGAACCAACCAGTCGCCCACAGCACCAACTTATGTGATGGGCATAAAATTTAAGTGGGATGATGGGCAAGCACGGGTGATCCAGTGTCCAGAGGTGGGGGTGTGGGGGATGGCGACTCTTGCCCACTGTTCTGCTTAGCAAGCGGTGAACAGATGCCGTTCCCAGCATCTATTCATTGGAGTCAGGGACTGGGGTCATGCCTCTGGCAGCTCCCAGACTGCTGACCATGACCCCAGCATGATGACAAGGGGCGAGGCTTTTCCCAGGTGTGTGATGGGCAAAATTATATATATATTGTGATACTTGTAAATATATAGGGGCACAAAACTTGTAAACCAGTTTGAGAACCAATGTAGGAGGGTATTCCTTCCCCTGCACTTTCTCCTTCCATCTGTGGCTATCATGGTACAATGCTTTGATTCTTTAGAATGCACTTAAGCAGATCCAATGCTCATTCACAGGTATCTTTACGTGTCCCATGAAACGTAACCAACCATCTACTTAACAGATGCACTATGCCCAACTGTGTACTCTGAAAGTAGTCACTGTGGGTTACACCACACTGGAAAAAGTTCCACCAGGCACTCCGATTGTCCAGTACACCACCGGATTTAGAAATCATTCCGGAACCCTGATAGGCGCAGAGAGAGAGTTACATACACTGCACTAGAGTTAGACACCGCTGAGCCCCTTCTACTATGCACAGTCAGGAGGGGTAATTAGGCTATTAGTAACCCACGTGTGGCAATGAGGTTGGATATCCTGCTGCACAATGATATTGTGTGGAACAAGGAGCATACATCTCAGTGTAAGTACAGTCAGGAAAGACTGCCGTTGTCTTTGTTCCTGTTTTCTCAGACTTGGTGTGACCTTCCGTCCAGCCTCGGAGCGGTCACCGACACAATGGGCGAGGAGTGATGGGGGAGAGAGAGGAGAGAGACTGAGGACCTGTGAGGGAGACACTATAGTACAGGAAGGAGGAAAGCAATGAGAGGGATGGAGCAGGGGAGAGGGTTGTTGGCTGGCTGACAGTAACAATGGGGCACTTATGTGGCCAAAAGTGCAGGTTTTCGGGATCTCTTCACAAGGACAAGTGTTGTGAGTAACGGGCAGTCACTTTTTATGGGCAAATTAATTTGCAGATCTTGGTATTTCAAAGAAACACACAAATATGCTGGGGTAATTGATATACTGCAGTTTGTATTTGTATTCACGATGAAAGGAAATTCGAATTAAAACTTGAAATTGATTATAAAAAAAAACCCTGAAAACATTGAAATGTCCCCTGTGCTCCTCACTAAGGCGGATCTCCACAATGTCTGTAATGGGCATCACATGGGGGAGGTCTGGGATTCTTAAGTGTCTCGAAAACCATGCGCACAGTTTTGTGCAAGCCCCACCCCCAAAGCAGGAGGATCTGCCACTTTGACCATTTCAGGAACCATGGGATTCGTAGGGTGACAGGATTGAAAGAGCACAGAATAAGTGACTTTTTATTATTTGATCCTTCTCACCTAAGTGCACCTTACCCTACAAGCATTGGCGGCAGCGCCAATACACAGCCTATAAAGTCGCCAAGAACTTGTTTCCTCAATGAGGCACTAGTTACATGCAGTGGACCAATACGCTTTAGACACCACTGCAAAGCAGCTACAATCATGGCAGTGACGTGGTACCATATACAATGTAAGCCTGTGCCCATATACGCATGTGATGCCAGGACAGCGGCGGATGATACCACACACAGTTGAACACTGCGTTAAGACGGCTGTATCATTTTAAACCCACGGCACACAGCACCTCTCATTGCAAAGTATGTGGCTTGATAAATGGCAATGTACACTGCATGGTTTCAAGAAACATCTGAGAGAGGCATTTACCACATATATAAATGCCAAGACTATGTGGAGTCTGTACCTCACCACGCTGCCAAACCATGACAGCAGCACACACAAGCTGTCTGCTACCATCCAGTGCCAATACGCTGAGTGACATAACACACGAACCCTGAGTCAACAAAGCCCTAAGCCTGAACAAATCCTATGGCCACTACCAGAACACATACACAGCCAGACCACTGAAGTGCAATATGGCAACGTTAAGCGACCAACCTCAATTCTTTTAAATAGCAACGGTGTATTAAAACTTTATTTCTGGTGGATATCCCATTTATAGGGAGTGCTCTCTTACACATCATCATCTTATATCTAGAAGGTGCCAAAAAGGTTCCATGGTACCGTACAAGAGGTATAATTAATTTCAATGCTACAGCTATTGAGCCTCAAGGCTCAGAATACCTCCTCCAGCATCTGTCTCGTATGTTCAGCTGAAACTAGTAGTTCCACAACATTTGAAAAGCTATGTGCTGCACAGATTAGCTTAAAAATGTCAGAATGAAGACATACACACACACTCTTCACTGACGACATAGAGCTCCCCCTCCCCCTGTACTGAGGTTTCAATCTGGACCCATATATTTTCCTGACTATTCAAGTACTTCTAGCAACCCAATCTAAGGGGTGATGCTTGCCTTGAAGGAGACCTTTGTCATCCTAATGATCGCAGTATAGAAGTGACCGACGGAGATAAGACACTTATTGCCAGACTTAAGCTGATGTCCTGCAGGGTGACACTACAGTACAGGCATTGCTACAGCCCTTTATTCATTTAATATATTATATATATATATATATATATATATATATATATATATATATATATATATATATATATATATATATATATATATTAGACACCTTATGAGCTAGTCCGTATCAGTCACTAAACTTCCTTAGCAGGAAAACTTTATGGCCAAACACTATAGATATCTGATCTGCATTTGTACCATCGTGAAAGACTTCAGATTAGCGCCATCTAGTGGTCAGATGATCGTGAAAACATTTGTTCAGTGCTCTGAAAGTCAGAGGGGGGTATTCAACTAGGTCCGCTTTTTAGCCTAGGAAAAATTCAACAGGAGCTAAAAACATGTGGATTGGCGACTTCACATGTTTTCTCACCTGCGTCGATTTGGAGGCATTTTTCACAAAAGAAATAAGGTGAAAAGGCATTGGTGAAAATTTCTCTAAAAAACAGGCGAAAACAGCCCTCAATTGAATAGGCGGGGGGGGGGTGAATTCAATAGATCCGAGATTACTGGAGCTAATTGAATACACCACCATATGGTCTTAGGATCACCTTTTATTTATTTACATGAGGATTTTCACAGACCCCTCAATAAGCAAATGAAAAGGTCACTAGGTTGGTTTGCCAAATGTAAAGCTGCTTCACCAATGTACAAATGTACATCATCTTTACAATATGAAAAATTATATACACACAGGGAAGGCTGAACGATTCAAAGAAATGCCTCAGTGTATCTCTTAAGCTGGGTACACGTCTTTCAGCCTTGCAATTTGAAGCTGTGTACACACTATCCTATTGTTAGGTCGATAATTGGACACGTTTAAGAGCACCGATTATTGATAAGATACTTGCCGGGTCTACACATTTAAGAGCACCGATTATTGACAGAAAGTGGCTGGATCCAGGCGCGTACGAGCACAGATTATCAATTACAATATAATCAGGTTCATGCATGTACGAGCACCGATTAGTGATCAGGACGTTGTTGGGTCTATGCATGTACAAGCATCGATTATCAATTAGATCGGGTCAAATGTTTGGATCCCCCATTCTGCTTAAAAGATGCGAAAAACGTTGTGCTGTGTCCTTTTTGCCGATAGTTCATTACCTTTCTGCAGCTGCATAAGAAGATAATCTAAGCAGTGTGTGTAAGGATCCAATACTTTCATCCGATCCTTAGGACAGATTATTGCGTCAGCCAATAAACGGCTTCAAACGTTCCCTGCAAACTTCAGATCGTGGTGTTAGAATCTGGTGTGCTGCACACGCTATCCCATTCCCGAGCTCCCAATCCCGTTAAGGAGACCGGAAAAATACACACTAAGCTAGAAATTGCTCATCGTGTACAGTTGCACACCAATCCGATAATCGTTCTGTCAGATCGGACGATTTTCAGACCGGCACACACTAGAAGTGTGTGTACCAAGCTTAACTCATGATTCCAGAGAACATCAGATACTGTGCGTACACACTACACAATTGTTCCTTCTGCTCCGTACTATGGAGGTCATTCCGAGTTGATCGCTTGCTAGCAACTTTTTGCAGCGCTGCGATCAGGTTAAATCTCGGCAAAGCTGCGCATGCACCGCATTGCGCAGGCGCGTCGTACAGGTACAAAGAGGATCGGTGCTGGACGATGGATTTAACGAAGAATCCATTCGCACAGCCGATCGCAAGGAGATTGACAGAAAGAGGGCGTTTGTGGGTGTCAACTGACAGTTTTCTGGGAGTGTTTGGAAAAACGCAGGCGTGTCCAAGCGTTTGCAGGGCGAGTGTCTGACGTCAATTCCGTGACCAAAAAGGCTGAAGTGATCGCAGCAGCTGAGTAAGTTCAGAGCTACTCAGAAACTGCTAAAAACTTTTTTGTACCGCTCAGCTGCAAAAGCATTCGCACACTTGCAAAGCGAAAATACACTCCCCCATAGGCGGCGACTATCTGATCGCAGCGCTGCAAAAAGTTGCTAGCGAGCGAGCAACTCGGAATGACTGCCAATAATCTGTCCTAACGATTGGATGAACGTATTTCATCCTTACACACACACTGCTTTGATTATCTTCTTATGCAGCTGAAGAAAGGTGCATTTGCACCTTTTAAGCAGAATGGGGGAACCAAACATTTGACCCGATCTAATTGATAATCAATGCTTGTGAATGCATAAACCCGACAACGTCCTGATCACTAATTCAGTGCTCGTACATGTACGAACCTGACTATATTGTTTGTAATTGATAATCTGTGCTCGTACGCACCTGGATCCAGACAGTTTCTGTCAATAATCGGTGGTCGCGCGTGTGTAGACCCGGCAAGTTCTGATCAGTAATCGGTGCTCTTAAACGTGTAGACCTGGCAAGTTTCTAATCAATCTGTGGTAGCACGCGTGTAAACCAGGCCAGTATCTTATTAACAATCAGGGCTCAGACGGGTGGATAGCCGACAAGTTTCTGATCAATAATCGGTGCTCGTAGACGTGTAGACCTGGCAAGTTTCTAATCAATCTGTGGTAGCACGCGTGTAAACCAGGCCAGTATCTTATTAACAATCAGGGCTCAGACGGGTGGATAGCCGACAAGTTTCTGATCAATAATCGGTGCTCGTAGACGTGTAGACTCGACCAGTATCTTATTAATAATCGGTGGTCGCACACATGTAGACCCGGCAAGTTGTGATCAGTAATCGATGCTCTTAAACGTGTTGATCCGGCCAGTATCTTATCAATAATCTGTGATCATGTTTGCATAAGGCCACACAGTTGCCAAAGCGATAATTCGGTGCTCATACAGGCACACACTAACAATTATCCGGAAGATTATACAATTATCAAGCTTAACTCATTTATGGGCTGTACTGTCAATACTGGTTCCAACACCAAAACAACTTTACCCGTTTACCTGTAACTAAACAAGCCTTTAACACCCACTGCTTAAATAGCATATATTTTATACGGCCATTGTTCTAAATAGCTACAATCATACACCCAAACCTAGCAGATGTACCAAACTGTACTAACAAATGCTATACCGCACACCCTATGACCTTGCCCTACACACTGATCGGAGCTAGACAATACTGCAGAGCTACTGTATCACGTCAGGTCTATGTTCATGCTTTATCACCTGCACACACAGACAGCCTTGTGCAACTGCATAGTGATCCGTTTAGTACATACACTGTATACAGTGAGGCTGGGCTGCTGGCTCTGCCCCCCTGTTGGTGCACGACTTCATTAAATCATTTACAACCAGGGGCTGGGCCAGAGAGGGGAGTAGAAAGTGGCAGGGAGCTGCGGGGGAGGCTGGTGCATTCACCAAGTCCTCCCACTCACTCCCTCTGCAAAAACATAAAATACACATCTACACACTACCACTGCTTCTCTGACCCAGATCTACCTAGGGTGTACACAGACATAGCATAAGGCACCATAGGCCACTACCCTCTGCCGTGTAGCATTGGCAGCAGTCCCCAGTTATGGAATGTGCCTGGTTTCCAGTAGTAAATAGCAGGAGGCGATGGCGGGCACTGGTAGTAAACAGTATGGTAGAGATCACTAACCGAACATGCTGAGGCAGCGGGGAGGGGGTGGCCGCTCTGATGAGTACATGCTGAGTACAGGTAGGTCACGATGCCCTGTGAGATGCCAGGATGCCCATGTCACACAGGTCTAAATCACAGGAAAGGAGGAGGCATGCAGTCAATGTCTTGGCAGAGTCCGCACTCTCTGGGTCACACAAACAAGCAGATATGCTGGCAGAGCCCGGTGTGCCCTCTCACAAGGAGCCACGAGGGGCAGAGCAGGAAAACAATAACAAATGCTTGTAAGAGCTGGCAGGGACGGGAGAGTGTACTGCCACCTTCACATGACAGCACCACACTGCAGGCACTGGGCATCCCCGCAGCAGTCTCTGTGCCCCCCGGTCTGCCCTGACAGGTAACTGACTTGTAGGGAGGGGGGCTCAGTAGGAAGAGGTCTTCATGTGCAGACTGGCAGTCTCAGCAGCTAGGTGGGGTGTCACTGCTTCCAGGTCCTCTCAGTACTGCCTTTGCTTCCAGCCTGGCCTGACAGGTAGGGGACTGGTAGGGGTGCAGGCTCTCTCAGCAGTTGGGAAGGGGGCGCTCTGTGCTTCCGGGCTGTCTCAACAGGTTGGGGGTGTCACTGAGATCCCAGGCTGTCTTGGGAGGTGTCTCTCCTCTTTCAGGCTATCCCTGCAGTTATGGAAAGTCTCTCTGCTCCCAGTCTTCCTCAGCAGGTACTAAGGTGTCTTTCTGATCCCAGGCTTCCTCAGCAGGCACTGGGTGTCTCAGCAGGTACTGGGGTGTCTCTCTGCTCCCAGGTTGTCTCAGAAGGCACTAGGGGTTTCTCTGTTCTCCCAGGCTATCTCAGCAGGTACCGGGGTGTCTCTCTGCTCCCAGGTTGTCTCAGAAGGCACTAGGGGTTTCTCTGTTCTCCCAGGCTATCTCAGCAGGTACCGGGCTGTCTCTCTGCTCCCAGGCTGTCTCAGCAGGTACTGGGGTGTCTCTCTGCTCCCAGGCTTCCTCAGCAGGCACTGGGTGTCTCAGCAGGTACTGGGGTGTCTCTCTGCTCCCAGGTTGTCTCAGAAGGCACTAGGGGTTTCTCTGTTCTCCCAGGCTATCTCAGCAGGTACCGGGCTGTCTCTCTGCTCCCAGGCTGTCTCAGCAGGTACCGGGGTGTCTCTCTGCTCCCAGGCTGTCTCAGCAGGTACCGGGGTGTCTCTCTGCTCCCAGGCTGTCTCAGCAGGTACCGGGGTGTCTCGATACTGGGGTGTCTCTCTGCTCCCAGGCTGTCTCAGCAGGTACCGGGGTGTCTCTCTGCTCCCAGGCTGTCTCAGCAGGTACCGGGGTGTCTCTCTGCTCCCAGGCTGTCTCAGCAGGTACCGGGGTGTCTCGATACTGGGGTGTCTCTCTGCTCCCAGGCTGTCTCAGCAGGTACCGGGGTGTCTCTCTGCTCCCAGGCTGTCTCAGCAGGTACCGGGGTGTCTCGATACTGGGGTGTCTCTCTGCTCCCAGGCTGTCTCAGCAGGTACTGGGGTGTCTCTCTGCTCCCAGGCTGTCTCAGCAGGTACTGGGGTGTCTCTCTGCTCCCAGGCTGTCTCAGCAGGTAACGGGGTGTCTCTCTGCTCCCAGGCTGTCTCAGCAAGTATTGGGGTGTCACTCTGCTCCCAGGCTGTCTCAGCAGTTACTGTGGTGTCTCTCTGCTCCCAGGTGGTCTCAGCAGGTACTGGGGTGTCTCTCTGCTCCCAGGCTGTCTCAGCAGGTACTGAGGGTGTCCTCAGCAGTCAGGGGCTGCCTATGTGGAGATGGATGTGGGCTGCTCCTGCGCAGACAGGATGAGTATCACACACACAGGAATCCCCGCTCCGTGCCGCAGCCTCTGAGAGTGAGTGGGGTCTCTGTGCGGCCCCCCTCCTCCCTCACCGCTCCCGGCTCTGTGGGTGTGTGCTGGGCCCCTCTCTCCCTTTCCTGTGGCCTGTGACAGGGTATCAGGCACCATTCACTCGCTCTCTCTCCCCCTCTGAGCTGGGAGCAATAGCGGGAGGAGGAGTGTGGGGGGGGGGGGGGGGGGGGGGGGGAGACGGGAGGGAAACCTCTCCACCCCCCCACACACGCATGCCCATTTACCGCTCTGCGTTCCCATTGGCCGCCCGGGCCGTGTCATTCACATGCAAATCAGTCCTCTCACCCGCTCTGCCCGCTCATTGGCTGGCAGAGGAATGTCAGTCATATGCAAATGACAGGCTACGTTCTCAGACAGCGGTGATTGGTCGGGACGCGCCCCCCCACCGCACATTACGCTAATGAGCTGACGTCACATCACTGAGGGGCGGGGATTGGTGAGGGCTGGCTGTGGCCGGGTCAGATTGCAGAGCAGTGACTGGAGGCAGGGAGGAGGGGAGCCCCCAGTATTGCTGTGACACAGGGCAGGGGGAGGGGTGCACACTCTGTCCTGCCACAACCTCCTCTCAGCACTCAGCTATCACTCAGGCAGAGGGGGGGGGGGGGGTGAGATGAGCTCACAGGCCTGGGGTCTGCACACTGCAATCACTGCCTTACATATCCGTCTAGATTGCAAGCTCTGTGGGCCAAAAGAGCTATGAAAAGGAAGCTCCGGGAAAGCATACTGGTGCATAACCCCGGGAGGTGACCTTTCCCCAGCATTACAGAAGCTACAACTCCAAGTATGCTCCCTGGGTGACAGGGGTTGCTGGAAGTTGTAGTGCCACCACCGATTCTCCTTGTGTAAGAGCTTAGAGAGCCAAACTGCACACTCCTCAGGGAGCACTACTAGCAACAGCAGTGTCATTCCCACACACCGGTGCTGTGTAATGTGATCCCTCTGCTTACAATCTGCAGGAAGAGGAGGAAAGGGGGGGGGGGGGGAGAGTGTGTGTGTACATACAGTATAGCCAGCCATAAACTGTACATTGCACACTGCTGGTGTACCTGTGGCAGGGCCTCCCACACCATATAGCACACTTTTCAGCTTGCATACTGAATTTAACCAAATAATAGGATCACTTATTTTATATATATATATATATATATATATATATATATATATGTGCCAATAGAGGAATGGGCGCACTTGGGTTGTTTTTCCACCCAATATTCAACGGGGAAAAACAGCAGTCTCCCTGAGATATTTACTCCTAATTTGTGAGCATAAAACCACATTTAACATGTTCCATGTAAAATTTATTACAACATAAAAGCAATGATACTATACCGTTTTGTATCTCTTCTTGCAGATAACACCATATAGTACAGAGGACCAGTTGAAATAACTTTGATAGATTCCTCCTTCTCCTTTGACAATTCGGAGATTTGATGTTTATGAACAAATAACCCGACGCGTTTCGTCTTACTCTAAGACTTCATCAGGGGTATGTCTCTAGTGCTTGATAAATACTGTTAGTGCATCAATAAAATGGCAATTACGTATTCTGGATACTTGAAAAAACCACACACCGGTGGGGTACACAGGTGAAAGTTAGATTAAGCCTTATGGTTAAGTGCTTGAATAACAAGTTCAAACGCATAGGCCTGAACGCAAGTTCAAATAGGTATGTGACCTTATGATTCAGGGATTTGGATAACAAGTTCAAATACACAGGTCTACCACAATTTCATATGCGTGTGTAACCTTGCCAGCAGCTACAATAGCTTCAAGTCACAACCAGTGTAATCAAGCTATTGTAGCTGCTGGCAAGGTTACACACGCATATGAAATTGTGGTAGACCTGTGTATTTGAACTTGTTATCCAAATCCCTGAATCATAAGGTCACATACCTATTTGAACTTGCGTTCAGGCCTATGCGTTTGAACTTGTTATTCAAGCACTTAACCATAAGGCTTAATCTAACTTTCACCTGTGTACCCCACCGGTGTGTGGTTTTTTCAAGTATCCAGAATACGTAATTGCCATTTTATTGATGCACTAACAGTATTTATCAAGCACTAGAGACATACCCCTGATGAAGTCTTAGAGTAAGACGAAACGCGTCGGGTTATTTGTTCATAAACATCAAATCTCCGAATTGTCAAAGGAGAAGGAGGAATCTATCAAAGTTATTTCAACTGGTCCTCTGTACTATATGGTGTTATCTGCAAGAAGAGATACTATACCGTTTTGTATCATTGCTTTTATGTTGTAATAAATTTTACATGGAACATGTTAAATGTGGTTTTATGCTCACAAATTAGGAGTAAATATCTTAGGGAGACTGCTGTTTTTCCCCGTTGAATATTGGGTGGAAAAACAACCCAAGTGCGCCCATTCCTCTATTGGCACATATTTGTATCTTTTTAGTCCCTCCTAACAAGGGACTTAGTGGAATTTGGCAGCCTTAACCCAATCCTTTCTCACTTTCTGTTTAATAGCGCAAAAGGGAGAGTATCTGTTTTATATATATATATATATATATATGTTTAGGGAACATATAAAGGAAATGTACATTGTTGCGCATTAACTATAATAATAATAATAATAATTTTATTTATATAGCGCTTTTCTCCAATAGGACTCCAGGAGCTTTGCAGAGCCCACACACACATAATACTGGGGTGAGGCAGCGTTTTTGGGTCACCGTTCCAGGGACTATCCTCCAAGAGAGGCAGGATCCAGGCCAGGCAGCCATTTCAGGCACACTACATCCTGTAGGGTTATGGGCAGGATAGGCAAATGCCAGGTAGAGATGATTGATAATAGGGAGGAAACACAGAATGCTAGGCAACATACACAATTGTCGCAAAATCAATCGAACCACGCATTATTCATCTTACACAAGACAGTACCAGGCAAGGAGGCCATCTTGGGTGTACTTCCTGAGTTACAATGAGTGCGATAATCAAAACATGGAAATAAGAGGTAGAAGGGGTATAAATGAGACATCCTGAAACATATACCCCTTTCACACTGCAAAAATAACCCGGTATCGACCTGGCATATTGCCGGGTCAACGTGGGTCAGTGTGCGATGTGAAAGGGGCCTTGGAGAATTCCCGTGTCGCCTGACCCGGTAATTCAACCCAAGTAATAAGAAGGGTTATTCCCGGGTTGAATACCGGGTCACTGGCAGTGTAAACGGGTTCCCGGGCCGATGTGACCAGGGACCCGTTTACTACATAGGGAGAGGCGGTGCGGAGATGAGCTCATCTACCAGCGCTGCCTTCACCCCCGCTGCCGGCTCCGCCCCCCACTGCTATGACAACCGACCCGGCATATTACTGGCTCCAATGCTGGATCACACCCGGGAAGGATCCAATTCCCGGGTGGGATCCGGCATTGGGATGTGAAAGGGGTAATATTAGTAAATTTGTAGTTATAATGGTGTAGATAGTGAGGCGTGAGACCGCCCTGATTGAACGCATCACTGTGAAAACAGTTACTGGTACGTGATCCGAAATCAGACATCTGGTTATATAAAAAGGGAGATGCCTGCTAAAGATCCAGTGGCATTATATCAGGTATGTTACAGTATTGTGTCAGGTGGTTAGCCATTTTCCTGCTGACCACACTAAGGCGCTAATTGTCCCGCCAGGGGCTATCCTATTACCCCCGATAAGCCATTACGAGCAGTGGCTTATCGGGGTTAGCTGAAGCTGCTGCGGGTGCCGGCTCCTGACAGCACCCGGTGCAGCGCTGCTCCTCCGGTCACATGGCTGCTCCCCCATCATGTGACCGCTGCTGGGGACGGAGGAGAGGGGGGATGTGGTCACGGCGCTGCCCCCGCTTCTCTGCCGGGGGTCACCACACCGAGGACAGCTTCCGGATGCCTGCAGTCCCAGCCTGCTGCTGCTGCAGTGGGCATGGGACGCTGCAGGTTGTCCCGCTCATGGGGGATTGTGTTGCGCCTCGCTCGGTAGAAACAGCCTGCGAAAAAGGGGCTGTTTCTACCGAAAACACACAGGTTTCACTGAACCTGTGTGTTTTCGGGAGAAAGGGCATTTTTTTTTTTTTTTTTTTTACAGGCGATCAATCTGGATAGCCTGTAAAAAAAAGCATCGATGAAACATTGGGAAAAATCGTGAAAAACATACATTTTTCGCACCCGATGTTTTCCCGGGCCTAATAGGATATCCCCCTAAGAGTCGTAAATGGTCCATCCATTTTGGCCCCAGTGACAAACACCCATTGCTGCTGCCCGGCCAATGTGGGGTGGCTTTTAGGCGGCTGCAAAAGAAGTTTTGATTCAGTGTAGGGGGCACATATTTATTTGCATGACATACAGTTCTCATACCTATAAGAAAGGCCTGTCTGTCAGTATACAGAACCGTCCTACACCATCTTATACTTTACGTTCAGAGAAGAGTAACGGGAGAGGGAAGCGGAGTGCGTGTGTAGGCTGCGTGCAGTACCGCATGTTAAATATCTATTGCAGATGCTTGGCGCCAGGTAGGGATGGCCATCGGTGGGTTATCCATCGATGGTTACCATCGGTTGATAACCTCGATGGTGAGCAACCATCTGTAAGGGAACCATCAATGGTTTTGCCCATCGATGGCTCAAATTACTTTTATTATTGAGGTAGTCACGGGCCAATCAGAGCCCGGGGGTGTGGCTTCATGGGTGTCTGAGGGCGGTGTCCCTGACACCCTAGAGAAAATATAAAAAAAAATATTTGATAGCTCTTTACCTTCAATGGCGGTAAACCCTCTGGTTCTCCCCCGTCGATGGTAAAAGTAGTTACCATCGGTCATAGACCATCGATGATTTTGAATCATCGATGGTCGATGGCCATCCCTAGTGCCAGGTACAGGAAGACTGCTTCTGAACCCCTCCGCGAGAGAGAGAGAGAGAGAGAGAGAGAGAGAGAGAGAGAGAGAGAGGAGAGAGAGAGAGAGAGAGAGAGAGAGAGAGAGAGAGAGAGAGAGTGTGTGTGTGTGTGTGTGTGTGTGTGTGTGTGTGTGTGTGTGTGTGTGTGGATACATTATGTGAAGTCATAGCCATCTATTCACATTACTTAATTGATATTTGTGATTGGACTGCGGTAATTAAGATTCTCATTTGATTTTTAATGGGTAATATGTTTGTATTGAGCTGAATTTAATTAGTCCTTCTCTACTGTGTCTATTTAATTGTATTGTACATTTAAAATGCGGCTTATGAAAGTATGAATAGCGCAGTTTTAACTGTATTCCGTTTTATGTATATGACACTTTGTTACAGTACTATATTGCGCACAAACTGGGTAACGTGACTATCATTTACTACTAGCGCTGCCATGTCTGATCTCTAATCCGTCGTATACCATTACCGAGATGCTACCCTTTCCTCCTGGCACTTCTGGTACTGCTGCAGAACCGGGCTCATCTTGAGCCCACAGAAAACACTGAATATCTCTTTGGGCAAATTTTACACCAGCACTTGTGATGTAATGTGCGCCCAAATCTACAGAGTGATTATCTAGACTAGAGCAATATGACGACCACCAAGCAGCTTATCCAGGTAAGTATACACACTTACCGATCAGCTGCTCAACGTGTCGGTCAGGACACCCAGCTGGGCAGGTGTTTGAATTTGCCCGCCCAGCTGTGAAGTCAGCCCCCTGCAGCAAGTGTATGGGTGGTCAGCGGACCGCCTGTATACAGAGCCAGGCGCACCAATATATATCTGAAGATGCTGCACAGCTGACATGATATGTTCGTGAACGACGTTCAAAGACATATTGGGGAGACACACCCACCGACGGGTTCTCCATATATCAGACACGGTGTACCAAGCTTAATAGAGCTTGCAGTGTATGTACTAAATCGCAAATCTGTATAATAAAGGTTCCAATACGAGCATCCGTGGTTATTCCTCCCACCACTTCCGTTATGCTGAATCCGCGACTTTGTACATAGGCAGCGCCAATTCCCTTACAACAAAAGTCACAACCTAGTGTCTCGGGTACACTGAGAGCGGCTTTGTATGTGGCTACAGGAACTATGCAATATTTGGGGAAAAGTAGACTACTGTATGTCGGAGTGTCTTAGCCGCGCCGTATAGATGCTCAGTATAAGGACATATCTGCAGCCCTTCGCACAAGGTCCAATTCTTGGGGCAAGAGATCCCCCGGAAATTATTTCACTATGGGCCTAATTCAAGGTTGATTGCAAAACAACTTTTTCCTCTAATGAGCAAAATCATGTGCACTGCAGGTGGGGCAGATATAACATGTGCAGAGAGAGTTAGCTTTGGGTGGAGTGTGTTCAAACTGAAATCTAAATTGCAGTGTAAAAATAAAGGAGCCAGTATTTACCCTGCACAGAAACAATATAACCCACCCAAATCTAACTCTCTCTGCACACGTTATATCTGCCCCACCTGCAGTGCACATGGTTTTGCCCATTAGAGGAAAATGTTGTTTTGCAATCAACCTTGAATTAGGTCCTATGCTCTGACACGGAGCAAGCGCAGTGCGAAAAACAGCATGATCCGTCCGCAAAATGGGCTGAACCATTGTTTCATATTAAGAAAGGGATTGCTGACCCATATGATGAATTACGGGATCTAGGCAGTTGCCAGGGATGGGTTACTGCTGAAAAACAAACCATTATAGCTCCGTGACTCATTATGACACTGCCTATCTTTCCCACTCACCTCTCTGAGACATGACTGATTATGAAGAAGACTTCGCTGTGTTCGCCACAGCGGTCAGACACCATGGGAGACGCAAATTGGGCGCAATTTACATTGCTAAAAAATCTGCACGCAAAGCCAGAGTATTCTTGCCCTTATGCAGCCAGCGTTCCCTCTGCGTTTAAGATTTGTTACTCTGTGCAAGGGATGGATATGCGCCTGCTTTGGGCCAGAAACACTACAGACCCTTACGCCCAAGTTTCAGACAGTTTCCCTTATGTGTAACAAACACATTTCTTCATTTTAAATGCTACAACCTACCCATGCTCCAGAAACTCCGCCATCTTATGTATGCAAGATAAACAAACATTTGAGAAACACATGATAGATGGCAGAAGCATTAGGCTGTGCCCAGCAGATGAATGAAGTATCAAATCAGTGTCAGTGTGGTGTTCATAACCAGCCAATCACAAGCACTGTTTATGACAGAGCACCTCTGTCCCACCCATTTGGTCGTAAGCTGCCAGAGACAGTCCTAAATGGCAACCAGTTGTAAACCCGTATATACGTATTCGATCACAGTTTCAGCATGAGCAGAGCAAACTAGCAGACTATAGTAGTACTCACTCTACATCATCCCCCACGTGTGCTGTAACTCATAGGGATGGCCCATGTGACACACTCCACCTCTAGGCGACATGTGGGACAACCTGCGACACACTCCCCCTCTTGGGGACACGGCCTACGGGACACAATCCCCCTCTAGGTGATATGTGGGGATGGCCTTCGTGACACACTCTCCCTCTTGGTGACATGTGGGGACGGCCTACGGGACACATCCCTCTTGGAAACTTCTGGGTACCTCCTGTGTGACACACTCCCCCTCTAGGTGACGTGGGGACGGCATGTGCGACACTCTCCCTTTTAGGTGACATGTGGGGATGGCCTTCGTGACACACACTCCCTCTTGGTGACATGTGGGGACGACCTACGGGACACATTATCCCTCTTGGCAAATTGTGGGGACGTCCTGTGTGGCACACTTTCCCACTTGGTGACGTGGGGATGACCTGTGTGACATAGGGCCTATCCCATAGATTGTAAGCTTGCGAGCAGGTCCCTCCTAACCTCTATGACTGTTTTTTTTTTACCCAGTTTTGTCTTCTAATTGTGTCCAGTTGTAAAGCGCAAAGGAATTTGCTGCGCTATATAAGAAACTGTTAATAAATAAGGAGATTTGTGGTAGACTTACCATAATTAAATCTCTTTCTGCGAGTTCCACTGAGTTCCACAGGGAATACATCGGGTTGTAGAGTTAGATCTTGATCTAGAGGCACCAACAGGCTAAAGCTTTGACTGTTCCCAGGATGCATTGCATGGCCTCCTCTATAACCCCACCTCTGGACACTCGAGCTCAGTTTCGTTAACCAGTCCAATGCAGTAGCAGGTAAAAAAGAAGGCAGATGTTAGTCACCTAGAACAACAGTCTCACGAGAGGAGAAGGTACCAGCCATACAAACCCAAAGAAGCTAAGTGCTTCAGGGTGGGCGCCCTGTGGAACCCAGTGTACCTCGCAGAAAAAGATTTAACTATGGTAAGTCTACCATAAATCTCCTTTTCTGCAGCGGGGTACACGTTGTTCCACAGGGAATATATCGGGGATGTCCTAAAGCAGTTCCTCATGGGAGTGGGACGCACCGTAGCGGGGCACAAGAACCAGGCGTCCAAAGGAAGCATCCTGGAAGGGGGAAGTATCAAAGGCATAAAACCTAATGAACGTGTTCACTGAGGACCATGTAGCCGCCTTGCACAATTGTTCGGCGAGCCGCCCAAGAAGGTCCAACAGACCGAGTAGAATCGGCTTTGATAGCAGCAGGAGCTGGAAGGCCAGCCTGTGCATATGCTTGTGCAATCACCATTCTAATCCCTCTGGCCAAAAGTTGCTTATTCGCAGGCCAGCCACGTTTGTGAAAACCAAAAAGTACAAAAAGGGTATCAGACCTCCTGAGAGAGGAAGTCCTCTCCACGTAAATACAGAGAGCCCGTACCACATCCAAAGACCACTCCTTGCATGACAAACCAGAGGAGATAAAGGCCGTAACCACAATCTCTTGGTTAAGACGGAAAGATGACACCACCTTAGGTAAATGGCCCTCATTCCGAGTTGTTCGCTCGGTATTTTTCATCGCATCGCAGTGAAAATCCGCTTAGTACGCATGCGCAATGTTCGCACTGCGACTGCGCCAAGTAACTTTACTATGAAGAAAGTATTTTTACTCACGGCTTTTTCATCGCTCCGGCGATCGTAATGTGATTGACAGGAAATGGGTGTTACTGGGCGGAAACACGGCGTTTCAGGGGCGTGTGGCTGAAAACGCTACCGTTTCCGGAAAAAACGCAGGAGTGGCCGGAGAAACGGTGGGAGTGCCTGGGCGAACGCTGGGTGTGTTTGTGACGTCAACCAGGAACGACAAGCACTGAACTGATCGCACAGGCAGAGTAAGTCTGGAGCTACTCTGAAACTGCTAAGTAGTTAGTAATCGCAATATTGCGAATACATCGGTCGCAATTTTAAGAAGCTAAGATTCACTCCCAGTAGGCGGCGGCTTAGCGTGTGTAACTCTGCTAAATTCGCCTTGCGACCGATCAACTCGGAATGAGGGCCAATAACAGGGACGAGTTCTAAGAACTGCCCTTGCCTGGTCACGGTGAAAAATCAGAAAAGGTGGACGACAGGACAAAGCTCCTAAGTCCGACACCCTCCTAGCAGAGGCAATAGCCAGCAGAAACACGACCTTAAGTGTAAGCCATTTAAGGTCCACTGACTCAAGAGGTTTAAATGGAGACTCTTGTAGGGCATGCAAGACAACAGAGAGATCCCATGGAGCCACAGGAGGGACATAGGGAGGCTGAATCCGTAAAACGCTTTGAGTGAAAAAGTATGAACGTCAGGAATAGCCACAATCTTTCTCTGAAACCACACCGACAAGACAGAAATATGAACCTTGAGGGAGGCCAGACAAAGGCCTAAGTTTAGGCCAACAGGGCGTTGCAGAAAAGCCAAAAGTCTGTAAATTCTGAATTTGGATGCATCATAATTCTTAGCAGCACATCAGGTGAATTAAGAATTCCAGACCCTGTAATAAATCCATGCAGAAGCCGGTTTGCGGGCCTTCAGCATAGTTTGGATAACCGCCTCGGAGAATCCTTTGGCCCTCAGGAGTGAAGCTTCAAGAGCCACGCCGTCAAAGCCAGTCTGGCCAGGTCCGGGTAGACACAAGGGCCCTGAACGAGGAGATCTGGGCGTTGAGGCAGGAGAAGAGGATGCTCGATCGATAGGCCCTGTATGTCTAAGAACCAATGCCGTCTGGGCCACGCTGGAGTGACTAGAAGCAGTATTCCTCCTTCTTGCTTGAACTTCTGTAGTACCCTGGGCAGGAGTGACACTGGAGGGAACACGTGTGGCCGGAGAGACTAGCCAGCCACACGTGTAATGGCGTCTGCGGCACTGAAGGGGTTAACCCTCGTGCCCAGCGCCATGTTGCGGACTGTTTAAAAGTTTGTTGAATCATGTGTTTTACTTTTAACATGTCATATGTAGTGCTCTGTGCACTATTGCAGGAATGCATGTTTAACTGTATCTATTTTATATTCAAGACAGGCTTGGTGTATATTTAAAGGAAAAATGCAGTTACTATAGATGTCTGAATACGCATCTCTTATCCTCTGGAAATAGGAAGTGGCATGCTAATGGCCCTGTTCTATCAGAGAGGTGTGAAGGACAATACCTTTTGATGTGTAAGTTCCTTAGGAGAGATGCTAATCATTGGGTTTATGGGCTTGGATTTGATATACGATCCCTGAATGGAAGATAAAGGAAGGAAGACTGTTTGTTTGTATTGTAGCCATTCCTGTTGTAATCTTAAACACTGGGATTGCCTGGAGATGTGAATGACCAGAAACATCTGTATTTTGAAGATATGTGATAAATTTATCAATAGTGAATGTTAATCTGATACCAAACGTTGTCTGGGTGACAGGAAGGAGGATATTGTTTTATTGCACTTATATCCTTGTAAAATGTAATTTATTGGTATTTTGTAAAATAACCTGATTGGTTGGAGAAGACAGGGAGGGCTTACCCCCCTGTGGTACTGTGTGGAAAACTGACATAAAAAGGAGACCTGCGTGCCTCCAGAGTTGTAGTTATACCATCTTATTCTGCTGGAACATCTTGCTGTATGCTGTTGCCCCTAGCAATAGGGAAGAGTTCTCTTTAGAACTATATTTGAGCAAATAAACATCATTGCCTCAAGAAGATTGCTTCATCTTGTGACCAACAGGGTTAGGCCAAACCTAGCCCCGTCCTCCGGCTGTCCAGGGAAGCACCTAACGTCTCCAAGCTCCGCCTTCCGCCAGCTACCGGTAGAGGCCTAGCAAGTGGCTAGTGGGGATTCGTCAGCACCACACAGCTGTGGTAAGGCAGTGCGTCGGCACATACAGAGCAGAACCGTGGTTCCAAACGCCACGGCAGGTTAGGAGTTTGGTGGTGGCAGCGAGAACCCGCCCACAGCGTAGTGGGTGGAGTCAGTAACAGGCGGTTACTGACGGTAAGCGGGAATCCCCTATGTGGTCAGGCCTCGTGCGGCTTGACCTTCCATTCTGTGCGCAGTCGACGGGACGCGGCAAGCGGCGAGTGCTTCCGTACGGTACCGTCCTGTCACAACACGTATGGCAGCTGAAAGTTCCATGGAATTGCCAGTGCATCCAAGAACACTGCTTGAGGATCCCTTGTCCTTGATCCGAAGACCGGAACCTTGTGATTGTGTCAAGACACCATCAGGTCTACATCTGGTAGGCCCCACTTGTCCACTAGGAGTTCAAAGACTGCCGGATGAAGACTCCACTCGCCGGTCTGTACATCCTGACGACTGAGGAAATCCGCTTCCCAGTTGAGGACTCTTGGAATGAACACTGCCGATATTGCTGGCAGATGGCGTTCCGCCCAACAAAGGATTTTTGATACTTCCATCATGGCCATGCGGCTTCGAGTGCCGCCCTGATGATTTATTTATGCCACCGTGGTGGCGTTGTCTGACTGTACTTGAACAGGCCTGTTCCGTACCAGACTGTACTTGAACAGGCCTGTTCCGTATCAGAGCATTGAACACAGCGCAATTCAAGAATGTTTATCGGGAGGAGAGATTCCTCCTTGGTCCACCGACACTGGAGAAAGTGTTGCTCTAGCACCGCACCCAAATACTGCAGACTGGCATCTGCAGTCAGTGGGACCCAGTTGGAGATCCAGAAGGGTCAGCCCCTGCTAAACTGTTGGTCCTGTAGTCACCAGCTCAGTGACCGACGAACCTCGGGAGTCAAGATGATCATTTGAGAGCTGAACCAATGAGGCAGGCCGTCCCATTTGGAAAGGTTTAACCTCTGCAGAGGGCGTGAATGAAATTGAGCGCACTGTACCATGTCAAAAGGCCTAGTGTATAGACATTCTTGGGCAAGAAAGGAAGTAACTGATCCTGTCCTGAAGTTTTAGGACCTTCTCTGGAGACAGAAACAGTCTTTGACTGTGTGTGTGTCCAGCAGTGCCCCCAGGTGCACCATGCTCCGAGCAGGGACCAGCAAGGACTTTTTCCAGTTGATGAGCCACCCGAGGGCTTGTAGGAATTTGACCGTCCGTTCCAGACATCTTGGGAGATCACCAGGATCAGCACGTCGTCCAGATACGGCAGGATCCTGATTCCCTGACGGCGGAGAAGGGGCTTCATCATGGCCAGATCCGAGATACGGTGAAGATCCGAGGGGCCGTGCAAGTCCAAATGGCAGAGCCTGGAATGGATAATGGAGGTTGCCAATAGCAAACCGCAGATATTATTGATGCGATATGGCAATATGTATATGCAGGTAAGCATCCTGTATGTCCAGGGATACCATATAGTCTTCGGGTTCCATGGCCAGTACAATAGATCGCAGATTTTGCATACGGAATTTGGACACGCTCATAAATTTGTTCAAATATTTGAGGTTGAGTATAGGCCTGAAGGACCCGTTCGGTTTCGGAACTAGATATAGGGTCGAATAGTATCCCCTGCCTCTCTGGGACAGGGGTACCGGCACTACCATTCCTGTGTCCAGGAGGGATTGCACAACCAAATGTAAAACTTGTGCTTTCAACAGATCAGAAGGGATAACCGTCGAGCCGAACTGGAGAGGGGGATGTCTCTTGAAAGAGATTGCGTACCCGTGAGAGACAACTTCCCGCACCCAGGCGTCCAAAGTGGTCTTTAACCAGGTCTGGGCAAACTGCAGAAGTCGTCCTCCCACCCTGGGGTCCCCTAGGGGGGAGGCCTGCCCTTTCATGCAGCAGGCTTGTCTTGTTTGGAGGCAGGCTGATGGACGGCCCAGGATTGTTTAGGTTTGGGCTTAGTGGTTTTGGAAGTACGAGCCTGTCTCAGGTACGCCTGAACCTTTGCTTTCCCTGTAGGCCGAAAAGGAATGAAAAGTGGTACTCTTTGCCTTCGGTGCAGAAGGATTAGTAGAGAAACGCAGTCTTAGCAGTCACCAAGTCAGTTACAGTCTTATTCAGATCCTCCACAAAAAGGATGTCTACCTTAAAAGGGAGCACCTCCAAGTTCTTTTTGGAGTCTAGGTTCACCTTCCAGGACCTCAACCACAGAATTCGACGAGCCAGTATAGACATAGTAGACGCCTTGGCCGCCATTACACCTGCCTCAGAGGACGCCTCCTGAATATAGTGGGAGGCTGTGGTAATATGAGACAGATATTGTCTGGCAGTGTCAGAAATATCCTGAGGCAGCTCATCCTCTATTGCCTGAACCCATGCTTCAATTCCTGTCGCGGCCCAGGAGGCTGCTATAGTGGGTCTATGTACAGCACCAGTGCGGGAGTAAATAGACTTCAGGCATCCCTCCACATGCTTATCCGTCGGTTCCTTCAGTGAGGTGACAGGCAGAGTAGATGGCACAACAAGACGGGCGACATGAGAGTCCACCGGCGGTGGAGTTTCCCACTTGGTAGTCAACTCTGCAGGGATAGGATAACGAGCTAGCATCTTTTTAGAAATAGAGAATTTCTTTCCTGCAGACGACCAGGATTCCTGACGTATGTCAATTAAATTGTCAGAATGTGGTAAGACTACTTTAGTAACCTTCTGACGTTTTAATTTATCAGGTTTCTTAGATGCAGTAGTGGGATCTACCTCATCATCAATTTGTAGAATCAGCTTAATAGTCTCCACTAGGTCAGGAACATCAACCTGAGTTGTAGGTTCCTCATCAGAAGCGACTGTTCAGTGTCTGACGGATCAGTATATTCCCCATCCTCCTCAGAAGAATTATCTGAACTATTAGTGGATTGTGAGGAGGAAGCGGCCCGCTTAGATGACCCCTTGACCCCAGAGGGGCGTGGGGTAGACTTTTGTCTAACCAAAGCTTGATTTAATTGTTGGATCTGGGTAGACAGAGTGTCCGCCCAGGGCGGATTAACTACAGGGACAATATGTGGCTGTAATGGCACAGGAGGCCCCACAGGGGGCGAGAGACGTGTCACAAGAGTATTTAAAATACTTGAGAATGCTGCCCAAGGTGGTTTCTGATTGGGCACAGGTGCTGCGAGCTGACTGGGAGATGTAAGGCATCCAGTGCCTGAACCATCAGCTAAAACTTCCCCCTCAGGTAAATCCTTGGTCCAAGCACTGCATGATGTAGAAGCGTCCACGGATTTCCCGCCCTGTGTGGCAGACATTATAGAGAATGTAGCCTTAGAGCGTAACAGTACAATATAGCCAAACACAATACTTGCAAATAACCCCCGGATTTATTTGACAGTAAATACAGGACACAAACAGAGAATTAAAGTGGTATGAGGTGACTAAAATGCACAGTAAGAAATACAGAACAAAACAGTATAAACTGTGTAGCACCATAGAAAAAATAATAATAATTTTATATATATATATATATATATATATATATATATATATATATATATATATATATATATATATATATATACACACACACACTATGATACACAAGAATGAAATCCACACAGCACAGTAGATACTGGGTATATATCTCAGAATACTTGTACTAAATATTCAGGTAGAAGTACATTTGTTCTTAACTAACCCGGTCTAAAATT